>NW_027469210.1:0-364225 GCF_051020765.1 Lasioglossum baleicum | reverse complement strand
AAGGGTGGGAACATTCTCAAACGGTATGATTCTCTGTCCTCTTGTTCAAGCATGAAAATATGGTTCCCGTTAGTAAAAATTATACTAATTTGTTCCTCTGAACACGATGTTATGCTACCGATTCAGCTGGCTAGTTTTTCGGCTGGTAAGGCATTCTGTAAGAAGTTTGGCCACACACCAACAGTTAATGTTCTGCAACGGTTTGACGGCCTGCTTTAATATTCAAACTGAGAATAAAGGTGTCTATTTCCAGTACGGTGCAGAGGACTGCCACCGGGAATACCGGTTTTAACTTCGGAATCCCAGGATAGGTGATGGTATTGTCGTAGCCGTTCGTCTCCCACAAGCGGTACTCACTTTCTGGAGGGATTGACCCTCAATCCTCTAATTCAAACAGGAAGTTAAGGTGGCCGCTCCTGAAGTGAAGACTTATTTCTTGTCCTGAAGACGAAGTTATACTCTCGATGAAGCCAATGAGGTTCGCGGATGGTTAGACCTTCGGTATAACATTTGACTTTGAAGCAAATGGGATAGTTCACAAGCGGTTAGCCTGTCTGCATTAATATTAAATCCGCGAATTGATGTGTCTATTACCAAAACAGTTCCCCAGATTTTCACCCGGCATACCTGGTTTATGTTGCGGAATCACATGTTAGGCGTAGGTATTGGCATAGCCGTTCGACCCTCAAACAAGGTGGTACCGTTCTCGAACGGCTTTTCTCTTGATTCTTATATTAATTCATGAAACAGTGGTGTACGTCAGCTAATATGTGGACAAATATGTTCCCTACAACAATAAGCAAAACACTCGATACAGCGTTTTGAGTTCTCGGAAGGTAGGGTATTCGGTAAAAGAAATGACGATATACCAATTGCTAACGTTCTCAAACCGTTTGACGCTCCGCTCCGATGCGTCAAGTGAATTGAACACTAATTTCATTCTCTGAATACGAACTCATTTTCTCGATGAAGCCAGTGATGTTCGCGGAAGGTAAGGCCTTCGGTAAAACTATTGACTTTATACCATTTGGTTACGCTCTAAGACGATTTGACACTCTAGTTTAATATTCAACCGTGTGGTAAGGTGTCCATTGGCAGTGGACTCTCGATCTTCTAATTTATACATGAAGTTAAGGAGCCATCAATATAATGTAATCTTATATTCTTCTCTTAACAGGAACTTATACCCATGACGCAGCGGGATAGCTTCTCGGACGTTTAGGCTTACGGTAAAACGTTTGACACTATACAAACTGGTAACGTCCTCCATCGTTATGACGCTCTACTTTGATATATAAACTGTTAATTTATATGTGCATTACCCATACAGTTCAGCCGCTTTACTCCCGGAATACCTGGCTTATCTCTCGGAATGGCAGGATAGTTGAAGATACTTACTTAGCAGTTAGTCTCTCACAGAGGGTGGCATCGTCCTCGAGGGGATTGACCCTCGACCTTCTAATTGAGACACGAAGCTAAAGTGCCCGTAACTGAATTGAAGACTTGTTTCTTCATCTGAAGACGAGGTTATACTCTCGATGAAGCCGGTGAGATTCGCGGAAGATAACGCATCCGATAAACGTTTTACTTCATACCAATTGGTAACGTTCTAGAACAGACTGACGCTCTGTATTAATGTTCAAGCCGTGAATTTAGGTGTTTATTGCCAATACTGTTTATCTGCATTAACCCTGGAATACCTGGTTTGACTCTCGGAATTGATAGATGGATGAAGTTATCGACTTAGTCGTTCGCCCCTCACTGAAGGTGGCAACATTCTCGAGCGGATTGACACTCGATGATCTATTTCATGCATGAAGTTAAGTTGCTCGTCACTAAAATATACAATAATGAGTTTCCCTAATCACGTAGCTAAACTCTCGAAATGGCGGGTCAGATTCTTGGACGTTAAGGCCATCCGTATAGAGTTTGGCTTGCTATCAAACGGTATCATTGAATCATAACTCACGGTATGAATATTAAAGAACAGAGTCAAACCGCTGCTGAACGTCACCAATTACTGTAACGTCATACTCCATACCGGATACCTTACCTTTCGAGATAATCACCCGCAGTTACGTGTGTTTAACTTCGAGTTCAGGAAGAGAAATTAGTGGACATTTTACCAGACGGACACCTTAATTCTATGTATGAATTAGAAGATCGGGGGTTGTACCGTTCCAGATTGTTACCTCTTTCGTTGAGTGTCGAACGGCTGTGTCAATAGCATCACTTATAGTTGCGATTCCGAGAGTCAAGCCTGGCATGCCAGGAGTAAATGTGCTGAACATTATTAGCAATAGACATCTTTATTCACAATGTGAATATTAAAGTAGAGCGTCAAACCGCATGGGAACGTTACATATTGACATAGCATCATACTCTTTACCGTGTACCTTACCATCGAGAACATAATACGTTCTATCGTGGATTGAATATCCTGTTCAGAGAAACAAATGAATATATATTTTAGTGACCGCCATCACAAATACATTTATGAGTAGGAAGATCGAGAGTCAACCATTTCGAGAATGTTACCGCCTTTTTTGATTGTCGCATAGCTATTGCAATATCTTCACGTATCCTGTGATTCCGAGCGGCAAACCAGGCATTCCGAGTGAAAATCAGCTGTACAGTGTTGGCATTAAAATCCGTACTTCCCGGCATAGATTTTAAAGTAGAGAGTCAGACAGTTGTACAACTTTACCTATTGGTATAGATAGAGCTTAACTTTTCACCGAAGGGCGTACCTTCCGCGAAGCTAGCCCGCCTTAACGAGAGTATAACTTCATGTGTAGGGAAACACGTTAGAATATAATTTAGGACGTCACCTTAAATTCATTTATGAATTAGAAGATCGAGCTTCACAACGTTCGAGAACGTTGCCACCTTTTGTGAGAGACGAACCGCTAAGTCGATAGTTTCACGTAACCTGCGATTATGTCAGTCATACCAGGTATTCCGGGAGTAAATACAATCTACAGTATTGACAGTAGATACCTTAATTCGCGGAATGAATATTAAAATAGATCGTCGCACCGTGTGACAACGTAACTAATTGCTATTTAAGTAAAACATTTTACCGAATGCCTTACTGTCCGAGAAGCTAACCCGCCTTATCGATAGCATAGCTAGGTGTTTGGGGAAACACATTAGCAAACATTTTAGAGCTGGGGACGTTAATATCATTATGAATAATAAGATCGATTGTGAAACCGCTAGCGAAAGTTAGCATCATATGTGAGAGACGAACGGCAAAGTCAATAGCTCCACCTATCCTGTGATGCCGAGACTCAATCCAGGGAATCCGAGGGTAAATCCCCTGACGGGTATTGGCAATAGATACCATAATTCGCGGAGTGAATGTTAAAATAGAGCGCCACACCTTGTATGAAACTTACTAATGGCTATATATTCAAAGGTTTTACAGAGTTCCTTACCGTACGAGAAGCTAACGCGCCGTATGGAGAGTATAGCTACCTGCTTAGGGAAACACATTAGTATACAATTTCGTGACCGCGCCTTGAGTTCATGCGAGAATTAGAAGATCGAGTGTCAAACCGTTAGAGAAAGGTACCGCCTTCTTTGGGAGTCGAAACGATAAGGCAATAGCTTCACTTATCCTATAATTCCGAGAGTCAAACCAGGTATTCCAGGAGTAAATCCGCTGAATCGTATTGGCAATAGACACTTTTAATTCACGGATTGAATATTAAAGCAGAGCGTGAAACCACTTGAGAATGATACCAGTTGGGATAAAGTCAATCGTTGTACTGAGGACGTTACCATCCCAGAAAATAACCCGCTGTATAGAGATTATAAGTTAGTGCTCACAGAAAGAATCTAGTATTCACTTTAGTGACAGGCACCTTAACTTCTTGTATGAATGAGAAGATCGAGGGTCAAAGCGTTAGAGAACGTTGCCACATTTTGCGAGAGACGAACGGATAAGTGAGTAGCTTCTCCTGTTCTGCGATTTCGAGAGTCTAACCAGGTGTTCCGAGAGTAAGTACGCTGAACAGTATTGGTATTATACACCGTTAATTCACGGTTTGAATGTTAAAATAGAGCGTCAAACCGTTTGAGGACGTTACGAATTTCTATAAGGACAAACGCATTACCGAGGAAAATATCCCCCGAAAAAATAGCACGCTGTATAGAGAGAATAGCTTCGTGTTTATAGAAATACATTTGCATGCAATTCATTGACGGCGCGTTAAATTCATGAATGAATTAAAATATTGAAGGTCAATACGTTCGAGAACGTTAGAAACTTCTTTGAGTGGCGTACGGCTAAGTCAACAGCTTCACCTATGCTTGTATTCCGAGGGTCGAACTGGGTATTTCGAGAGTCAATCCGCAGCACAGTATTGGCAATTGATGTCTCAACTCGCGGAAAGAATACTAATGTGGAGCGTCAATCCGTTGTAGAACATTACCTATTCGTGTAAGATTAAACATCCTACAGAATGCCTTACTCTCCGAAAAACTTATCAGTTCTATCGAGAGTATAACACCATGTTCAGTGGTAGGAACTAGTATACAATTTAGTGACGTTACCTTAAATTCAGTTATGATTTAAAAGATCGAAGGTCAAACCGTTCGAGATCGTTACCACCTCCTTTGAGTGTCGAACGGCTGAGTCAGGAGCTTCACCCGTCCAGTGATTCAGAGAGTCAAGTCAGGTATTCCAGGAGTAAATCACCTGATCAGCGATGGCAATAAACGTGCTTAATCAAACTGCATGAATATTAAGTTAGACAGACAAACCGACGGTGAACAGTTCCAATTTGTATATGATCAACCTTCTAACGGAAGGGCATACTGTCTGTCAACCTGGCCCGCTGTACCGAGAGTATTACTTCGTGCTTAGAGCAGCAAACTATTTTTCATTTTAGTGACGGGCAAATTAATTTCAGGTATGAAATAGAAGATCGAATGTCAAACCATTCAAGAATGTTACCACCATATTCGCGAGTCGAACTGTTAAGCCAATAGCTTCACCCATCCTGTTATCCCGAAAGTCAAGCCTGGTATTCCGGTAATAAGTCCACTGAAAGCAATTGGCAATAGACAACTCAATACTCGGTTCGAATATTGAAGCAGGCCGACAACCCGTTGTAGAACATTACCTACTCGTTCTATACCAATAACTATCGTTCAGCAACGTTTTGACTCTGCACTGCCGTATATGTACCGTGAAATTGGGAGTCAATTGCCAACACTGTTCAGAGAATTTACTCCAGGAATACCTGGTATGACTCTCAGAAAGACAGGATATGTGACGCTATTCCCTTAGGTCATCGAATATCATAGAATGTTGTAACTGTCTCGAACTGTGTTACCTTCGACCTTCTGATTAACACATGAATTTGAGGTGACGTCACTAAATTGTATACTAATGAGTTTCCCATATCACGTAGCTATACTCGCGAAACGGCGGGTTAGCTTCTCGAACGGTATGGAATTCGGTAAAACGATAGACTTCATACCAATTACTAACGTTCTCTCACGATGTGGAGCTCGATGATGATATTCACTCCGCGAATTAAGGTATCTACTGCCAGTACAGAGCATTTAGTCCACGAATACCAGGTTTGATTCTCATAATCACTGGATAGGTGAAGCAATTGACTTTGCCATCCGTCTCTCACAAAAGGTGGTAACGTCCTCGAACAGTTTGACTCTCGGTGTTCAAATTCATACATGAAATTATTGCGCTCGTCACAGAAACGAAGACTGATATATTTCTTTGAACTCGATGTTATACTTTCGAAACGGCTGGTTAGCTTCTCCCAAGGTTAGGCGATCGGTAGAGTGTTTGACTTTATACCAATTGTCAACGTTCTAAAACGCTTTGACGCTCTAAATTAATATTCAAACCGTGAAATAAGCTCTCATTGGCCAATACACAGCAGCGGCTTACTCTTGGTTTTCCCGAGTTGCCTCTCAGAATCACGGGATAGGTGAAGCTATTGACTTAGCCGTGCGTCTCTCGCAGAAGGTGCAAACGTTCACGAATGGTTTGGCCCTCGATCTTCTAAATCATCCACGAAATTAAGGTGCGCGACACTAGGATGTATACTAATTTGTTTCACTGAACGCGAAGTTATTCTCTCAATGCAATGGGTGAGATTCTCGGAGTGTAAGGCATACTGTGAGAAGTTTAACCCTTCACGCATTGGTAATATTCTCCGTCGGTTTGACTTTCTACATTAATATTCATACCGTGAATGATGGTGTCAGTTGCCCATAATGTTCAGCGTACTTACTCCCAGATTACCTGATTTCTCTCTCGAAATCACAGGATATGTGAAGCAATAGACTTACCATTCCGTCTGCCAAAGAGTGTGGTAACGTTCTCGAACGATTTGACCCTCGATCTCCTAATTCATACATGAAGCTAAGATCCTAGTCGCTAAAATGTATACTATTTCGTAACTCTTTATACGGTTTTATACTAACGATTCAGGGGTCAGTTCTTCGGATGGTAAAGAATTCTGACGGGAATTTAATCCTAGAAGAATATGGAACGTTGTACAACGGTTTGACGGCCTTCCTTTATATACAATCCACGAATTAAGGAACATATTGCCAATACTTATCAGCGGATTTACTCTCGGATTACTTGTTTTGGCTCCCAAAATCACAGGATAGGTGAAGTTATTGACAAGCAGATCCACTCTAGAAGAAGGTTGTAACGTTCTCAGACGGTTGGACCCTTGAACTTCTCATTCATACATGAAATTACAGTGCCATTCTCATCATTGTATACTAATTTGTATCTCCGAATAAGAAGTAATACTCTACATACATCGGGTTAAGTTCTCGGAGGGAAAGGTCTTCTGTAAATCTTTTTACATCACTCAAATGTGTAACTACAAATTTTTGACGCTGTACTTTAATATTCTATCCGTGAACTAGGGTGTCCATTGTTTGTCAATATTGACAAAACGGATGGACTCCCGGAATACATGGTTTGACTCACGGAATCACAGGATATGTGGAGATATTGACATATCCGTTCGCCTCTCAGAGAGTGAGGTGACGTTCTCGAACGCTTTGACCATCGATATTCTAATTCACACATGATACTAAGATGCCCGTCATGTAATCTATAATAATTTGATTCTCTGACACGAAGGTATACTCTTGACACATCGGGTTAGCTTCACGGAAGCAAGGCCTTCGGTCATAAATTTGACTTTATACAAATGCGTAACGTTTTTTCACGGTTTGAATCTTCGCTTTATTGTTCTCAGCGAGAATTACGGTGTCTATTTCCACAACTTTTTCGCGTATTTACTCCCGAAATACATGGTTTGACTCCCGCAATCACAGGATAGGAAAACAATTGACTTACATGTGCGACTTTCAAGGAAGGTGGGATCGTTCTCCAACGGTTGTGTTCTCGATTTTGCTATTCATAAATGTAGGAAAGCTGTCCGACTGCTATAATGTCTCCTAATTTGTTTCCGTATCAGTAAGCATGGCACTCGACACAGCGGGTAATGATCTAGTAAGATAATGTATTCAGTAAGAAGTATGACTTTATACCAAAAATATATATAACGTTCAATAAAAACCCATTGCCGCTCTACTTTAAAATTCATGCCGTGATTTAAAGTGTATGTTACCAATTATTTTCAGCGTATTTACTTCTGGAAATCCTGATTTTCATCTCGGAATCACAGGGCAGTTCCAGAAATTTATTTAGATGTGTGAATTTCACATAAGGTGATAATGTTCTCGAACGGTTTGCCCCGCGATATTCAATTTCATGCTTGAAATTAAGGTCACAGTCACAAAAATGTTTACTAATTCGTTCCTATGAAAATGAAGATATACTTTCGAGGATGCTGGTCAGCATCTCCGAAGGTAAGGCTATCTGCAAAGTGTTTAACATTATACAAATAGGTAAAATCTAATAATGGTTTGCCGGTCTGCTTTAATATTCAAAACGTGAAATAGTTTTCCTATTGCCAATTCTGATCTGCAGATTTACACCAGGAATAATTGGCATGAATCTTGGGAGCACTGGATATATGAAGCTTTTCCCTTAGGTTTTCGAATGCCATAGAAGGTGGTAACAATCGGTAAAGAACTGAAACGGTTTGACAAATTATTTTAAAATTCAAACCCTGAATTAAAGCGTCTATTTCCAAAGCTGTGCAGCGGATTTGCACCGGTATGACCCGGTTCGACTGTCGGAATCACGGGATAGATGTAGCTATTGACTTAGCCGTTGGACTCAAAATGAACGTGCTAACCTTCCCGAAGCGTTTGACCCTCGATCTTCTTATTCATAATGAAATTAATGTGTCCGTCACTAAAATGTTTACAAGTTTGATTCTCTGAACACGACGATATATCCTCGAATCCTTGAGTTAGCTTCTCCGAAGGTAAGGCTATCCGCAAAATTATTAAATTTATACCAATATTTAACGTTCTACAGTCGATTGACGGTGTGCTTTTATATTCAAACCGTGAATTAAAGTGTCTATTGCCCATACTGTTCAGCGGATTTACTCCCGGAATACCTGGTTTGCCTCTCCAAATCATAGGATGGGTGACACTATTGACTTACGTATTCGAATATTATAGAAGATGATAAAGGTCTAGAACTGTTTGACCCTCCATCTTCTAACTCATACGCGAAGATATGATGCCCGTCACTGTAGTGAATGCTAACTTAATTTTCAGAACAAGAAGTTATATTCTCGATACAGCTGGTTATTTCTTTCGAGGGCATGGTTTTCGGTAAAGCGTTTAACTTTACAGACATTGATAACGTTCTCAAACGATTTGATGCTCTATTTTAATATGCCAACCGTGAAATAAGGTGTGGCTATTGTCCATAATGATCAGCGGACTTACTCCTGGAATACCTGGTTCGACTCAGGGAATCACGGGTTAAGCGAAGCTGGTGACTATGCTGTGCGACTCTAAAATATGGTGGCATCTTTCTGGATCGTTTTGACCCTCGATCTTTATAGCTCATACATGCTAATTATGTTGCCCGTGACTAAAACGCCAACTAATTCTCTTCTCCGAACACGAACTGATACTCTCCACACAGCGGGTTAGCTTTTCGAAAGTAGGGCGTTCTGTGAAAAGTTTGACCCTATACCAATAGGTAACGTGCTACAACGATTTGGCTGTGTATTTTAATATTTGTACCGTGAAATAGGGTATCTAATGACCATAATGAACTACTGATTTACTTGTGGAATAACTGGTTCGACTTTCGGAGCCATTCGTCTTTCACAGAAGGTGGTAACGATCTCGAACGCTTTGACTCCCGATGTTGATATTTATTCACAAACGTGAGGTGTTCGACCGCTGAAATATGTATTTATTATTAAGGTGGGTATTGCCAACACGATTCAGCGGATTTACCCCAGGGATACCTGGCTTAAATTTGGGAGTCGCAGGATAGGTTATGTCATTGGCTAGACTGTGCGACTAGCAAAAAATGTAGCATCTTTCTCGATCATTTAGACACGAGATTTTGCAATTCATACATGAAAATGAGGTATCTGTCTGGTATAATGTCTACTAATTTAATTCCGCTCCCACTGAGCGAAACACTTCTTACAGCGGGTTATGCTCCTCGGAAGTTAAGGTCTTCGGTAAAAGGTTAGACTCTATACAAACAGGTAACGTTGCACATCTGTGTTACACTGTACTTTTATATCTACACCGGGACGTAGGGTTTTTAATGCCGTTACTATACAGCTGATATCATCCTGCAATTCCAGGATTGACTCTCGGAGTCACAGGATAGGTGAAGCTATGGACGTAGCTCTGCGACTCTCAGTGAAGATGGTAACGTCCTGGAAGAGTTTGCTTCAGGTCCTTCTAATTCATTCACGAAATTGAGGTGCCCGCCACTAAAATGTACACTAATTTGTTACTCTGGACTCGAAATTATTCTCTCGGTACCGTGTTTTTGGGTCTCAGAAGGTGAGGCTTTCGATAAAATGTTTGACACTATACAAGCAAGTAACATTCTTGAATGGCTAGAATATGTGCGTTAATATTTATATCGTGAACCAGCGTTTGGACGCGGACTACATGGTATGACTATCGGAATACCAGGATAGGTGAAGCGGTTAGCTTTGCAGTTCGACCCTCAAAGAAGGTGGTAACATTCACGAAAAGTTTTACTCACGATTTTTCTATTCATATACGTAAATAAGGTGCCCGTCATTAAAATGTATACTAATATGTTTCTATGAATACAAAGATATGCACACCATACAGTTGCTTAATTTCACGGAAGGTAAGGTAATCGGAAAAAGAAGGACTTTAATAATGTTCTTCGAGGTTTTGAGTCTCTGCATTAATATACACACCTCGGTTTGATGTGTCTATTTCCAGTAGTTTCCAGCGGACTTACTCCAGGAATGCCAGGCGTTACTCTCGGAATCACAGGATAGGTGAAGCTTTATACTTAGTCGTTCGTTTCTCACATAAGGTGACAACATTCTCGAACGGTTTGACGCTCGACCTTCTAAGCCACACATAATGTTAACGTGCCCGTCACTGATCTGCATACTAAACTGCTTCTCTGAACATGTAGCTATACTCTGGACACGGTGTGTTAGCTTCTCGGACGGTAAGGCACTCGATTATATGTTTGACTTTATTCAATCTTGTAACGTTATCAAATGGTTTGTCTCGCTACTTTATCATTCAAACCGTGAATTATGGTGTCAGTTACCAATTAGGCTCAGCGGATTTACTCCCGAAATGGCAGAATCGGATAAGCTATTGACTTCGCCGTTCGAATCTCAAAGATGGTGGTAACGTTCTCGAACTGCTTGGCACTGCATCTTCCAATTCATACATGAAGCGAAGGTGCATGCCACTTAAATCAATCCCAATTTCTTTCTCTGAACACGAAGTTATACTCTGTATGAAGTGGGAGATGTTCGCGTATGGTAAGGTCTTCGGTAGAACGTTTGACATTATTGCAATTGTTAACGTTCTTTATCGGAGCCACGATCCATTTTTATATTCAAACTGTAGATTTAGGTGACTATTGCCAACACTGACCCTTGCATGCAATGCTGGAATATCTACTTGACACTTGGCGGCATCCCAGGATAGGTGAAGCCGTTCACTTAGCCGGCCGTCTCTCACAGAAGGTGGCAACATTCTCGAGTAGTTTGACGCTCGATCTTCTAATTCGTGCATGAAATCAAGGTGCCCGTCACTGAAATGAATACTAACTTCTTTCTCTGCAGACAAAGTTATATTCTCGATGACGCGGATGGTGTTCGCGGACGGTACGGCCTTCGCTAAAATGTTTGAATTTATGGAAATTGGTAACGTTATCAAACGGTGTAATAATAATTCGAACATGATGTTAATGTTCTCGTCACTGCAAAGGTGACAAACTTCTTTCTCTGACCACGAAGTTACACTCACGATACAGGCGTTTAGTTTTTCGAGGGATAAGGTCTTCGTTATGACGGTTGACTTTGTAGCAATTGGTAACCATCTACATCGGATTGACAGAATGCATTAATATTCAAACCGTTTATTAAAGTGTCTATTGCCCATACTGTTCAGTGGATTTACTCCTGGATTACCTGATTCGACTCCCAGTATCACAGGATAGGTGAAGCTATTGACTCAGCCGCTCGACTCTCAAGGCTGGTTGTAACGTTCGGGAAACATTTGACCCACGACCCAGTAATTCATACATGAATGTAAGGTGCACGACACTAAGATGTATAACACTTTGTCTCTCTGAATGCGAAGATATTCACTCGATGCATCGGGTCAGCTGCTCGGAAGCTAATGCCTTCGCTAGAGTGATTGACTCTATACCAATAGGGAACGTTGCACAACTGTGTGACCCTGTACTTTAATATATATATATATATATTAAAGCTGCTCCCAAGGTAAGGGTTTCTCAAAAACGTTTGACTTTATAGCAATTGGTAATGTTCTCAAACGGTTTGACGCTCTTCAATAACATTGAAACATTGAATTAAGGCGTCAGTTGCCAGTAAACTTAGCGTCCTTACTGACGGATTACCTGATTTGATTCTCGGAAATATAGGATAGGAGAAGCAACAGACTTAGCCGTGCGACTGTCAAAGAGGGTGGTAACGTTCTAGAACAGTTCTGACAGTCGATCTCCATATCCGAAATGAAACTAAGGACCCCGTCACTAACATATTCACTAACTTGATGTCCTGAACACGAAGTTACTCTCTCGATAAAGCGGATGAGGTTCGCGAGAGTTATGGTCATCGGTATGTCGTTTGACTTTATATCAATCGGTAACGTTCACAAACGGTTTCACGCTCAATTTTAATATTCAATCCGTGAATTAAGGTTCCTGTTGCCAATTTAGTTCAGCGAATTGACTCCCGGAATAGTTTGTCTGGCTCTCAAATTCACAGAATAATGTAGCTGTCCACGTAACTGTGCGACTCACAAAGAAGGTGATACTGTTCGCAAACGGTTTGTCCCTCGATCATCTAATTCATACTAGAGGTTACGGTGTCCGTCTTTAAAATGCATGCTAATTTGTTTCTCTGAGCACGAAGCTATACCTCGATATATCGAGCGGGATGGTTTCGCGGAAGGTAAGATATCCGATGAAAAGTTTGACATTTGACAAATTGGTAATGTCCTCCAATGGATTCTCCCTATAATTTAATATCTATACGGTCGAATAGGGTGACTATTGCTAACACTGTACAGAGGATTTACTGCTCGAATACCTTGTTTGACTTTCTGAATCACTGGATGTATGAAGCTCTTGACTTAGCTGTTTGAATCTCAAAGATTGTGGTAACTGTCTCAATGGGTTGGCCCATGACCTTCGTATTCATAATGAAATTATGGTCCCCGTCACTAAAATGTATTCTAGTCCATACCTCTGATCTCGTTGTTATACTCCCGATACAGCAGGATAGTTTATCGGATGGTAACGAATTCTGGCAGAAGATTGACCCTGAACCTATAGGTAATGCTGTATAACTACTTGACAGCGTACTTTAACATTCAAAGGGTACATTGAGGTGTCTATTGCCAACACCCTTCAGCGGACTTACCCTCGGTTTTCCTTGGTTGACTCTCAGTATCACGGGATATGCAAAGCTATTGGCATAGACATTCGTCTCTCACAGGAGGTGGCAACGTCCTCGAGCGGTTTGACACTCGATCTTCTAACTCATAGATGAGATTAGCGAACCCGTCCCTGATATGTTTACTAATTTGATACTCTGAATAGGTAGTTGTACTCTCGACGAAGCGTGTGAAGTTCGCGGAAGGTACGGTCTTCGCTAAAACGTTTGATTTTATAGCAATTACTAACGTACTTATACGGTGTGACGCTATATTTTAATATTCACTCCGCGAATTACGGTGTCTATTGACAAAACTCATCAGGGGACATACTCCCAGAATTCCTGGTTTGACAATCCGAATAGCAGGATAGATCAAACCATTGACTTAGCAGTTCGTCTTTTACAAAAGGTGGTAACGTTCTCGAGCGATTTCTCGCTCGATCTTTTAACTTAAGTACGAAAATAAGGTGCTCGTCTATAATACGAATGCTAATGTGTTTCCCTATAACCGTAGGTATACCTTCGATGCGATGGGTTTACTTCTAGCACGTTACGGCCTACGGTAAAGCGTTTGACTTCATAGAAATTGGTAACGTTGACAAACGGTTTGTTACTTTACTTTTTTATTCAACCCGTGAAATAAGGTGTCTATTGCCCTTACTGTTATGCAGATTTGCTCCGGGATTACCTGATTTGACTCTCGGAATCGCAGGATAGGTGAAGCAGTCTAATTAGCTACTCTCACAATTGGTGGCAACGTCCGCGAATGGTCTGACCATGGATATTCTTATTCATATAAGAATTAAACCTGCTGTCACTATATTGTATACTAATGTGTTTCTCTAAACACGGAGCTATACAATCGTTACGGCGGGTTATATTAACGGAAGGTAAGGACTGCGGTAAAAAGAGTAACTATATACCAATTGATAATGATCGACGACAGCATGACTCTCTGCTTTAATGTCTATGCCGTGATTTGTGGTGTGCATTGCCTATATAATCCAGCGGATTTACTCCCATAATGGTTTGTTTGTCTCTCGGAATCACAGGATGGGTGAAGGTATTTCCTTAGCTGTGCGACTCTCAGTGAAGGTGGTATCGTTGTCGAACGTTGTAACTGTCGATCTCCTTATTCATAAATCAAGTTAAGGTACCTAGAACTGAAATGTATACTAATTTAATTCTCTGAATACTACGTAATACTCTCGATATATCGGGTTACGTTATCTGAAAGGAACGCTTTCTGTAATAAGTTTGAATCTACACCAATTTGTAATTGTCCACAACGGCTTCACGGCCTGCTTTAATACACATACCGCTTATTAAGGTTTCTATTGGCAATGCTCTTCAGCGGATATACTCCCAGATTAGCCAGTTTGTCTTTCAGAATCATAGGGTAGTTGAAGCTATTGACGCAGCCGTTTGACACTCATAAATGGTGGTAACGGTCTCGAACGGTTTGACCACTGATCTTCTAATTCATACATGAAATTAAGGCGCCCGACTCTGAAATGTTTACAAATTTCGTTCTCTGAAAGAGAAGTTTTACTCTCGGAGCGGCAGGTTAGATCATCCGAGGTGTCTATCGGTAAAGCATTTGATTCCACACCAATAGGTAACGGTCTACAACGGGATGACTCTCAGCTTTAATATTCGTACCGTGCACTAGGGTGTCTGTTGCCATTACTCTTCAGCTTATCTGCGCCCGGAATACCTAGTTTGGTTCTGTGAATCGCAGTACGTGTGAAGCTATTGATTTAGACGTTCGGCTCTCAACGGAGGTGGTAGCATTCTCAAGCGGATTGTCTCTTGATCTTGATATTAATTCATTAGAATGTGGAGTCTACCTACGGGTATGTCGACTAATTTGATTCCGTCAATAATAATCAAGGCCTACGACACAGCGGGTTCGGTTCTCGGAAGGTAAGGTATTCGGTAAAGTGGATAACTTAATACGAATTTGTAATGTTCGCCGACGGTTTAACTCTCTACTTTAGTATTCATACCGTGAATTAAGGTGTCTATTGCCATTTCTTCAGCCGATTTTCTTCCGGAATACCTTGCTTGACTTTCGAAATCACAGAATGGGTGTAGCTATTGAATTAGGCGTTCGAGTCTCAATGAATGTGGTATCGTTCTCGAAATGTTTGAACATCTACCTTCTAATTCGTTCATGAAATGTAGGATTTCGTGACTAAAATGTATACTATTTCTTACCTGTGATCACGGTTCGACTCTCCCGATACAGTGAGATAGTTTTCGGAGGGAATGGCATTGTTTGTCAAATTTGACCCTACACCTACAAGTATTTCCCTACACAGGCTAGACGCCCTGCATTAATATTTAAATCGCGAATTAAGATGTCTATTGCCCATACTGTTGGGCGGATTTACTTTCAGAACACCTGGTTTGCATCTCCGAATAACAGGATTGTAGAAGCTATTGTCTTGGCCGCTCGACTCTCTAAGAAGATGTTGTCGTTCTGTAACGATATGGCCCTCGATATTCTAATTCATACACGAAGTTAATGGTGCCCGTCACTGAAATGAATAATAATTTCTTTCCCTGGAAACGCATTTATACTCTCGATGCAGCGGGTCAGGCTCTTGGAAGGAAAGGACATCGGTAAGACGTTTGACTTTATACAAATCGGAAACGTTCTTCAACGATTAGACGATCTGCTGTAACATTGATACCGCGAATTAATGTGTCTATAGCCACTACTGTTCAGTGGATTTCCTCCCGGTAAACCAGGTTTGACTCTCGGAATCAAAGGATAAGGGAAGCTATTGAATTAACCGTTAGACTCTCTGACAGGGCGGTCAAGATCTCGAAAGGATGGAGCATAGACCTTCTAATTCGTACATCAAATTGATGTTCCCTTCACTATAATGAATACTAATTCGCTTTGCTGATTACGAAGTTTTACTCTCAATACAGCGGGATACGCTCTCGGAAGGAAACGTATTATGTAAAAAGAATGACTTTATAACAATTGGTAATGTTCTCCGACGATTTGACTCCCTACTGAAATGCTCATGCCGAGAATTTGGGTATCGATTGCTAATACTGTCCATCGCGTTTACTCCTGGAATACCTGGTTTGATTCTCGGAATCATAGGGTAGGTGAAGCTATTGGCATGGTGGTACGACTCTAGAAGTAGGAGGTAACGATCTCACACAGTTTGACCCTCTATATTCTATTTCATACATGAATTTATGGTGCCGTCACTAAATTGTATACCAATGTGTTTCACTAAACTTGTAGCTATACTCTCGACACGTGCGGCTGGCTTCTCGGACGGTAAGACCCTCGGTAAAACGTCTGACTTTATAGCTACTGGAAACGTTCTCAAACGGGGTGAGGCTCTATTTCAATATTCAACCAGTGGAGTATGGTGTCATTTCCAATACTCATCAGCGGATTTGCTCGCGATTTACCAGGGTTTGACTATCGGATTCAAAGGACAGGTGATGGTATTGAATTTTCCGTTGGATACTCATTGACAGTGGTATCGTTCTCGAACGGTTCGCCCATCGATCTTCCACTTCAGACCCGAAGTTACGGTTCCCGACACTGAAATAAATACTAACTTATTTCCCAGAACACGAAGTTATACTCTCAATAGAGCTGGTTAGTATTTCGGAGGGTAAGGTCTCCGGCAAAACGTTTGTATTTATAGCAATAGGTAACGTTCTCAAACGTTTTGATGTTCTACTTTACTATTCAAACCGTGAATTAAGGTGTCCATTGGCAATACACATCCAGAAAGTTACCACCTTCTATGAGAGTCGAACGGCTGAGTGAATAGCTTCACCTATACTTGTGATTCCGGGAGTCAAGCCTGGTATTCCAGGAATAAATCTACTGAACTGTATTGGCAATAGACACCTTAGTTCTTAGTATGAACATTAAAGTAGAGCGTCAAACCGTTTGAGATTTCTAAAAACTGCTATAACGACATACACTTTAATGGAAACCTTACTTTCCGAGAATATAACCAGCCGATGGTGGGTATAACTTCATGTCCAGAGCATTAAATTAGATTTCATTTCAGTGACGGGCTCGTTAACTTCATGTGTGAATTAGAACATCGATGGTCAGAATCTTCGAGAACGTTACCACCCTCTTTCAGAGTCGTACTCATATGTCAATAGCACCACCTATCCTGTATTCCCGTAATCCAAACCAGGTAATCCGAGCGTAAGTCCGCTCAAGAGCTTTGGCAATAGACAGCTTTATTCGTTGCTTGTATATTACTGTAGAGATTCAACCGTTTGAGAGCGTTATACTAATTGGTGTAAAGTGGAACGATTTACCAAAGGCCTTACCTTCCGTGAACCATTGCGCTTTTGTCGAGAGAATAAGTTCGTGTTCAGAGAAAGAGGTTAGTACTCATTTCAGTGACGGCCATCCAAGCTTCATGTATCAATTGGAAGATCGAAGGTCAAACCGCTCGAGAACGTTGCCACCTACTGAAAGTGACGAACGGCTAAGTCAATATCTTCACCTATCCTGTGATTCTGATAGACAAATCAGATAATCCGAGAATAATTGCGTTGAAGAGTATTGGCCAATACGTACCTAAATTCGCTGAATGAATATTAAAATAGAGCGTCACAACTTGTGAGAAGGTAACTACTTTTTATAAAGCCATACGTTTTTCCGAATGCCTCGTCGTCCGATGCGTTAGCCAGCCGTATCTGGAGTATTGCTACGTGCTTAGGGAAACTCATTAGTATACATTATAATTACGGCACCTTACATGAGTGTATGAATTAGAATATCGATGGTTAAAACGTTCACGAACGATACCACTGGCTTTGAGACTCGAACAGCTCGGTCAATGGTTCCACCCATCCTGTGATTCTGAGAGTCAGATCAGGCAGTCCGAGAGTAAATCCTCTGCACAGTGTCGGCATTAAAATCCCTACATCCCGGTGTAGATTCTATTGTAGAGAATCACACAGTTGTACAATATTATCCACTGGTATATAGTCTAACTTTTCACCGAAGCCGTTCCTTCCGAGCTGACTAACCAGCTGTACTGTGTGTCCTGCTTTATGGTGACGGAAACGATTTAGTAGAGATTTTAGAACATGGTCACCTCATTTTCATGTTTAAGTATCAAAATCGTGAGTCAAGTCGTTCGGTAATGTTACCACCTGCTTTGAGAGTCGAACGGCTAAGTCAATAGCCTCACTTACCCTGTTAATACGATGAGCACACCAGGTGTGCTGGGAGTCAATCTGATGTACACTATTGATAATGAATGTATTAGCTCGCGGTTTGAATATTATAGTAGAGCGTGGAACCGTTCGAGAACGATACCACCTTCTGTTAGTGTCTTAAGGCTAAGCCTATCGCTTCACCAGCTCTGTGATTCCGAAAATCATGCCAGGTATTCCTGGAGTACCGCTCCTAAGTCCGCCGGACAATATTGGCAATAGACGCCCCAATTCGCGGTATAAATGTTAAAGTACCGCGTCATACCGTCGTAACTCGTTTCCAATTTGTATATAGTCAAACTTTTACAGTAGGCATTATCGTCCGAGAACGGATCCAGCTGTATTGAAAGTATACTTTCGGAATCACAGGATAAGTGAAGTATTGGAACAGATGGTACAAACATGAAAAATGGTACCCGTCAGTAAAAATTATACTAATTTGTTCTTCTGAACACGATGTTATATCATCAATACGGATGGCTAGTTTTTCGGCGGGTAAGGCATTCTGTAAGAAGTTTGACTACACACCAACAGATAATGTTCCGCAACGGCTTGACGGCCTGCTTTAATATTCAAACTGTGAATGAAGGTGTCTATTGCCAGTACTGTGCAGCGGACTCCCGCCGGAAATACCTGTTTTAACTTCGGAATCGCGGGATAGGTGAAGCTACTGACTCTGCCGTTCGACACTCAAAGAAGGCGGTAACGTTCTTGAAATTTTTAACCCTGGATTTTGTAATTCATACATGAAGTTAAGGTGCACGACCGTCGTCGAAAAGTTAGGCTCAATGTCGATAGGTAACGATGTACAACTGTGTGACTCTGTACTGTAATATTTATACCATGAAATTGCGTATCTAATGCCAGTTCTATACAGCGTGTTTAGACTCCGAGTACCTGGTGCGGCTCTTGGAATCACAGGATAAGTGAAGCTATTAACGAAGTCTTTCGATTCTCAACTGAGAAGGTAACGCTCTCGAAAGGATTTACCCTCCATCTGCAAATTCTTACGTGCAATTAAGGTGCCCTTCTGCATAGTATATAATAATTTGTTCGTCTCTACACGATGCTACACTCCTGTATACAGTGAATAAGGCATTCACAGTATAAGGTCTTCAGTAAAACGTTTGATCTTATACCAATTGGTAACGTTCTCAATTGGAGTGACTTTTTACTTTCACATTAAAACCGTGAATTAAGGTGTCTAATGGCAGTACTGTTCTGCGAATTTACGCCCGGAATTCCTGATTTAACTTCCGGAATAATAGGGTAGGTGAAGCTATTAACTAAGGCGAACGATTCTCAACTAATGTGGTAACGATCACGATCGGCCTTACACTCGATTTTCCAATGCATACATGAAGTGAAGGCCACCGACACTAAGATGATTACTAATTTGCTTCTCTGAACACGAAGTTACATTCATGATACAGCGGGTTAGCTACTCGAAAGTAAGGCCATCCATGGAATGTTTGACTCTGTAGCAATAAGGAACGTTCTAGAACGGCTTGGATCTGTAGATTAATAGTCATACCGCGAAATAAGGTGTCTATTGCAAATACAGTTCAGCTGATTTTCTGCCTAATTACCGCATGGTACGTGAGGCAATTGACTAAGCCGTTCGACTCTCGAAGACGGTGGCAACGTTCTCGAACGGTGTGGTACACAATCTTCTAATACGTACAAGAATTGAAGGCTCCCGTTTCTGACTTGTATACTAATTAGCATCTCTGAGCACGAAGTTATACTCTCGATACAGCTCGTAAGGCTTCTTGGAAATTAAGACCGTCGGTAAAAAGCGTGTCTTTATACACACTGTTTACCTTACACCCCGGATTGTATCTCAACTTTAATATCCATACCGAGAAATGGAGTGTCCATTTCCAATACTGTTCAATTCATTTACTCCAGGAATACCTGGTTTGATTCTCGGAAATATAAGATAGGTGAAGCTATTGACTTAGACGTATAACTCTCGAGAAGTTTGTAAGGTTCTCGTTCGGTTTGACATTCGATTTTGCCACACATACATGAAAATAAAGTGCCCGTCTTATAAAATGTATATTCATTTGTATCCGTAATTACTATGCATGGCCCTCTATACAGCGGGTTGGACTGCTCGGGTTGTATGGCCTTCCGAAGAATGTTTGATTCAATACGAATTGGTAATGTTATACAACGGTTTCACGATCGACGTTAATATGCAAATTATGATTTATGGTATCAATTACCAATACTGTGCATCGAATAGACTCACGGAGTACCTGGTATGACTCTCAGAATCGCACGGTATGTGAAGCTCTCGGACGGATAGGAATTGGGTAAAAGGAATCACTTTACACCAATTAGTCATATTCTCCAACGGCTGGTCTCTCAACCTTAATATTCATGTTGTGATGTAAGGTGTCTTTCGCCAATACCGTTCAGTGGATTTACTTCCGTATTAGAAGGTATGGCTCTTCGAATACCTGGATAGATGAAGCGATTGACTTAGCCGTCCGTCTTACACAGAAGGTGGTAACGTCCTCGAACGGTTCGACCCTCTACCTTCTGATTCCTGCTGGAAGTTAAGGTGATCGTCACTAAAATGTCTACTATTTCCTCCCACTGAACAACACCTTACTCCCTCGATACAATGGGTAAGATCTTCTGGGGATGAAATATTGATTATACCTTATGATTTTATAGAAATTGGTAACGCTGGCAAAAATCTTGAGGCGCTACTTCAATATTCAATCCGTGAATTATGGTGTCTATTGCCAATAGTGGACAGCGGCTTTACTCCCGGACTACCTGGTTTAACGCCCAGAATCATAGGAGTGGTGAGGCTACTGGCCTACCCGTTCGACTCTTAGAGAGGATGGTAATGTTCTCAATCGGTTTGACCATCGATACTCTAATTCATACATGGAATTTAAGGTGCCGACACTAAAATGGATACAAATTCCTTTTTCCGAACGCGGAATTATACTCCAGATACGTGTGTCGGTGATTTTGCATGCAGCTCCTGCCACGAGGGCTTAATCCACACGGCCCCCATGGGCTCGGCATTGGAATACGCCCAATCAGCGCGATGTGTGGCGCACCTTGCCACACACCTACCAATTATCTCGTAGACAGCAAGCCCTACGCGCCAACCTTGGGTAGGCCGGGACCTTTCTAAATCCCTACTGGCTCTAGGCCAGCGCCCGAGCAGTTCTCACGCAGCTCACCCGTGGAGGATCTAACCCGTCCGAAGACGGGGTCCCCTAACCCGCGATATGGGCTTACCACTGCCCCCACGATGCCAACCCAAGCAACCGGCGGGGAGGACGGACCAAGGCCCGCCCGCCCCAGGGCTCGAACCGGTTCCCGAGGTACCAGTGAATGCAGTGCCGTACCGGTCATACCACTCGTCAGGACACCTTACTTCCTGAATGAGGTGCTTGCTCACCTCGGCCTAGTTTGGGCCGACTCGGGCACAGTGGGTTCGTCACACCCATACTGCAATGGGACCAGAAGGCCCACCGCAGCCCCGGCGGGGATACTCCTGATACAGCGGGTTATCTTCTGGGGCGGTAAAGCTTTCGGTAAAATGTTTGACTTTGTAGAAATTGGTAACGTTCGCAAGCGGATTGACCCGTCACTTTAAGTTTCATACCTTGAATTATGGTGTCTATTGCAAATATTGTTCAGCGCATTTAGTTCAGGAATACCTGGTTTGACTCTCGAAATCATAGAATAAGTGAAGCTATAGACTTAGCCGGTCGAACTTCAAAGATGGAGGTAACATTCGCACACTCGATCTTCTGTTTTATACATGAAATTAAGGTCATCGTAACTAAAATGTATGCAAATTCGTTCCTCTGAACACGCTGCTGTACTGTCGATACAGCGGGCTAGGTTTTCGGAGGGTAAGGTCGTCGCTAAAACATTTGACATTATACCAATTGGTAACGCTCTCACAGCGTTTGTCGCTCCATATTAATATTCCAACAGCGAAATAAGGTGTCTAATCCCAATGCTGTTTAGAGGACTTACATCACGGTTTTCCTGGGTTGGCTCTCAGAATCACGGGATAGGAGAAGTTATTCACTTGGCCGTTCCACACTCAAAGGGGGCGGTAATATTCATGATCAGTCTGTGCTCTGATCTTCTAATGCATACACGAAATAAAGGTGCCCGTCACTAAAATGTCTAATAATTTGCTACTCCGAACACGAAGTAATGCCCTCAGTAAAGCGGACTTGCTTCTTGGAAGGAATGGACTACGGTTAAAAGTTATTTTGTTAAACTTGTAATTTTTACATGATTTTCTGTATACGTACCTACGCTTCCGGAGCCACACGAATGGACTGGAGTTGCAGTTGCCTTCAGTATGTCGGAGCAGCACTGCTCTATGGTTTTCGTCAATTTCATTAATTCTGATTTGGATCCGTATACATTTCATCCCAGTCTTCCACTAATATATACATCCTGCGATTTTCTCTTCGGATATCTTCGATTTCATCCATAATTTGCAGTTTGGAATTTCAAAAATTTGTATGTCTGAGTAAAGGTGTCCTTCAATATAACTGAGTGTACCATTATAACATTACTTTGTTATATTTATGGTTATTGTACATGATTGTCTAAATACGTATCTATGCTTCATGAAGGTCACGAATAGAGTGGTATTACAGTTCCATTCGGCATATCGGTGCGACACTACTGTATCATTTTCGATAATCTTCTATCCATGACAATGAACCGTATGCATTGTTTCCCAGTACTCCATTTATTCATACGTACTGAATATTTACTGTTTTGATATGTTCCGTTTTTCTAGTAGTTTCTAATTTTTAAATTCACAAATTTCTTCAGAGTAAAGGTGTCTTTGGAAATAGTTGAGTGTACGTTTATGACATTATTTAGGACAATATGTTGCCTGTATTATTTGATTGCCTGTAAGCGTACCTACGCTGCCGGTGCGACACGAATGTGGATGCGTTGTTGTTGCGTTGGCAGATCGGAACCGACAATAGCGTATGGCCCTTGTTTCTCGTTTATCCTTGCCAATGAAGCGTAAGCATTGATAGACTGGATTTTATTTATTACTACATACTGCAATTTACTTTTAGGATATGTTCGATTTGTTTCATATCTTCTAGTCTTTAATTTCAAAAACTGTATTTCTTAGAGAAAGTGTCTATGGAATTTGTTGAGTGTACGTTTGACGAGATATTATTCTAAACCTATCGTAAATTTACATTATTGGCCGTATAGGTGTCCACGCAGCCGGAGCAACACGACTGGCGAGGTCTTGAAGTCGCGTACGGCAGATCGTAGCGGCACAACTGGATGGTCGTCGTTAATTCTTTTAAGAACAATGTTGTACCGTATTCGGTCTTTCGCAATTCTCTGCTTATTTAGAAATACCGTCATTTACTCTTGGAATATCCTTAATTTCCTCCGATGTTTCAAATTTTTATTTAAAACATTGTATTTCTTATTAAAAGTTTGAAATTAGTTAAGTGTACGATTATGATAATATTTGCTACACTTACTGATATTTCATACGGTTGCCTGTATGCACACCTACGCTTCCGGAAAGACACGGCTGTAGTGGCTTTGCAGTTGCGAACGGCCGGTCGGAGCGACAAAATTGGCTGGTCTTCGATAATGTTTTTAACCTTGATATTGTACAGTATGAATATTTTCCCAGTTTTTCATTTCTTTGTACATACTCTAATTTACTGCTGTGATATTTTCACTTCACCTAAAAAATACAATTTCTGAATCAAAAAATTGGAGGGCTTGCATAAAGCAGGAAATATCAATACAGCAGATTACAGAATGTAGTAATAAATAGTGAATATCGAAAGAATTCGACACAATATCAAGGATAGAAAAATTAACGAAGATAATACCGTATTGTCGGTCCGATATGTCGAACGCACATGCAAGACCATAACAGTCGCTCTGCTCCGGAGACGAATGTACGTATAAAGAAAATTATGTAAAATATTAATAAGTTTCATCATAATATAGGCATAGACGTACACTCGACTAATTCCAAAGACACAGGCACTGATAAATACAGTTTTTTATACCGAAAATTGGAAATGTTGAAAAGAACTGGAGATATCATAACAGTAAATTACAGTATGAAGATTTAAACAGAATACAGAGAAATAATGCACACGGTACAATTTCAAGGTCAAAGGAATTATCAAAGCCCATACAGTACTGTCGCTCCGATATTCCGAACGCAACTGCTAGAGAACTCCAGCCGTGTCGCTCCGGAAGCGTAGGTAAGTACACGCAAAATAGTTGAAAATAACAACAAATACAGAAAACTGATGACATAAACGTACACTCATCTGATTGCGATGACACTTTTCATAAAATTTACAATGATTGATATTAAAAATTGGCAATTTTGGAGAAATTCGTAAGTATTAAAACAGTAAATTAGAGTATATATAAATAAATGGAAGAATGCGTAGGAATGCATGCAGTACTATATCATGGTTAAAGAAATTAACGTAGACCGTGCTGCATTTGTCGCTCCGACCTAGCGAACGCAACAACAAGACGAATCCAGTGCTGCCGCTCCGGCAGCGTAGGAACAGACGGAGACAATCATATATAATAACTAACTATTCAACAACATATTGTCGTAAGCGTACAATCATCAAATTCCAAAGGCACCATTCATAAAATGTATAATGATTGATAATAGAAATTGGGAATTTTGGAAATAACAAAAGAATCGAAGCAGTAAATTACTGTATGTACTAATAAGTTGAAAATAGTGAAAGAATGCAAGTAGTACAATATCAAGGTTAAAAAAATGAGCATAGGCCATAGAGCCGTGTCTCTCCGATCTAGTGAGCGCAACTACAAGATAAGTCCAGACGTGTCGCTCCGAGAGAGTAGGTACATATAGAAACATTCACACAATGTAATAACAAATTATACAAGGGTCATAAACGTACACTCAAGTAATTCCAAAGGCGCTCGTTAAAAAAATAAAATAATTTAAATTAGTAAATAAAGATTGAATAAAACTTGGAGAAATCAGAGCAAAATGTTACAGTACGAAGAAATAAATAGCAAAGATGGGAGGAACTGCATATGGTACAAGTTCAAGGTTAAAAAAATTAACGTAGACCATCCATTAGCGTTGCTCCGATGTACCATACGCAACTACAAGGCCACCACCCTGTCGCTCCGGAATCGTAGGTATGAATATAGACAATCATATAAAATAACATCAAGCTCGACAAAGTATTGTCATAAGCTTAAACTCACCAAATCCCAAAAACGCTTTTACTAAGAAATACAATATTTTTAAATAAAAATTGAAACTTCGAAATAAATCGTAATTATCAAGACATTGAATTACGCTGTGTGTTAATAAATGGAAGGCTGGGATAAAATGCATACGGGACAAAGTCCTGGTTATGAGATTAACGCGGACCATCTAGTAGTGTCGCCCTGATCTGTTGAACGCTAATACAATATAACTCCTACCGTGTAGTATCGGTGGCGTAGGAACGTATACAGACAATCATATACAATAACTATAAGTATAATAAAACAATGTCATAAACCTACACTCAACTCATTCAATAGACAAGTTTCCACATTAATACAATTTTTGTAATTAAAGCCTGGAAATTATGAAAAAAATCGAGAATATCATAAATATAAGTTAGAATATGTGGACGTAAATAGAGAACTGAGAACGAATTCTAACGGCACATTATTATGGTTAATCATATTAACAATGACCATAGAGTATTGTTACCCAGAGCTACCGTAGGCAACTAGAAAAACACTCCAGTCGTGTCGTTGCTGCAGCGTATGTTCGTGTACTAACAATCGAATTATACAACAACACATTCACCAAAACATCGGTATAAACGTACAATTAACCAATTCCAACGACCCTTTTTCCAAAAAGTATAACGCATGAAATTAAATATTGGGAATTTTCAAAAGGATCGAAAATATCATAACAGTAAATTACAGTAAGTATAAATAAATGGGAAACTGGGAAGAATGCATACGTTACAAAATGAAGGTTAAAGACAACATCGTAAGTCATCCAGCAGGGCCGCATCGTTCTGCCGTACGCTACTACAAGGCCACGACAATCGTGTCCCTCAAACAGCGTTGGTGTATATATAGACCATCGTATAAAAAAAGAATATGTTTAACAAAATGCTGACATAAACGTTCACTCATCTAAAGCCAAAGACGCTGTTACTAGGAAACACAATCCTTTAAACGTAAAATTGAAAATATTGAGAAACATTGAGTATATCGTATCAGTAAATTACAGTTAGTTAAACTACAAGGAAGACTGCAAAAGAGTCTCGGGAGTATAACATCCAAGTTATAGAAAATAACGAAGACCGTACAGTAGCATCGCTCCGATCTACCGAACACAACTACGAGGACATTCCAGTCGTGTCGCGCTGGAAGCGTCGGTATGTACACAGGCAATCATTTAAAATAACAATAAGTTTAACATAATATTATCATAGACGTAAACTCAACTAACTGAAAAGACAAAATTATTATGGAATACAACTCTCAAAATTGAAAATTGACAATTTTGAAAAAAATTCGAAGATATGAAAGCACTAAATTACTGTACAGTTAAATAAATGTATGATCGGGATTAAATGCATATCATACAAAATTAAGTTTAACGAAATTAACTACGACCCCCCAGTATTGCCGCTTCGATCTGTCGTACGCAAATACAGGATCACTCCAGCCGCGTCGCTCCGACAGCGTAGGTACTTATCCAGACAATCATATAAAATAGCAATATTTTTAAAAAGATAATGTCATAAACGCACACTCAACTAATTTCAAAGGTACTTATACTACGAAATACAATTTTTTTGAATAAAAATTGAAAATTTCGAACAAGAACGAAAATATAATAACAGTAAATTGCAGTATCTATAAATAAACAGAAAACTGTAACAGAATGCATATGGTACAAAATCAAGGATACGGAATTGACTGAAACCACACAGTAATGCCGCTTCGAGCTGCAGTGTGCAACTACAAGACCTCGATATAGCTTCATCTAACCTGTGATAGCATGAGTATAAGCAGGTATTCCGGGCGTAAATCCGCTGAACAGTATTGGCAAAAGACACATTAATTCGCGGGTTGAATATTAATGTAGAGCGTCAAATTGTTTGGATGCGTTGCCAGTTTGAACAAATTTGAACGTTTTACTGTAGACCTTACACTCCGAAAGCCTAACCAGCTGTATCGAAGGTATAACTCCATGTTCAGAGGAACAAATTAGTAGACATTCTAGCGACGCACACCTTAGTTTCACGTATGGGTAAGGAGATAGAGGGTGAAACATTTCTAGAGCATTACCACGTTCTCTGGTATTGGGACGGCTAAGGCAATAGCTTCTGCTCTCCTGTGACACCGAGAGCTGAACCAGGTATCCGGGCAGTCAATCCTCTGAACAGTGTTTGCAATGGACAACTTAAATCACGGCTTGATATTAAAGTAGTTCGCCACGCCGTTAGAGACCGTTACCAATTGGTATACGGACGAAAATTCTACCAGGAGCATTACTTTCCGAGAAGCATAACCAGCTGTAGGGCGTGTTTTGCATAGTGGTAGTGGAATCAAATTATTAGACATTTGAGCAGACGGACACCATATTTTCGTATATGAATACCAAAATCGGGACATAAGCTGTTCGAGATCGTTACCACCTGCTTTGATGGACGCACAGCTACGTCCATAGCCTCACCTATCCTGTGGTTCCGTAAATGAAGCGAGGAATCCCAGGAGTAAATGCGCAGAACTGGATTGGCAAGACACACCTAAATTCACGGTATGAATATTAAAGTGCAATGTGAAACCGTTGTAGAACGTTACATATCAAACGTTATACCGAAGCCCTTACCTTCCGAGGACCAAATCCGCTCTATCGAGAGTATAACATCGTGTTGAAGGATGCAAGTTAGTATACATCTCAGAGACGTCACCATTAAATTCATGTATGAAGTAGAAGTTCTATGGTCAAGACGCTCGAGAACATTGCACACCTTCAGTAAGAGACGAACGGCTAAGTCAATAGCTTCACCGATACTGTGATTCCGAGAGCCAAACCAGGTATTCCGCGAGTAAATTCAATGAACAGTGTGGTTAACCGATGTCATAATTCACGGCTTGGGTATTAAAACGGAGGGTCAAGCCGTTTGAGAGCGATATCAATTAGTATAAAGTCAATATTTTTACCGATTACATTAACTTCCGAGAACCGATCGCGCCGTATCGAGTGTCATGCTTATTGTTCGCAGATACAAATTGGTCGACATATTCGCAGACGAACACCTCATTTTCATGCTTCAGCATCTGCTATTCTGTGATATCGAAAGTAAAACCAGGTATTCCGGGAGCACATCCGCTGGACAATATTGGCAATAGACAGATTATTTCACGGTATGAATATGAAGATGGAGCGCCCAACGGTTATAGAGCTTTATCTTTTAATTTAGAGTCAAACTTTTTACCGAGGGCCATACCTTCCGAGAAGCAGAAACCGCTGCAGCAAGTGTCCTGGTCAGTGTTCAAGGTAGCAAGTTACTAACATTAACTCCGGGAATACATGGTTTGACTCTTAGAATATTTGAATTCGTCAATCTTTGGACTTAGCCGTTCTTCTCTAATAGAAAGTGATTACGTTCTCGAACGGTTTGACCCTCGATCTAATAAGTAATCCATGAAATTATGGAGCCTGTCACTAAAATTCATACTAACTTGCTTCTCTCAACACGAAGCCACACACTCTGAGGGGCAGGTTAGCTTCTAGGAAGGTAAGGCTTTCGGAAAAATGTTTGACTCTATACGAATAGGTAAAGCTCTACAACGGTTTGATGGTCCGCATTATTATGCATACCGTGAAATAAGCTGTCTATTGCCAATACTGTTCAGAGGATTAGAACAGGAATACCTGATTTGCCTCTCCGAATCCCTGGATCGGTGAAGGTATTGACATAGTCGTTCGACTCTGTCAGAAGTAGGCAACATTCTCGAAAGCATTTACTCATGATTTTTCTATTCATGTATGTAAATAAGGTTTCCGGCTCTAAAATGTGTCCTCGTATGCTTCTCTCAGCACGCAGTTATAATCTCAATACATTATGTTCACGGAAGGTAAGGTATCCCATATTGAGTATGACCTTATACCAATTGGTAACGTTCATACAGCGGTTCGACTCTGTACTTTAATAATCATACGGTGAGTTCAGGTGCCTAATGCAAATAATTTGCAGCGCATTTACTCCCAGAGTACCTGATTTTACTCGAGGAATCATAGGATATGTGAAGCTAATAACAATGGCGTTCGATTCTTAACTACGGATGTAACGATCACGAACGGTTTTACCCTCGATCTCCTAATTAATACATGAAATTAAGGTGAACCGTCACTAAATTGTTAATTAATTTGTTTCCCTGAATACGATGTCATACTCTCAATACAGCGCGATAGGCTTTCCGTGGATGAGGCCATCAATAAGGCGTTTGACTAAATATCAATTAGTAGCGTTCTCAAAATTTTTAACTCCCTACTTTAAATTCAAACCGTGAATTAATTTGTCTACTGCCATTACTGTACAGTGCATTTAAACCCGTAATAACTCGTTTGATCCTTGCACTCATAGAATAGACTAATCTATTGGCTTAGCTGTTTGGCACTCAGAGATGATGGTATCGTTCTCGCATGATTTGACACTCGACCTTCTAATTCATACATGAATTGAAGGGGCCCGTCACTAAAATGTATACTAATTTGACCTCTGAACACGAAGATATACTCTTGAATCAGCGGGTTCTCTTCTCAGATGGTAAGGCCTTTCTATTATGTCTGACACTGCATCAATACGTAACCTCCTACAAAGCTTTGACTCTGGACATTAATATTTATCCCATGAAATATGGTGTACGATGCCAGTACGGTATAGCGGATTTACTCCAGGAATTCTTCCTTTGACTTTCGGAATCACAGGATAGTTGAAGCTATTGACTTAGCCCTTCGAATCTCAAAGGGGGTGGTAATGTTCTCGAAATGTTTTACCCTCGATCTTCTTATTCGTTAAGGAATTTAAGGTGCCCGACACTGAAATGTAGTCTAGGTTCTTTCTCTGTTCACAATGTTATACTATCGATACGGCGTTCTAGCTTCTCAGATGGTAGGGATATCGGTACCGTGTTTGATTCTATACCAATAGGTACCGTTCTGTGACGGTTTGACGGTCTGCAATAGTATCCAAATATTTTATTAAGGTGTCTATTGCCAATACTGTTCTGCAGATTTACTCGAGGCATACCTGCTATGACTCTCGGAAGCACAGGATATGTGGAGTTATTTACTTAGCTGTGCGACGCACAGAGAAGGTGGAAACTTTTCCGAAAGATTTTACTCTCGATGGTTATACAGATATACAAAAATGTGTTGACCGTCCACTAAAATGTCTACCAATTTGTTTCCGTGAGCATCAAACGAGACACTCGCTAAAGCGTGTTAGGTTCTCGGAAGGTGAGGTATACGGTAAAAGCAATGACTTAGTACGAATTGACAATGTTCGCCGATGGTTTGACACCTTATTTTAATACTCATACAGTGAAATATGGTACCTATTGCCTATACTGTTCAGTGGATTTACTTCTGCATTTCCTGGCTTAGCATTTGGAATCACTGGATGCGTGAAGCTATTGACTTCGCCGTCGAATTCTTAGAGAAGGTGATAGCATTCCCGAACCGTTTGTGTGTCGATTTTTCTATTCATACATGAATATAGGGCTTGTGTCTACTAAAATGTCTACTAATTTGTATCTGTGAACACTTGGCAACACAATCGGTGCAGCGGGATAGATTCTCGGATGGTAATATAATTGTCAAAATGGCTGAATTTATGCCATTTGCTAATGTTCTCCAACTGTTAAACTCTGTACATTAAATTTCACACCGCGAGATAAGGTGTCTATTGCCCACACTGTGCATCGGATAAACTTCCGGAATACCTGGTTTGACTATCGAAATAACAGGATAGGTGCAGCTATTGACTTAGCCGTTCGTCTCTCACAGAATGTGGTAACGTCCTCGACCGTTTTGACCCTCGATCTTCGAATTCATTCATGAAATTAAGGTGCCCGTTACTAAAATGATTACTAACTTGTTCCAGTGATCACGATGTCATACCCACGATATAGCGGATTAGGCTTTCGAAGTGTAACGTCTTCAGTAAATCGTTTGACTGTATACCGATGGTAACGCCCTCAAATTGTTTGACGATCAACTATAATATTCAAACAGAGATTAGGGTGTCTAATGCCAATACTGTTACGCTGATTTACTCCCGCAATGCCTGCTTCGACTTTCGGAATCGGAGGATGGGTGATGCTATTAACTTAGACGTTCGATACATAAAGAAGGTGGGACTACTCTCGAACGGCTTGCCTCTCGATCTTCTCATGCATACATGAAATTAAGGTGCCCGTCACTAAAATGTATACTAATTGGTTTCTCTAAAGACGAACTTTTAGCCACTATACAGCTGGTTATGTTCTTGACAGGTAAGGTATCCGGTAAGGAGCATGACGATATACCAATTGGTAATGTCCTCGAACGGTTTGACGTTCTACTTTAATATAGAAACTGCGAATTAAGGTATCCATTTCTATTACTGTACACCGGATTAACGCCTTATATATACCAGGTTTGACACCCAGAATCACAGGATATGTGAAGCTACTGTCTAAGCTGGTCGATTTAAACGAATGTAATAACGTTTTCGAAAGGTCTGACTCACGATCGTCTAATTCATATATGGAGTCAAACCGCCGGCCAACATTATCATTTTAAATTTAGTAATTCTTTTTATCCAATAGATTTCCATCCGAGAACATATCACGCTGCAGCGAGTGTCTATCTTAGTTTTCACGGAACCAAATTAGTAGATATTTTCGTAGACGGATGCACTATTTTCATGGATATATAGGAATATCGACGGCAAACCGTTCGAGAACGTAGCCACCATCTGTGGGAGCGGCACAGCTACGTCAATACCTTCAACTATCCTGTGATACAGACAGCCAATCCAGGCATTCTAGGAGTATGTCCACTGTTCAACAATGGCAATATACACCTAAATTCACGGTTTGATTATAAAAGTAGAGCGTGAAACCGATGGAGGTCATAACGAATTCGTATAAAGTAATTCACCGTATTTTCATGCACGAATAGCAAAACTGAAAGTCAAAACTTTCGTGAACGTTATCACCTTGTTTGAGAATAGAACGGCTGAGTGTACATCTTCACCCATCCTGTGGTACGGAGATACAATCCAGGTATTCCGCAAGGAATCAGCTGCTCTATGTGGACATTGGACACACTATTCCACGGTGTAAATATGAGAGTACACAGTCAATCCTTTGTAGAACGTCACCTATTGTTATAGTGTCAAACTTTTTCCGGCGGTCTTACCTTCCGAAATGATATCCCGCTGTATCGTGAGTATAACATCGTGCTCAATGTAACAAATTCCAAAACATTTTAATTACGGGCACCATAACTCCATGTATGTCTTAGAAGATCGAATGTCAATCCGCATCAGCAAGTTACATCCCTCTTTGAGGGTCGAACGGATATGTCAATAGCTTCACCTAAAGTGATTCGGAGTGTCAAACCTGGTATTCCTGATGTAAATACGCTCCACAGTATATGCAATTGACACTATATTTTACGGTTTGGATAGTAAAGCAGAGCGGCAAACTGTTTGAGAGCATTGCCAGTTGGTATAAAGTCACTCACTTTACCGAAGGCCTTACCATCCGCGAACCTCGCCTGCTGCATCGAGAGTATAACTTCGTGTTGAGTGGAACAAATTACAATTAATCTCAGCGACGGGCAGCTTAATTTCAGGAATAAATTCGAAGATCGACGGTCAAACCGTTCGAGAAGGTCACCACCCTCTCTCTTTGAGAATCGAACGCCTGTGGCAATAGCTTCACTTACCCTAAAATTCCGAGAGTCAAATCAGGTACTCCGCGAGCAAATCTGCTGTTCAGTATGGGCATTGGGTACCCTACTTCGCGGAATAGATATTAAAGTACACAGTCAAACCGTTGTAGCACGATTCCTTTTGGTGGAGTGTCAAACTCTTAATAGTAGGCCTTTCCTTCCGACAAGCTAACCCGCTGTTTCGAGAGTATAACTGCCTGTTCAGAGCAAGAAATTATTATTCTGTTCTGTGACGTGCAGCCTGACTTCATGTATGAATTGGAAGATCGAGGGTCGTGCAGTTCGAGAACGTTACCTCCCTCCTTCATATTTGAATTGTTATGACAAAAGCTCCACCTGACCTGCTATTCCGACAGCGAAACCTGGTATTCCGGGAGTCAATCCGCTGTACACTATTGACAATGGACATCTTAATTCACGGTTTGAATATTACAGTAGGTCGTGAACCGTTTGAGCATATTACCTATTGTCATAAAGTCTAACATTTGACCGAAGACCTTACCTTCCTAGAACCTAAACCGCTGTATCGAGAGTATAACTTCGTGTTCAGTGAAACAAAATAGTACACATATTAGAGGCGGGAATCTTAACTTCATGTCTGAATTAGAACATCGGGAGTCAGACCGTTACCAACTTACTTGAGAGTCGCAGAGTTAAGTCAATAGCTTCACCGGTCCGGGGATACTGAGAGCCAAACCAGGTATTCCGGGAATCAATCCGCTGTACACTATTCGCAATTAACGCGTCAGATGAAGGTTTGAATATTATTGTTGTGCGTCAAACCATATGAGAACGTTTCCAATTGGTATAACGTCAAACGCTATACTGATGACCTTACCATCCGCAAGCCCAGCGCGCTGTATCGAGGGTATGACAAAGTGTTCAGAGGAAGAAGCTAGTATACGTTTTTAGCCGGGGCACCTTTTTTCATGTATGAAATGGAAGATTCAGTGTCGAACCGTCCGGTGAACCTGGAGTAAATACGCTGTACAGTATTGGCAATAGACGCCTTAATTCACTGTTGGATAGTAAAGTAGAGGATCAAGCGGCTTGAGATCAATACCAATTGCTATAATGTCAAACACTTTACCGATGGCCTTACCTTCGGACCAAACTCGCCGATTCGCGTGTATAACTTTGCGTTCAAGGAAAGAAATTAGTCTCCATTTCAGTGACGGGCCACTTAATTTCATGTATGAATTAGAAGGTTGAGTGTGAAACGATCAGGAACGCTACCACCTCCTTTGAGAGTCTAACTGCTGAGCCAATAGCTTCACCTATCTTGTAATTCTGAGGATTAAAGCAGGTACTCCGGCTGTAATTTTCGTGGCAAGTATTGGCAATATACGCCATAATTCGCGGTATGAATTTTAAAGTATTGTGCCAAATCGTTTGAAAGCGTTACAAATTGTTATAAAGTAAAACGTTTTACACCAGGCCCTACGATCCGCGAACCTCACCAGCTTCATCTACAGTATAACTTCGTCTTCAGAACAGGAAACTAGTCTTCATTTCAGTGACTGGCACCTTAACTTCATGTATGAACTAAAATATCGAGAGTCGGTCCACTTGTGAAGGTTGCCACATTCTGAAAGAGACGATCGGGCAAGTCAATATTTTCACGTATCCTCCGATTGAGATAGGAAAACCAGGTATTCAGTGATTAAATCCGCTGATCAATATTGGCGTTATACTCCCTACCACCAGGCTTAAATATTAAATTGCAGAGTGAAACCATTGTCGAACGTAACGAATTGGCATAGATTCAAACTTTCTTCCGATGGCCCTTACCTTCTGATACCCTAACCTGCTGTATCGATTGTCAAAATTCGTGTTCAAGCAAACAACCTATTATTCTATTTCGTGACGTGCTCCTTCTTTCCATGTATGCATAAGGAGATCGATATGCATGCTGTTCCACAAAGATACAACTATCCGTTATATTCGCACAGCTAAGTCCATATCGGCACCTAATCTGTTATTCCGAGCTTCGAACCAGGTATGCCGGGAGTGAATCCGCTGTTCACTATAGGCAATAGACACCTTAATTTGTGTTATGAATATTAATGTAGGTAGTCAAACCGTTGGAGAATATAACTAGATGGTACAAAGTCAAAAATTTTACCGTATACATTACCAACCAAGACCATAACCCGCAGTAGCAAGTGTCTTGCTTAGTGCACACGGAAACAATTTAGAAGACGTTTTAGCAGGTGGACACCTTATTCTCCCGAATGAATACAATAATCGGGAATCAAGCCGTTTGAGAACTTCCCCACCATTTTTGACGGCCGAACGGCTATGTCAATAGCTTCATCTATCCTGCGATTCCGAGAGTCAAACAAGGCATTCCAGGATTAAATCCACTGAACCGTATTGGAAATTGAAGCCATCCATCACGGTATGAACATTAATGTGTGGAGTCCAACTGTCGGAGAATGTTACCAATTGGAATAAAGTCATTCTCTTTACCCAATTCCTTACCTACCGAGAAATCAAACCGATGGAGCGACTGTGTTTCTTAGTATCACGTAACAAAATTGATAGATATTTTAGCAGACGGACAAATTATTATCACGTATATATAGGCATATCGAGGGCAAACGGCTCTTGAGGGTAGCAACCGTTTTTGAGAGAGGCACAGCTACGTCAATAGCTTCAATTATACGGTGATTCCGAGTGTCAAACCAGGCATTCTAGGATTACATCCGCTGTACAGCATTGGCAATGGACCCCTAAATTCTTGGCATGAACATTAAAGATGGAAGCCAAATTGTCGGGGAACATTAGAAATTGTTGAAGTCATCCTTTTTCAGACTACGTTTCCTTCCGAGAACAAAACCTGCTGCATGGAGTGCCTTGCTTTGTGTTGAGATTAATAAATTAGTATTCATATTGGTGGCGAGCACCTTATCTTCATGTACGAATAATAAGATAAGAGGTCATACCGTTCCAGAGCATTACCACGTTCTCCGAGGGTCGAACGACTAAGGCAGTTGTTTTTGCTGTCCTGTGATTCCGGATGTTAAACCAGGTTGTCGGGGATTAAATCTGCTGAACAGTATTAGGTATGGACAATTTAAATCACAGTTTTATGTTTAAGTAGTTTGTCTGTCTGTTTGAGTCCGTTAACAATTGCTACAAACACAGACATATTACCGAAGGCCTTACCTTCAGAGAGCCTGACCCGCGCAGCGAGAGTGTAACTTCGTGTTCAGGAACGGAAATTGGTATACAATTCAGTGGGGCGCTCCTTATCCTCGTATATGAATTTGAAGATCGCGGGTCAAACCGTTCGAGAACGGTACCACGTTCTGTGAGATTCCAAAGGCTAAATCAGTAACTTCAGCTGTCCTGTGCTTGCGGGAGTCAAACCAGCTATACCGAGATTATATCCGCTGAACGGTATTAGCAATAGAGACCTCAGATCCCGGTTTGAATATTAAAATACAGCGTCACACCGTTCGATAACGTTACCAGTTGTCATAAGGTCAAACGTTTTATCGAAGGCGCTACCATCCGCGAACATCATCTGCGTCAGCGGGAATATAGCATCGTCTTCAGGGAAAGAAGTTAGTATTCACTTCAGTTACGCGCACTTATTCATCGTGCATGAATATGATGATCGGGGGTAAAACACTTCGATAACGTGACCACACTCTTTGAGATTCAAACGGCTAAGTCAATTGCTTCACCTATCCTGTGACTCCGAGAGTCAAGCCATGAATTCTTGGTGTAAATACTCTAAACCCATTTGGCAACCGACACCTTAATTCACGGTTTGACTATTAAAGTAGTCCGTCAAACCGTTAGAAATCGTTACTAATTGATATAAGGTCAAACTTTTCACAGGATGCCTTAACTTCGGTGAACCTCACCAGCTTCATTGTGAGTATAACATAGTATTAGAATCATAGTAGTAAGCATTTTAGTGACTGGGATCGTATCTTCATGTATAACTCAGAGGATCGATGGTCAATCCTTTCGAGATCGGTGTCACCTTCTTCGAGTGTCGAGGGGCTTAGTCAGTAGCTACAACTATCTTGCGGTACCAAGGACCAGGCCAGGTATTCCGGGAGAACATGCGCTGTGCAGTATTGTCCATGGACACCTTAATTCACGGTTTGCATATTAATGTAGGTGGTCAATCCGTTTGAGAAAGCTAACCAATGGTATGAAGTCACACGCTTTACCTAAGGCCATACCCACCGAAACACTAACCCGCTGTCCCCTCGAGAGTACTACTTCGTGTTTAGAGAAAGAAATTGGTCCTCATTTCTGTGACGGTAGCCTTAATTTCATGCATGAATTAGAAAATCGGGTTGTCAAACCGATCAAAAACGTTCACTCCTCATTTGAGTATTTAATTCAGCAGCCTCACCTTTCCTGCCATACCGAGAGTCAGACCACGTATTCCGGAAATAAAAATCCTGCACAGCATATGCATTGCACACCCTAATTCACGGAATAAATTTTAATGTACATTGTGAAACCGTTGAAGGACGCTACCTATTTGTATGCAATTAAAATTTTTATCGGATACGATACCCTCAGAGAACCAATCCCGCCATAGGTAGTGTCTACCTTTGTGTTCACGGAAAAATATTAGTATATACTTTAGCGACGGGACACCATGTTTTCGTGTTTCAGTAGCAGAATCGAAAGTCAAATCGTTCGAGATCGTAACCACCTCCATTGTGAGTGGCACACCTACGGCAATATCTTCAACTGTCCTGTGATACCGAGAGTCCAACCAGTTATTCCGGGAGTATATCCGCTTCTCAGTATGCGCGATAGATACCTTAATTCGCGGTATGTATATTAATGTAGGGAGCCAATCCGTTGGAGAACTTTTTTTTCTACCCAACACCTTACCTTTCAACAAACCGTTTGAGAACGTGTCCAATTGGTATAAAGTCAAAAGATTTTACCGATGGTCTTACCTATCGAGAACTTAATCCGCTGTCTCGACAGTATAAATTCGCGATCAGAGATACAAATTAGTATACATATTAGACACGAGCACCTTAATTTCATGTATGAATTAGAAGATCTAGTGTCGAAACATTGAGTCGGCTGAGTCAATAGATTCAGCTACCCTGTGATTCGGTGGAGTCAAACCTGGTATTCCAGGAGGAAATCCGCAGACCGGTATTGAAAATAGACACCTTAATTTTCGGTGTAAATATTAAAGTTGAAAGGAAGTCCGTTTGAGATCGTTACCAATTTGCATAACGACATACTATTTACCTGATACCTTACCTTCAGAGAACATAATCCGTTGTATCGAGGGTATAACTTCGTGTCTAGCGAAAAAAATTGGTAGACATTTTAGGGACGGGCACCGTAATGTCGTGTAAGAATTAGAAGGTCAATGGTCAAACCGTTCGAGAACGTCACCAACATCATTGACGGTCGGACGTCCAAGTCAGTAGCTTCATCTGTCCTGTGATTCCGAGAGTAATGACAGGTATTCCTGGAATACTCCGCTGAACAGTATTGGCAATAGACAGCTTATTTCACGATATGATCATTAAGGTAGTGCATCAAACCTTCGTAGATCGTTACCTATTTGTATAGATTCTAACGCTTTATCGAAGAGCTAACCTTCCGTGAAGCTAACCCTCTGTATCGAGCGTATGACTTCGTGTTCAGAGAAGCAAGTTGGTATACATTTTGGTTACGGCTACATTAGTATCATGTGTGAATTTGATGATCCAGGGAAAAGCGGTACGAGAATGTGACAACCTTCCTTGAGATTGTAACAGCTAAAAGAATAGCATCTTTGAGACTCGAATGGACAAGTCAGTAGCTTCAGCTATCCTGTAACTCCGAGAGTGACGCCGTGTATTCCAGCAGGAAGTACGATCAACAGTTATAGCAGTAGACACCTTAATTCACGCTATGAATATTAATGTAGAGAGTCAGACCGCGGAAGAACGTAACGAATTTGTATAGAGTGAAACTCATTCCCGAAGGCCTAACCTCCAGAGATGATAACCCGCTGTATTGAGCATATAACACCGTGTTCTCTGAAGCAAATTACACAACATACTAATGGCAGGCACCGTAACTTCATGTATGAATAAGAAGATCGAGCGTCATACCGTTAGAGAACGTTATCACCTTCCTTGAATGTCACACTTCTAAGTTAATTGCTGCACTTATCCCTTGATGCCGAGAGGCAATTCAGGTATTCCAGGAGTAAATGCGCTGAACTGTATATGTTTAAAAGTTGGTCTCGAACGGTTTGACGCTTTACTTTTCTATTCATACCGTTAATTGGAGTGTCTATTGGCAGTTCTGTTCAGCGGATTTGCTCCAGGAATACCTGAATTGACTATCCGAATCCCTGGACTGGTGAAGCTATTGAGTTAGCCGTTCGAATCACAAAGAAGGCGGTAACTTTCTCGAATGGTTTGACGCTCTATCTTCTTATTCATAATGAATTGCAGGTCCCCGTCACTGAAATGATTACTAATTTCTTTCTGTGAACCGAAGTTACACTCTCGATACAGCCTGTTATTTTTTTGGAGGGTATGGTCTTCGGTAAAGCGTCTGACTTTTTAGCAACTTGTAACGGTCTCAAAGTGTTTGACACCCTATTTCAATATGAATACCGTGACATAAGGTGTCTATTACCAAAACTCTTGGCCCGGCTTGCTCTCGGAATACCTCGTTTGACTCTCGGAATCGCAGGATAGGTGATGCTATTGACGTAGCCGTTCGTCTCTCGCAGAAGTTTGCAACGCTCTCGTATGGTTTCACCACAGCTCTTCTGATTTATACATGAAATTATGCTGCACGCCACTAAAATGTATACCAGTTTGTACCTCTGAACACTGCGTGATACTCTTGGTACAGGGGGTCAGTTTTTCAGATGGTAAGGCGTTCTGTAGGAAATTTAACCCTATACGAATATGGAATGTTATGCAATTTCTCCACGGCCATCCTTAATATTCATCCCGAGAATGAGGCTAACTATTGCCAATACACTTCAGCGGACTTACACTCGGATTAAATTGTCTTACTCTCGGAATCACAGGATATGTGAAGCTACTTACTTAACCTTTCGTCTCGATGCTGATATTTATACATAATCATGTGGTGCTCGTCCGCTAAAATGTTTACTAATTTGTTTCTGTGCACATTTTGAAGGACACTCGCTAGGGCGGGATAGGTTCTCGGAAGGTATGGTATTCCGTTAAAGGAATAACTTTATGCGCACTTGTATCATTCTCCGTCGGTTTGACTCACTACATTAATATTCATACCGTGCATTAAGGTGTCCGTTGCCAATATTCTCCAGCGGACTTACACCCGGAATACCTGGTTTGACTCTCGTAATCACAGGGTGGGTGAAGCTATTGCCTTAGATGTGAGACTTACAAAGAATATTGGATCATTCTCTGGCGGTTTGACTCTCTACCATAATAGTCATACCGTGATTTAAGGTCTCTGTGGCGAATGCTGTTCAGCGGGTTTACTGGCGGAATGAATGGTTTGTCTCTCGTAATCACAGGATCGGTGAAGCTATTGACTTAGCCGTTCGACACTCAAAGAAGGTGAAATTGTTCTCGAGTGGATTGTCTCCTGGTATTGTAATTCATACATGAAGCTATGGTAACATTAAAATGTATACATATGTGTTTCTCTCGACACGAAGTTACACTATCGATACGGCGGGATAGCTTCACGGAAGGGAAGGCTTTCGGTAACAGGTTTGACATTATGGGAGTAGGTAATGTTCATCCACGGTTTGACGATCAGCTTTAGAATTCATACCTGGTGTTCCGATGTCCGCTGCCAGTACTATACAGTGGATTGTCTCCCTGAATGCCTTGTTCCACCTTTGGAATAACAGAGTAGGTGCAGCTATTGATCTAGAGGTACGGTTCTCGAAGGAGGTGGTAACGTTATAGAACGATTTGACGGTCGCTTTTCTAATTCGTGCATGAAATTAAGGTGTACGTCACTAAAATGCGCACTAATTTGTTTCCTTGGACACGAAATTATTATCTCCGTACAGTGAGATGTGTTCTTGGAAGGCAAGGCCTTCGGTGAAAAGAGTGACTCTATACCAATTGATAATGACCTCCGACGGATTGACTCTCTACTTTAATGTTCGTGCCGTGAATTATGATGTCACATGCCTATATAATTTAGCGGATATATTCCCGAAATTATTGGTTTGACTCTCATCATCACAGGATATGTGAAGCTATTGATTTAGATGTTCCACACTCAAAGAAGTTCTTGCCGTTCTCAAACGGTTTAACACGTGATCTTCTAATTCGTACATGAAACTAAGGCGCCCATCACTCAAATGATTACTTATTTCTTTCTCTGAAAACGAGGTTATACTCTCCATGCAGCGGTCAGTTTCTTCGTAGGGTATGGCCTTCGGCATAGCGTTTGACTTTACAGCAATTGGGAACGGTTTACAATGGTTTGGAGCCCTGCTTTAATATTGAAACCGTGGAATGAGATTTCTATTGCCAATACAGTTCAACGGATTTAATCCAGAAGTACCTGGTATGACCGTCGGCAACACAGTATATGTGAAGCTATTCACTTAGCTGCTCGAATATCATAGAATGTGATAACGTTGCCGAGCTGTGTAACCGTCCACCTTCTAATTCATACATGAAAATAAGATGCCATCACTATAATGTATACTCGTGCGAATCTCTAAACACGAAGATGTTCTCTCGATACAGCGGTGTAGTTTATTCGGAGATTAAGGCATTTTGTTAGAAGTATCACCCTACACGAATAGGCAATGTTCTAAAACGGCTTCACCCCGCTTTAGTTTGCAAACCGTGAACTGAGGTGTCTATTGCCAATGCTGAACAGGGCATTTACTCCCGGCATATCTGGTTTAACGTTCGGAGTTACAGTATACTTTACTTAGCCGTTCCTCTCTCACTGAAGGTGTTAACGTACGCGATCGGTTTGTCCCTCGTTCTTGAAATTCATTCATTGGATTAAGGCACCCGACACAGAAATGAAGAGTAATTTCTATCACTGAACATGAAGTTATATTCTCGATACAGCGGGTTATTTCTTCGGAGGGTAAGTTTCTCGGTAAAGCGTTTCAGATCATAGCAATTGGTTACGTTCACAAACGGCTTGACCCTCTATTTTAATATTCAAACTGTGAATAAAGGTGTCTGTTGCCATTACTCTTTAGCGGATTTACCTCCGGAATACCTGATTTGCACTCCGAATCACAGGATGGTCAAAGCTATTGACATAGCCATTCGTCTCTCACAGAAAGTGGCAACGTTCTCGACCAGTTTGACACGCGGTCTTGTAACTCATGCACGATGTTTAGGTGCCCGTCATTGAATTATATTCTAATGTGTTGCCCTAAACACGTAACTCTAGTCAAGGTACAGGGGGTTAGTATCTCAGAAGGCACAACCGTCTGAAAAATGTCTAACTCTATTCTATTACGAAACATTCATCGACGGTTTGACTCAGTACTTTGATACTCATACCCGGAGTTACGGTGCCTATTGCCAATGACCTTCAGCGGATATAATCCCGATATAGCTGGTCTGACTATCGGAATCATGTGTTAGGTGATGCTACATACATAGCGGTTCGTCTCGCACAGAAGGTGGTAGCGCTCTTGAACGGTTTGACCGTCGATCTTCTAATTCATATAGCAAAGTAATGTATGCCTCTGCGGTAATGTCGACTAATGTGTTACCGTGATCACTAAGCATGACACTCGCTAAAGCGCGTTATGTTCTAGGAGGGTAACATATTCGGTAAGAAGAATGACACTATTCCAATTAGTAATGTTCTCTGAAGGATTGACCTTCCACTTTAATATCCATACCCTGAATGATGATATCTATTGCCAATAGTGAACAGCGAATTCACTCCCGGAATAACTGATTGGGCAATCTCAATCACAGGATAGGTGCATGTATTGACTGAGTCTTCCAGTTCTTAGAGAAGGCGATAACGTTCTCGCGCGGTATGACCGTACATTTTCTAATTCAGACATGATATTAATGTGCCAGTCACAAAAAGTGCATACTAATTTGCTCCTCTGAACACATAATATCGATACAGCGGGTGGTTTCTCGGAAGGTAAGGCCTTTGCTATAAAGTTTAGCTCTATATCAATGCGTAACGTCCTACAAAGGTTTACCCGTGGACTTTAATAATTATACCATGAAATAGGGTGTCCTATGCCAATACAGTACAGCAGGTTTATTCCCGGAATTCTTGCTTTGACTTTCGGAATTACAGGATAGGTGAAACTATTGATATAGACGTTCGACTCCCACAGAAGGTGGCATCGTTCTCGAACGGTTTGACACCCTATCATCTAATTTATACGTGAAGTTAAGGTACCCGTCACTGAAATGAATAATAATTTCTTCCTTTGAGCAGGAAATTATACTTTTGATACAGCGGGTTATATATTCGGAGGGTAAGGTCTTTAGTAAAACGTTGGACTTTATACCCATTGTTAACGCCCACAAACAATTTGGGGCTCTACTTTAACACGTTGACGCCGATCTGACTCACTGGTGGCCCATGCTTGTCTGTTCCCTGCGGCGGCATGAAACACCAGTTGCTCATGCTAGATTGTTCCGTGGTGCGGCATGCATCACCGATGAGCCACGTTGGTCAATCAAAAAATATGTAGTACAAAATGTTATTTTGTAGATTTAACATTATACATTAACAGTTCATACTTATAATCGAACATTTAGCACAAAATACAGAAATTTTAACTTAATTACTACATTAACTATAACAGAATATAACGACTCATGTTGCCGATGCAATTTTTTAAAATATTTTAGACAAATTGCCGGCTTATCCGGACAAATTCTACCGAAGGTCATTGCTCTTTTTGCTTTATTTTTGACGTACTGTGTGCCTCATAAGTTTGTTAAGCGATTGTAACAATCTTTACATCTTTTCCTCATTTTCCTCACGGGTCCTTGGTGTGAACTTAAAAAATTTTTCTTTTTCTTCTACTTCCTATTAGCTCTTCTCTTGGGGGAATGTCAACACTCTTCAATAGATAATCAATAATTTCCTCTCCAAATTTTAAAATTTTGTAACGCTTGGTTCCCCACTTTTTGTGGATGTACCATGCATTCGCTATAGAGTTCCGTATATTAGCTCCATAACAACCTTTCTACACCATTTTACCGTTCTCCGTAATCATTTATGATAAGATCGCACTTGATCAGATATATCAACTCCCTTCATCGCATAATTAATGACGCAATTGTAAGATATCGAAGTGGTTGACATATAGAGGGGTTATTTGCCGGTTCACTTAAAAAATTTCACGCCGCTCAGATTTTCGAGATATATAATGTCGCCCCGTTTCTGTTTCTGCTTCGCCTGTGTCGGCAGAAACTTTCTATTCATTTTGACTGTACCGAAAATGTATTATTCCTTTGGTGAAAAGATCTTCGGATAAAAGAATGCTTGTATAAAACTGTAGGTAAATAAAATGCGGCCCATGAATAATAGATCTCGCCTGAATGTCACGACTATATAGTGAGAATATGCTTTCAGAATGCTTGTTTCATTTTTTCCCGAATAAATATGCACATTATATGTATATCCGTCCGGACGGCAGAGTTTGTACAGTTTTATTAGGTGTTTGTGCCGATTACCGGGTATATATTGACGAAAGCCAGCGCGTCCTTTCCAAGGAACCATGCTTTCGTCAATTATTATATTTTTACCTGCTTTTACAACATCTTGGAATGCACGATGTATTTTGTCAACTGCATTTCGGATTTTGTGTAACCGATCCTCGGTTCTAGCCGTAGCATTACCAGAAAAGTGCAAGACTGTAATATAGCTAGGAATGGACGGCGTTTCATTGCATTCATTACTCGCGCATTCGCATACATCGCCTTTTTCGACCAATATAGTAGAATTTCGGGTACCTGCACTACATAACAAGCAAGATACCAACATAGGCGTTTTATTCACATTTTGAAATTAGGTTCCATGCTTGATGATGTTGCCTCCTGCCGTATGCTGCGTTCACTATACACTGAACAGCGTACCTATTCGTCTCTTCTACGATGATCTCCAATATCGCGTCCGTCATGAATAATTTATATAATGCAACTGGAACGTCGCAGTCGGTCTCCTTGATCAGTAGCTCTTCTTTCTCTGAAAACTCTCCCTCTGATGCACATTTTTCAGCTATTCTCCGCCATTAAGCATCATCATCTAGATCCCCTACACCAGTCTCCGAAACCTCTTCCTCCGTGGTAATCCAATCGGTTGCCGCGTCCGATGATGATGATGAAATTATTCTATTTCTTCGTCCCTTTCGCATGATTCCAGATACAGGTTCATCAGATGAAATACTGAATTCTATATCCATTGTATCTAATATTTAGTTGGGCAAAAATAAAAATGAAAAATGTTAACCGCCTTTTTAGAAGGAAGGAAACTTTATGCTACCTTTATACTTACTGGAAGATATATGAACTCGTGAACCTTTCTAACTGTATTGACCGCGCGGGTCATAAAATCTTCGCACAACCCAAAATGCTCACAGCGGGCACTAAGTAAAGCCTTCTTCACTTGCCGTCAATTTTAAACTCTCCGTAAACCTCATGACGCTGTCTAAACTCTCAATGATCATCCCTACTTACTAGGTCACACATTATATAGGAGGTGTCAGCTGGGTAGTGTTCGTTCCCTCAGAAACCACTAATTTCACTCATTACGTGTGGGCGGTCATAAACGTTTAATTGGGCCGCCGAAAGCCCAGAGGTTGGCCTCAAACTCACCCTGTGGCCAACGATCGGCCAAGGGAAAGGGATTATTTCTGGAAAATCGCACAATGGTGCTCGGCTACTTAGCCCGGCAATATATCCTTCTTTGGCGATCCTGGAAACAAAACTGTAGTGCGAAAACCCGGAGACCCTTCCTATGTTACAAGTTGCCAGGGCACCTGGAAGTCGTTAGTCGGTTACTCGACGAAATTGCTGCTCGCACTAAACATAATTTACGCATAAAACTTACACTACGTTCCAATACTATTTTCGTCATATGCGCCAATCGGTCGCAGTATTTCTAGAGAATTGTTGCATTTGAAATGGTCCTATTACCTGTGCTCTAAACTACTCGTGGTCCGAAACACGAGAAGCTAAAACCCTACTTGACCAGAATTGGGCTGTGGCACGGAGAACTTTGTTTACAATCGACCAGGGGGAGGGCCACGTGCTCTACACTCGTGGACGTTCCCCAGCGCTGTGTTATAAATATCGAATGGCCTCACAAACGGGAAGTGCTCCGGTCACCGCGCTTGGGTGACATGTAATTTAGATAAATTACATGCCTGAAGTATAGGCACATCACCTTGTAGGAGAGGGTTCTCTCCACCACTCCCTCGCGTGAGGGGACTTTTCCTCCTTCAAGATGTACAATACGAAGATCAAGGGAACGCCCTTAGTCCCTAACCTTCAATAAGGGATGATTTCCCCTGTTTGGCCATCTCTACGGGTTTTCAAAACGCATCATGGAAAATCGTGGAGAAAGTATAAAGCTACCATTAAAACGGTAAAAAGAACTGTTCCAAACGTCGAGCAGTCAAAGTGGAAGTTAGTTTCCTCCTAACGTGCTAGTGGGCATTAGGGCGCAAGCATCCAAGAGTAAAATTTGGTGCCTCACCGCCGCATGGTGCGGAACACTATTCGTCGCACGGAACACACACCGAATATCCACGAATTAGTCAACGTGTTAAGATTGAATCCGTGAATTAAGGCGTGCATTGCAAATACTGTTCCGGGCATTTGCTCCCGGAATACCTGGTTTGACTCTCGGAATCACAGGATATGTGAAGCAATCGACATGTATATTAACTTGCTTCTCTGAACACGAAGTTATACTCTCGATACAGAGGTTTAGGTTCAGGGAAGGTAAGGCCATCTGTCAAAGGTTTGACTCTATACCAGTAGGTATAGTTCTACAACGATAGCATTCTGTTCTGTACTATTTATACTGTGAATTAAGGTGTCTATTGCCAGTACTATACTGCGGATAGACTCTCGGAATTCCCGGTCTGACCCTCTGAAGAATAGGGGCGGTGAAGCTATTGACTAAGCAGCACGAATCTGAAACTAGCTGCTAACGATCTCGATCAGCTTGACACTCAATTTTGCTATTCGTACGTGAAGCTGCGGTATCTGTCTGCTGAAATGTCTACTCATTTGTTCCCGTGAAAACTAAGATAGACACTCGCTGCAGCGGGGTAGGTTCTCGGAAGGTAATGTATTTCTTGAAAAGAGATACCTTATTTTGAATGATAATATTGACCGGCGGTTTGACTACATGTATGAATAACACGTACGAGTGTCAAACGGTATTCAAACCGTTCAGCTATCGTGTGATTCGGCGAGTCAAGCCAGGTATTCCGGGAGTAAGTTATCTGAACAGTATTAGCAATAGACGCCTTAAATCACGATTTCAATATTAAAATATTGCGTCGCACCGTTTGCGATCGTTACCTATTGAAATGGAGTCCTTTTTACCAAATACGTTACCTTCATAGAACATGTCTCGCTGTAGCGTGTGTCATGCTTCGTTCCCACGGAAATAAATTAGTAGTCATTTTAGAAGACGAACACCATATTTTCATGTATGAACTGAAAAATATGGAGTCAGACTGTTAGAGATCCTTCCCACCTTCGTTGGGAGTTGAACGGCTAAGTCTATAGCTGCACCTATCCTGTGATTCCGATAGTCAATCCACGTATTTCTGGAGTAAATCCAATGAACAGTAGTGACACTAGACACCTGATTTCACGGTTTGAATATTGAAAATAGAGCGTCAAACCGTTTGAGAACGTTACCAATTGCTATAAAATCGCAAGTTTTACAGAAGCCCTTACGTTCAGAAAACTTAACCGGTTTCATTGACAATGTAACGTCGGATTCTGGGAAAGAAATCAATCTTCATTTCAGAGACGAGCACCTTAGCTTCATATATGATTTAGTGCCACACCTATCATGCGACTCCGTGAGTCAATCCGGGAATCCCGGAAGTAAATCCGCAGAATACTTTAAGCAATAGACACATTAATTCACGATTTGAATATTATTGTAGAGCATCAAACAGTTTTAGAGCGATACCAATTTGTACAGAGTCAAACATTTTACTGACAGCCCTACCTTCGGAGGAGCTAACTCGCTGTATCGAGCATCTACCTACTTGTTCGTGGAAACAAATTAGCCTTCATTTTATTAAAGGGACCCTTAGTTTCATGTCTGAGCACGTAGATCGAGAGACAAGCCGTCCGGGAACGCATCAAACTTCTTCTGGTGTCGAACGGCTAATTCAATTGCTTCACATATATTATTATTCCGAGAATGAAACCTGCTACTTCGGGTGTAAATTCCCTGCGTAGTTTTGGCAATGGGCACCTTAATTCACGGTATGAATATTAAAGTAGATAGTCAAGCCGTTTGAGGGCCTTACCAATTGATAAAAGTAAAACGTTTTAAATCAGGTCCTACAATCCGCAAACTTCCGCAGCTTCATCTATAGTATAACTTCGTCTTTAGAACTAGAAATTGGTCTTCATTTCAGTGACGAGCACCTTAACTACATGAATGAATTAGAAGACCGAATGTCAAACCGGTTGAGACGGTTGCCACCTTTCTAGAGTGTCGCACAGAGCTATGAAAAATGCTTCACACTTCTGTGATGCCGAAAGTCAAACAAGGTATTCCGGGAGTGAAGCCGCTGTACACTATATGCAATGGACACCTTAGTTCACGGATTGAAAATTAAAGTAGACAGTGGAACAGTTAGAGTACGTTGCCAGATGTTATAAAGTCAAACGTTTTACCGACGGCCTTGCCTTTCGAGATCGTCATCCGCTTCATCGATAGTATAACTTTGTGTTCAGCGAAAGATAGTGGTATTCATTTCAGTGATGGGCACCTTAACTTCATGTATGAAATAGAAGATCGACTGACAAACAGATTGAGAACGTTGCCACCTTCTCTCAGAGACGAATCGGCTAAATCAGTAGCTACACCTATCGTGTGTTATACCGAGCGCCAAACCATGTAGTCCGTGAGTAAATCCGCTGTGCATTATTGGAAATAGACATCCTTGTTCGCGATACACATATTAACGTACACTGTCAAACCCTTGCAGATTGTTACTTACTGGTATAGTGTTAATCGTTTAAACATGGACCATACATTACGAGTATCAAACACGCTGTATCGAGGGTACAACCTCATGTCCAGAAAAACAAATAAGTATAAATTTTAGTTACGGGTACCTTAATTTCATGTAAGAATTGGAAGATCGAGAGGCAAACTGTCCCAGAACGTTATAAGTATCTTTGATAGTCGTACAGCTAAGACAATAGCTTCACCTATCCTGTGTTTCCGAGAGTCATAGCAGTTATTGCGGGATTAAATCCACTGATCTGTATGGCAACAGACAACTTAATTCACGGCATGAATGTTATAGTTGAGAGTCATACCGTCGGAGAATATTTCGAATTCGTGTAAAGTAATCCTTTAACGAATACCGTGCCTTGCTGGAACCAAACACGTTGCAGCGAGAGTCATGTTAGAGCTCACCGATACAATTCAGTTGACAGTTTAGCAGAAGAACACCTTCCATTCAAATATGTATTGGCAGATCGAGTGCCAAACCGTTCGAAATCGTTGCCGCTTCTTTCAGAGTCGAACGGATTAGACAAAAGCTTCGCATATCCTGTGATTCCGAACGTCAATCCAGATATTCCTGGTCTAAATTCGCTATACAGAATTGGCAATAGACACCTGAATTCATGGTGTGAAGCAGGCTGGGAAGCCGTCGTAGGACATTACCTACTGGTGAACGGTCAAACTTCATGCAGAATGCCTTACCATCCGAAAAACTAACCTGCTGTATCGAGAGTAAACCGCCGTGCCTAGAGAAGCAAATTAGTATACGTTTCAGTGGCGGGCACCCTCAATTCCATGTGTGAATCCGAAGATTGAGGGTCAAACCGTTCGAGAACGTAACTACCTTTTTCTAAGTCGATCAGCAAAGTCAATAGCTTCACCTATACTATTACTCACATAGTCAAACCAAGTATTCCAGGCACCAATCCGCTGTATGATATTGGCAGTGGACACATTAATTCACGGTTGGAATACAAAAGTACAGAGCCTAACCCTTGTCCAACGTTACCGATTAGTATAATGTCAAACATACTACAGAAGACCTTTCCCTTCCAAGAACCTAACTCACTGTATCGAAAGTATAACTTCATGTTCAGAGAAATAAATTAGCAGAGATTTTAGTGACGGGCACATTATCATCAAGTATGAAAAAGATGATCGAGTGTCACACCTTTCGAGGCGGTCACCGACTTCTGTGGGAGACGAACGGTTAAGTCAGTAACGTCACCTATCCTGTGGTTCGGAGTGTCAAACGAGGTGTTCCGGGAAAACGTCCGCTGAAGTGTTTTGGCAATACAATCCTCAATTCGCCGTTTTAATATTAAAGTAGAGCGTTACTCCATTTGAGAATCTGACCAATTGGTATATAGTCAAACGTTTTACTGATAACCTTACCCTGCGAATGTCTAATCCGCTGTATCGAGTGTATTACATCGTGTCCAGAGAAAGACATTAGTAAACATTTTAGTGATGGGCATCATTGGTTCTTGTATGAATTACATGATAGACGGTCCAACAGTCCGAGAACGATACCACACTCTAAAGGATCGAACGGGGAAGTTATTAGCTTCACCCATCCTGTGAACTCGAGAATGAAACCAATTATTCCGTGAGTAAATCGACTGAACAGTATTTGCATAATTGCTGGAAATTTACAGAGTCAAACCGTTGTAGGAGGATTCCTATTGGCAGACAGTCAAACATTACTCCGAGGGCCTTACTTTTCGCGAACCTAACCCACTGTATCGAAAGTATAACAACGTGGTTAGGGAGATAAATTAGTATATATCTTAGTAACGGGCAACTTGATTGCATGCAATAATAAGGAAATCTAGCTTCAAACCTTTCGAGCACGATAATACCATACATTAGGGTCGATGGGTTAACGTTGCTACCTTCTGTGAGAGACGAACGGCTACAACAGTAGCGACACCTATCCTGTGTTTTTGAGAGTCAAATTAGGTAATCCGTGAGTAAGTCCCCTGAACAGTACTGGCAATAGACACTTTAATACAAGGTTTGAATATTAAAGCAGATCGTCAAACAGATGTAAATTGTTACCTATTGCTACGTTACCAATTGTTATCAATTGCTACTACAACCGTCCTACCGAAGACCTTATCCCGCGAAAAAGAAACCGTCCGTATCGAGAGTATAACTTCGTGTTCTGAGAAAGAAGTTAGTCACCATTTCAGTGACGAGTACCTTAACTTAATGTACGAATTAAAAGATCGAACGTCACACCTCTCGAGAACGTTGCCACCTTGACTGGGGGACGAACGGCCAAGTGAAGAGCTTTACCTGTCTCGTGATTCCGGAAGTTAAACTAGGTATTCCGGGAGTAAATCGGCTGAACAGTATTGGCAATAGACACCAGAGATCACGGTTTGAATACTAAAATAGGGCGTCACAGCGTTTGATAACGCTACGAATTGCCATAAAGTCAAACGTTTTAGCGAAGGCGATACCTTCCGCGAACATCATCCGCATCATCGATAATATAACTTCGTCGTCAGGGAATGAGGATAGTTTTCATTTCAGTGACGGGAACCTTAACTTTATGTACGAATTAAAAGATCGAGGGCCAAACCGTTGGAGAAAGTTGCCACCTTCTGTGCCATACCTGCGGCTAAGTAAATAGGTTCACGTATCCTGCGATTCCAGCAGTCAAGCGAGGTATTCGTGGAGTAAATCCGCTTAACAGTATTGGCAATAGTCACCTGCATGCACAATTTGAATATTTAAATTGTGCATCAAGCTGTTTGACAACTTAACCAATTGTTATAAAGTCTATCGTTTTACCGAAGGCCTTATCCGCCGAGAAAATAACCCGCTGTATCGATAGCATAGCTTCACGTTCGGAGAAGCAAATATGTATACATTTGGAGTACGTGCTCCTTCATTTCATGTATGGAATAGATGATGGGGGATCGAAACGTTCCAGAAGTTTAACATATTCTTTGAGAGTTGAAACGCTAAGCCAACAGCTTCACCTATCCTGTGACTGTGATAGTCAAATCAGGTTTTCCGGAAGTCAATCCGCTGTACAATATTGGTGGCAGACACCTTAATTCACGATATGAATATTAAAGTAGACCGTAAAACTGCTGTAGAGCATTACCTGTTGGTATAGAGTCTATTATTTTACGGAAAGCCATACCTTTCGGGCAGATAACCCACCGTATAGGAAGTAAAACTTCGTGTTCAGAGAAGAAAGATCGTCTACATTTTAGTGACGAGCACTTTTGTATCATCTGTGAATTCAAAGATGCGGTGTCAGACGGTTCGAGAGCTTGGCCACCTTCATTGAGATTTGAACAGCCAAAACAACGGGTTCATTGACAGTCGAACTGGCAGGTCTGAAGCTTCAGCTATCCCAAGACACCGAGAGTCAAACCATGTATTCCTGGAGTAAATCCGCTGAACGGAATTTATAATAGACTGCTTAATTCACGGTATGAACATTAAATTAGAACTTAAAACCGTTTGAGAACGTTACCAATTTTCATAACGACATACTATTAACCTGATACCGTACCATCAGAGCACATAATCTGCTGCATCGATCGTATAACTTCGTGTTGAGCAATACAAACTAGTAGACATTTTAGTGACGGGCACCTTAACATTCCGGGATACAGTTTGACTGTATTTCATTAGGTATCGTTCTACAACGGTATGCCAGTCTACTCTAATATTCATACCGTGAATTAAGGAGTCTATTACAAAAACTGTTTAGCGTATTTACTCCCGGTATACATGGTTTGACTTTCGGAGATACAGGATAGGATATGCTATTCACTTAGCCGTTCGCCGCACATAGAAGGTGGTAACGATCTCGAACGGATTTGACAGTAGATCTTCCAATTCGTACATGATACTAAGGTTTCGGCCACTAAATGTATACTAATTTGTATATCTGATTACGAAGCTATACTCTCGATACAGCATGATTGTTTCTCGGATGGTAAAGTATGTGATGAAGTGTATGACGTCATACGTATTGGTAATGCTATCAAACGGATTGACGCTCTACTTCAAAATGGGAACCGTTTATTAAGGTGTCCATTGCCAATACTGCGCATCGCATTTACTCCCGGAATATTTCGTTTGCCTTTCGGAGTCAAAGGATTGGTAAAGCCACTGGCTTAGCTGTTCATCTCTCACTGAACGCGGCGACTATCTCGATCGAATGGACCCCCGATTTTCAATTCATTCATCAACTTGAGGTGTCCGTCACTGACGTGGACTCTAATTTCTTCCTCTGGGCACGGTATTATACTATCGATACAGCCGGTTAATTTTTCAGAGGGTAAGATCTTCGGTAAAACATTTGACATTATAGCATCTGGTAACGTTCCCAAAGGGATTGAAGCCACACTTTAATATTCAAGCCGTGAATTAAGGTGCCTATTGCCAATACTCTTCAGCGGATTTACTCCAGGAAAACCTGCATTGACTGTATAAGACACAGGACAGGTGAAGTTATTGACTTAGCCTTTCGTCTCGCATAGAAGGTCGTAACGTTCTCGAACGGTTTGGTACCCGACCTTTTAAGACATGCATGAAATTAAGGTGATCGTAAGTAAATGTACACTAGTTCGTACCTCTGATCACCTTGTTATACTCCAGATACAGCGGATTAGTTCTTCGGAGGTTAAGGCATTCTGTACGAAGTTTAACTCTGCACGAATTGGTAATGTTCTACAACGGCTTGCGGACCTGCCTTAATATTCAAACCCTGAATTGAGGTGTCTATTGCCAATAGTGATCAGCGGATTTACTCCCTGAGTACCTGGTTTGCCTCTCGGAATCTCTGGATAGGTGAAGCTATTCCCCTTAGCCGTTCGTATCTCACAGAAGGTGGCAACGTTGTCGAGTGGTTTAACGCTCGATCTTCTAGTTCATACATGAAGTCAAAGTGCCCGCCACTGAAATGGATACTATCATCTTTCCCTGAACACGAAGTTATATTCTCGATGAGGCGGGTGGTATTCGTGGCAGGTAGCGCTTTCAGTAAAACGTCTGACCTTATAACAATTGTTAACATTCTCAAAGGGTGTGACGCTCTATTTTAATATCCAATCCGTGATCTATGTTGTCTATTCCCAATACTGTTCAGCGAATTAACTCTCGAAATACCTGGTTTGACTTTCGGAATCACAGGATAGGTGAAGTTATTGACTTAGCCGGTCAATCCTGAATGAAGGTTGCAACGTTCTTGAACGGATTGACAATCGATCTCCTAGTTAAGCCGTCCGTCTGTTAAAATGTCTACTAATTTGTTGCTTCGAGCACGAAGTTATACACAGAATACAGCTGGTCATATCCTTCGATGGTATGGAATCCGGTAAGGAGTATGACTTTATACCAAAACGTAACGTTTTCAAACAGATTGGCTCTCTGCTTTAACACTCATATCGTGAATTAACGTTTCTATTGCCTATACTGTGCAGCGGATTTACTGCTGGAATACCATGCTTGACTGTCTTAATGACAGAATAGCAGAAGCTAGTGACTTTGCCCATCGGCCGACAAAGAAGGTGGCGCCGTTCACATCCGGTATGTCCCTCGATCTTCTATCTCATATCTGATATTCAGGTGCCTTACACGAAAGTGTGTACTAATTTGTTTCTCTGACCACGAAGATACACTCTCGAAGGAGCGGGATAGGATCTCGGAAGGTAAGGCAATCGGTAAATAGTTGGACTACATGCCAATATTTAACGATCTGCAATGATGTGAATCTTGTAGGTTATTCTTCATACCGTGAACTAAGGTGTTTATTGCCAGTACAGTACAGCGTATTTGCTCCCGGAATACATGGTTTGACGCTCGGAATCATAGGATAAGTGAAACTATAGACTTAGCCGTTCGACCTTCAAAGATAATGGTAACATTCGCACACTCGATCTTCTGTTTCATGCATGAAAATGAGTTGTCCGTCATTAAAATGTATGCTAATTCATTCCTTCGAACTCACTGCTATTAAGGCTCGTTCAATATTGAAACTGCGAATTACGGCGTCTACACCGAATACTGTTTGTCGGTCTTACTTCTCGGTTTTCCTGGGTTGACTCTCGGAATATCACGGAATAGGTGAAGTCATTCACTTGGGCGTTCGGCTCACAGAGGAGGCGGTAGTGTTCATTATCAGTCTGCCTTCCGATCTTCTAATCCATACACGAAATGAAGGTGCCCGTCACTAAAATGTCTACAAATTTGCTTCTCGAAAGACGAAGTTATACCCTCAATATAGCGGGTGAGCATCTCGGAAGGAATGGCCTACGGTTAAAAGTTGGACTTTATACGAATGGGTGAAGTTCTACAACGAACAGTGAATGATGGTACGGCAGATCGAGCAACACTACTGTATGGTCACCTTTAATTTCATAAGACATGATTTTGAGCTGCATGCAATTCGTTCTCATTTTTATGTTTATATACTAATACTGCAATTTACTGGTATGGTAATTAGATTTTTTTTCGAAGTTGTCAATTATTAGTTGAAAAAATTTGATTTCGAATACAAGTATTTTTGGAAATGGTTCAGTGCACGTTCATGACATCATTCTGTTAAACTCATTGTTATTTTATATGATTGCCTGTATATGGACCTACGCTTATGGAGCGACAAAAGCTGACGTGGTCCTGTACGTGCGTACCGCAGATGGAAGCCGCAGTACTGGATGGATTCCGATAATTTCTTCAACCATTATTTTATACCGTTTCTATTCTTTCGCAGTTTTATACCTATTTATAAATAATGTTATTTACTGTTACGATATTTCCGATTTTTTTTAAATTCTAAATTATCTATCATTATTATAAAAAAATGTATTCCTTGGCAATAGAGCCTCTGGAATTCGTTGAGTTTACGTATATGACGATATTTTGTTAGACTTATTGATATTTTATATGATTGTCTGTATACGTACATACGACATCGGTGCAACACGACTAGCGAGGTATTGTAGTTGGGTACGGCAGAACTGATCGGCACTGCCAAATGGTCTCCGACTATTTCTATATGCTTGATTTTGTACCGTATGTATTTCTTCTCAGTTTCCCATTTATTTATGCATTCTGTATTTTACTGTTATGATATTTATCTTCAAAATTTTCAATCCTTATCTCAGAAAAATGTACATCTTAGGAGAAGTGGCTTTGGAATTAGTTCAGTGTACCCGTATGACATTATTTTGTTGAACTAATTGTTACTTTGTATGATTGCCTGTGTATGTACATACACTGTTTGCGCTAGACGACTGGCGAGGTCCTGTAGTTGCGTTCGACAGAACGGAGCGAGACTACTGGATGGTCTTCTATAATGTTATTAACCTTCATATTGTACAGTAAGAATTTTTTCCCAGTTTTTCTTTTATTTGTATATACAGTGTGTTACTGCTATGATGTTTCACTGTTCCTAAAAAATACAATTTCTGAGTTAAAGAATTGGAGGGTTTGTATAAAATCGGATATATCATAACATTAGATCACAGAATGTAGAAATAAATTGCGAATATCGAAAGAATAATGCACCCGGTACAATATCAAGGTCAAAGGAATTATCAAAGCCCATACAGCACTGTCGCTCCGATATTCCAAACGCAACTGCACGAGAGCTCCACCCGTATCGCTCCGGAAGCGGAGGTACGTACACGCAAAACCGTTTAAAATAACTACAAATATAGAAAACGTACACTGTTCAAACGACCACTCAGCTGATTCCGAATACACTTTTCATAAAATGTACAATGATTGATATTAAAAATTGGGAATTTGGAAAAATTCGTAAGTATTAAAACAGTAAATAACAGTGTATATAAATAAATGGAAGAGTGCGAAGGAATACATACGGTAGTATATGAAGGTTAAAGAAATTAACGTTGGTCATACAGCAGTGGTCGCTCCGACATAGCGAACGCAACAACAAGACGAATCGAGTTCTGACGCTCCGGCAGCGTAGGTACATATAGAAACATTCACACAATGTAACAACAGATTATACAAGATATGGTCATAAACGTATACACAACTGATTCCAAAGACACTTTTATTAAGAAATACAATTTTTTAAACAATGATTACGAAATTCTAAAAAACATCGAATATATCGTAACTGTAAATTACAGCATGATGAAATAAAAGGAAAGCTGCGTGAGAATGCATGCGGTACAATATCAAGGTTAATGAAATTAACGAAGATCATGAAGTAATGTCGATCCGATCGGCCATACGAAACAGCAAGACCAGTCCAGGCACGTTTTTCCGGAAGCGTAGGTACATATAGAGACAATCCTGTAAGATAACAATGAATTTATCAAAATATTGTCATAGTCGTTCACTCTATTAATTCAATGGCACATGTCCTAAAAAATGCAATTATTAAAACAAAAAGGTTGAAGTTTTTTAAAAGATATGGGTAATATCATAACTGTAAATTACAGTATGTATAAGAAAATGGGAAACTGGGGAAAATGGCAACGGTACATAATCAAGTTTAACGAAATAAACGTGGGCCTTTCAGTATGCCGCACCGATCTGACTTTCGCAACTGCAACACCACTCCAGTCTTGTCGCACAGGAAGCGTAGGTACATATTCAGATAATCGTATAAGACAACTGTAAGTTTAACAAAATAATGTCATAAACGTACACTGAACTAATTCCAAAGGCACTTTTACTAAGAAATACAATTTTTGAAATTACCAATTGGAATTTTGTGTGAAATCGAAAATATCAATGCAGTAAATAACGGTACGTAGTATTAAACAGAAAAGCGAACAAAATGCATACGTTACGATACCATGATTAAGGAAATTAACGAAGACCAGCCAGCATTGTCCCTCCGATTTGCTGAACACAACGTCAAGTCCACTCTTGTCTTGTCGCACCGGATGCGTAAGTTAGATGCATACAAGCAATCACATGAAACAACAATAAGATTAGCAAAATATTGCCCTAAACGTACACTCATATAATTCCCAAGACACACTTACTGAGAAATACAATTTTTGATATTAACAATTGGATATTTTGAAGAAAATTGGAAATATCTGACGAGTAAATTGCAGAATGAAGAAATAAATAGAAAACTGCGAAATAATGCGTACAGAACAATATTATTGTTCAAGATATTAATACTGACCATGCAATATGCCGCCCCGATATACTGCACGCAACTACAATACCACTCCAGAAATGTCGGTCTGGAAGCGGGCGTACTCATACAGCCAATCATATAAAGTATAAATGAGGGTAACGAAATAATATCATAAACGTAAACTCTACGAATTGCAAACACACTTCCACTATGTCACACAATTTCTTTAAATAAGAAATGAAAATTTTGAAAAAAATTGAAAAAATTAGAACATTAAATGACAGTATCTGTAAATAAATGGGAGAATTGGGGGAAATGCATGCGGTACAAAAGGAGGGTTAAGGAAATTATCGTAGGCCATACAGTAGTATCCCTCCGATCTCCCGAACGCAACTACATGCACCGGCCAGTCGCGTAGCTCCGACAGCGTAGGAACTTATACAGACAATCATATCGAATAACAATATTATTAACAAGATAATGCCATAAACGCGTACGCTCAACTAATTTCAAATGCACTTTTACTAAGAAATACAATTGTCATACATAAAATTTGAAAATTTCGAAGAAGAACGAAAATATGACAACAGTAAATTACAGTATGTATAAATAAATACAAAACTGGGACAGAATGCATATGATACAAAATCAAGCATAAGGAATTAACTGAAACCATACAGTAATGCCGCTTCGAGCTTCCGTGAACGACTACAAGACATCGATAGTCGTCTTGCTCCGGCTGGGTTAATACGTATGCACACAATATTATAAAATAATAACAGGCTTAACAAAATACTGGCATAAACGTAGGCTCAACTAATTAAAAAGGAACTATTACAAAAAAACACAATTTTTTAAGATCATAATATTAAATTACAGTATGCCTAAATAAACGGAAAACGAGGAAAGATGCATATGGTACAATATCAAGGCATTATTAATTTCCGACGACCATCAGGTAGTATCGCTCCCATCTACCGAGCGCAACCACAAGACGACTCCAGTGGCATCGTGCCGGCAGCGGAGGTACATATGGCGACAATCATGTAATATAACAGGGAATATAACAAAATGATGTCACAAACGTATGCTCACCTTATTCCAAAGGCACTTTTCATGTGGGATTCAATTCCTGAAATTAAAAACGTGAAATTTTGAAAAAAATCTAAAATATCATAACAGTATATTACAGTTCGTGTTCAGATATAGAAATGAGTATCCAGTTCAGTGACGCCACGTTATCTTCATGTGTGGATTAGAAGGCCGATCGTCAAACCTTTCGAAACTTTACCACCTTATTTTAGAGAGGAACGAAAAAGTCAATAGCTTCACCTATCCTGTGATTCGCGGATGCAAGCCAGGTGTTCCGGAAGTAAATCCGCTGAACAGTATGGTAAATAGACAGATTAGTTCACCGGTCGAATATTAAAAGCAGGCCGTCGGTCCGTTGTAGAGCATTACCTATAGGTGTAGGGTCAAACTTATTACAGAATGCGTTTCCCTCCGAAAAACTAACTCGCTGCATCGGGAGTAATACACCGTGGTAAGGGATACTAACTCGTATCCATTTTAGTGTCGAGCACCTTAATTGCATGCATGAATAGGACACTCGAGAGTCATACCGTTCGAGAGCGCTACCACCATGTTTGAGATTCATACGGCTAAGTCAATATCTTCACCCATCCTGTGATTCCGAGTGCCAACTCAGGTATTCCGGGAGTAAATCCGCTGAACATTATTCACAATAGTATTGGCAATGCACAGAGTCACACCGTAGTAGAAGTTTACCAATACGTAGAGAGTGAAGCTTTCCACCGAGGGCATTTATTCATCGCGAGCCTAGCCCGCTGTATCGATAGCATAACTACCAGTTCAGAGATACAAATTAGTATATATTTTGTGACGGGCACCATAGTAACGTGTATGAATAGGAAAATCGAGGGTCTATCCGCTTGAGAATGTTGCCACCTTCTGTAAGAGACGAACGTCTATATTAACAGCTTCTCCTGTTCTGCGTTTCCGATAGTCCAACCGGGTAATCCTGGAGGAAATCCGCTGTACATCATTGGAAATTGGTACCATAATTTGCGGAGTGAATAGTAAAATAGAGCGTCACACCATGTGAGACCATTACTGATTGCTATAAAGTCAATCGTTTCACCCAATGCCTTACCGTCGGAGAAGCTAACCCGCCGTGTCGATAGTACAGCTACGTGTTTAGGGAAAAACACTAACATACAATTTAGTGACGGCACCATGAATTCGTGCATGAAATAGAAGATCGAGTGTCCTGCCATTCAAGAGCGTTGCCGCCTTCTGTGACATATAAACGGCTAGGATAACAGCTTCATTTATCCAGTCATTCGGATAGTCAAACCATGTATTCCGGGATGAAATAAACTAAACAGTATTAGCAATGGGCACGTTACATTACGGTATGAATATTAATGTAGGGAGTCCAACTGTCGGAGAACGATACCAATTGGAATAAAGTCATTCGTTTTACCCAATTCCTTACCTTCCGGGAACGCAACACGCTGCTGCAATAGTGTTCCTTAGTTTTCACGTGATCAAATTATTAGACATCTTAGTAGACGGATACATTATTTTCCTGCATATATAGGTACATCGAGGGCAAACCGATCGAGAACGTAGAAACCTTCTTTGAGAGTGGCACAGCTACGTCAATACCTTCAACTATCCTGTTGTACCGATAGTCAAACCTGGCATTCTGGAAGTACATCCCCTGCGCAGCATTGGCAACAGACACGCGAATTCTCGGAATTAACTCTAAAGTATGCGGTCAAATCGTGAGTGTCCGATACATATTGGTATAAACCCGAACACATTACCGAAAGCCTTACCTTCGGTGCAGCTAACCTGCCGTATCGGGATTATAGCTTCGTGATACGGTAAACAAATTAGTATGCATTTGAGTGACAGGGAGCTTAATTTCATGTTTCAATAAGAAGATCGATGATCAAACCGTTTGAGCACGATGCCACCTTCTTTGAGTATCGAACTGCTATGTCAATAGCTTAACCTCTCGTTCGATTTCGAGATTCTAATGTGGTACTTCGGGAGTGAATCCGCTGAACAGTATTGGCAATAGACACCTTATTTCACGGATTGAATATTAAAATAGAGCGCCAAACCGTTTGATAACGTTACTAATTGCTACAAAGTCAATCGCTTTACCGAAGGCCATACCCTCCGATATTCAATGCTGCTCTATCCATAGTCCAAATTCGTGTTGCGGGAAACATCCTATTATTCCTTTTAGCGACGGGCGCCTTCATTTCATGTATGAATAAGGAGATCGATTGGCATACTGTTCCATAACGATACTACTCTCTGTGAGATTCGCACAGCTAAGTCATTAGCATCGCCTATCCCGTAATTCCGATATTTGATCCGGGTATTCCGGGAATGAATACGCCGTCTAGTATAAGCAGCGGACACCATAATTTAAGTTATGAGTATTTAAGTAGGGAGTCAAACCGTTGCAGAACATTACTAATTGGTATAATGTCCTTCTTTTTACCGAATATATTGCCTTCCTAGAACATATCACGCAGTAGCGAGTGTCGCACATACAGCTCACTAAAACATGTTACTAGATATTTTAGCAGACCGACACCTTATTTTCATGTTGGAATAGAATAATTGGGAATCAAACCGTTCGAAAAGTTCGCCTCCTTCTTTAGGAGTCGAACGGCTAAGCCTATAGCTGCGCCAATCATATGATTCGATTGTCTAATGAAGTATTCCGGGCGTCAATCCGCTGTGCAGTATTGGAAAGGGACACATTACTCCACGGCTTGAATGCTAAAATAGAGCGTCACCGCGTATGAGAACAATACCAATTTGTATCGATGTCAAACATTTACCGAAAGCCTTACCTGCAGTGAATCTAGCCCTTTTTATAGACAGAATAACATTCTGTTTAGTGGAACACATTACGATAAATTATAGTGTCGCGCACCTAAATTTCATGAATAAGTTCGAAGATCAAGGGTCAAATCATTCGCGAACTTTACCGCTTCCCTAGAGAATCAAACGGCTACGTTAATAGCATCAGCCATCGTATGATTTGGAAGGTCAAATGAGGATGGTGGAGACCGTTACTACCACCTTTGTGAGTCGCACAGCTGAGTCACCAGTTCCACTTACTCCGTGATTCCGAGAGTCAAACCAGGTATTCCAGGAGTAAATCCACTGAACCGAATTGGCATTGGACATCCTATTTCAGGCTATAGATATTAAGCTGCAGAATCGAACCTATGTAGAACGTTACCTATTTGTATATAGTCAAACATTTCCCGAAGGACTTTCCTTCCGTAATGCGAACACACTGTATCGAGAGCATAACTTCGTGTTCACAGAAGGAAATTAGTCTGCACTCTAGACACTGACACCTTAATTTCATGTCCGAAATACAATATCAAGGTTCAAAGCGTTCGAGAAAGTTACCACCTTTTTTGAGATTCGAAATGCTTAGTCAACAGCTACACCTATCCTGTGATTCAGAGAGACAAACCAGACATTACGCGAGTCAATTTGCAGTACACTATTCGTCATGGATACCTTCATTCGCGGTTTGAATAATAAAGTATAGCGTGAAACCGTTTCAGAACGTTACCAGATGGTATAAAGGCAAACGTCCTACCGAAGGCCGTATCTTCCGAGGACCTGACCCGCTGCATCGAGATTATAAATTCGTGATCGGAGGTACAAATTAGTATACATGATAGTAACCGGCACCCTGTTCTGATGTATGAAGTAGATCAAATATCGTCAAACTATTCCAGAGCCTAGCCACCTTGTTTGAGAGTCGAACGCCTAGGCCAAAGGCTGCAGCTATCCTGTGACCCCGAGAGACAAATTGGGTATTCCAAGAGTAAATTCCTAGAAAAGCATTGGCAATAAACACCTCTACTCACTGTTTGAATATAAAAGTACAAACTCGTTCCGCTGGAGAACGTTGACATTTGGTATAAAGTTATACTCCTTACTTGACACCTTACCTTCCGTGAAATTAACCCGCTGTATCGGGGGGTATAGCACCGGGATTAGGGAAACAAATTCAGCAGACGAACATCATAATTTCATGTACTATACAGAAGATCGCGGGACAATATCGTTAGAGAACGATACCACCATCTTAGCGTGTCGATGGGCAATGTCAAAAGCTTCACCTATCCTGTTATTCCGAGAATCAAACCAGGAATTCCGGGAATCTATCCGCTACAAAGTATTGGTAATGAACGCCTTAACTCGCGGTTTGTATGTTAAAGTAGATCGTGAAACCGTTTGTGAACGTTTCCGATTTTGATATATTCAAACGATCTACAGACGGCGGTAAATTCCGCGAAACTCGCCCGCTTCATCGAGAGTATAACTTCGTGTTCAGAGGATCAAATTAGTACACATTCTAGTGATGTGGACCTTAATTTCATTATGTGTAAGAAGATTAATTGTGAAACCATTCGATAAAGGTACCACGTTCTTTGAGATTGAAACGGTTATGTCAGTAGCTTCATACATGCTGTCGTTTAGAAAGTCAAAGGAGATATTCCGGGAGTTTTCAACTATGTAAATACTATGTACAATGTGTAAACATTTTACACAATGCCTCACCGTCCGTGAAGATATCCAGCCGTATCGATAGTATAGCTTCATGTTTAGAGAAACAAAATAGCATACAATTTAGTGACGGCACCTTGAATTAAGAATTAGAATATCTAGATTCAAAGCCCTCAAGAACTTTACCACCCTCTGATAGAGACGAACAGACAATAGCTTCACGTATCCTGTGATTCGCAGAGGCAATCCAGGTTTAGCGGAAGCTAATCCGCTCAACAGTATGGGCAATATACCCCTCAATTCACTGTTTGAATATTAATGCATGCCGTCAAGGCGTCGTAGAACATTACCAATTGGTGTGGGATGAAACTGCATACAGAATGCCTTACCAGCCGAGAAACAAACCCGCTGTTTCATGTGAATAACATTGTGTTCAGTGGGACGAATTAGTTTAAATTTTATTGACGAGCACCTTAACTTCATGTAGGAATCAGAAGATTCATGGCCAAACCGCTCCAGCACGTTGCCGACATCTGTGAAAGTCGAACATCTAAGTTAGTAGCTTCACATATCCTGTGATTCCGAGGGTCAAACTAGGTATACCGGGAGCAAATGTGTAGTTCAATATTCGCAGAAGGCACCTTAAATTGTGGTATAATTAGTAATGTACAGAATCGTACCATCGTTGAACTGTACATACTGGTATATGGTCGCACTTTGTACCGCATACCACACCCTCCGATAGCCTAACCCCTTGCAGCAGGTGCCTTGCTTAATGTTCAGGGAAACAAATTAGTAGACTCTTTAGCAGACGGACACATTAATTGCATATATCAAGAGGGAGATGGAGGGTCAAATCGTCCGACAACGTTAACACCTCTTTTGACAGTCGCCTGGGTAAGGCCATAGCTTCACCTATCGTGTGATTCCGAGAGTCATACCAGGTACTCCGGGAGTATATGCCCGTACAATATTTGCAACATACGCCTTACATCACGGTATTAATATTAAAGGAGCCCGTCATACTGTTGTACAAAGTTACCTATTCCTATAAAGTCAAACTTTCTACAGAAGGCCTTACCTTCCGAGAAGCTGAACCCATATATCGAGGGTATTACATCGCGTTCAGTGAAGCAGATTAGTGTACATTTTGGTGTCACGATGCTTAATTTCAGTAATGAATTTGATGATCGAGGGTCAAACCGCTCGAGAACGTTGCCCCTTCTGTCAGAGTCGAACAACTATGTCAATACCATCTCCTATCCAGGAATTCGGACAGCCAAACCAGGTATTCCTGGTCTAATCCGCTGAACAGTATTGGCAATAGACAGCTTCTTTCACGCTATGGATAATAATGCAGACCATCAAACCCTCATAGAGCATGACCAATTCGTATAGAGTCAAACACTTTACCGAAGGCCTTACCGTCCTAGAAGCTAACCAGCTCTACAGAGGGTGTGGCTTCGTGTTCAGAAAAGCAAGTTAGTATGAATTTTAGTGGCAGGCACCGTAATTTCATGTATTACATATTAGATCGAGGGGCAAACCGTTCGAGATCGGAACCACTTTCTTTTAGAGACGAACGTCTAAGTCCATAGTTTGACGTATTCAAATATTCTAAGAATCAAACCATGTATTCCCGGTGTAAATGTTACTAATTTGCAACCATGAACACTCAGCAAGACACATGCTGCTGCGGTTTGGGCTTCTCGGAAGGTATGGCCCTCGGTAAAAAGTTTGACCCTTAATTGAATGATGAAGCTCTATAAACGTTGCACGCTCTACCTTCATATTCATACCGTGAAATAAGCTGTCTATTGCCAATATTGTCCAGCGGATCTGCTCCCGGGATACCTGGTTTTACTTTCGGAATCACAGAATAGCAGATTCTATTATCCTAACCGTTCCACTCTCAGCGATCATGGCAATGGTCTCAACGGTTTGTCCGGATATCTTCTAGTTCATGCACGGAACAATGGTGCCCGTCTAAATTATGTATACTAATGTGCTTCGCTGGTCACGAAGTAATACTCTCGATGCAGCGGGTGAAGTTCTCGGAAGGTGAAGCCATCAGTAATACGTTTGACTTTACGCTAATTGACAATGATATAAAACGGTTGGTCGCTCTACATTAATATTCAAACGGCGAATTATGGTGTCTATTCCCAATACTGTTCAGCGCCCTTAGTTCAGGAATACCTGCTTATACTTATGCTATCACTGGTTAGATGAAGTTATATCGAGGTCTTGTAGTTGTACACTGCAGTTCGAAGCGGCATTACTGTATGGTTTCAGTCAATTCCTTATGCTTGACTTTGTACCAAAAGCATTCTGTCACAGTTTTCTATTTATTTATAGATACTGCAATTTACTGTTGTTTTATTTTCGTTCTTGTTCGAAATTTTCAATTTTTATGTAAAAAATTGTATTTCTTAGTAAAGTTGCCGTTGAAATTCTACCGATACTACACGGTAGGAGTTATTTTGTATTTGCGCTCAACAAATCCGCGCGACACTACTAGATGTTCCTCGTTAATTTCATAACCAGGACTTGGTCCCGTATGCATTTTATCCCGGCTATCCATTTATTAACACATACTGCAATTTACTTTTACGATTTTGACGATTTGTTTCATAACTTCCAGCCTTTATGTTCAAAGACTATATTTTTTAGGAAAAGTGTCTATGGAATTAGTTGAGTTTACATCTATGACAATATTGATGTATGCTTCTTCTTATTTTATATGATTCCCTGTATTCGTACCTTGCTTACAGCGCGACACGAGTGGAGTGGTCTTGCAGTTGCGATCAGTATATCGGAGCGACACTACTCTATGAGCTTCGTTAATTTCTTCAACCATAATACTGTACCGTATGGATCTCTTCCCAGTATTCCATTTATTTATACATGCTGTATATTACGGTTATGCTATTCTCGATTTCATCATAATTTCCAGTTTTTAAATTAAAAATTTTTACTTCTTAGTAAAAATGCCTTTTCAATTGGATAAGTCTACATTTATACAAATATTTTGTTAAATTTTCTGTTGTATAATATGATTGTCTGAATTCAAACCAACGCTTCTGCAGCAACACTAATGGAGTGGTCTTGTAGTTGCGTTCGGTAGGTTGGAGCTACTCGACTGTATGGTCTTTGTTCATTTCAATATACTCAATATAATACCGCAACCATTCATTCGCAATTTCCCGCTTATTTCTATTCATGTGTTCCCAATTTTTACTTTATTTATACATTCTGCAATTTACAGTCCTAATATTTTCGGTTTTCCCTCAAATTTTCAATATTTATAATAAGAAATTCTATTTCCTAATAAAGTAGTCTTTGTAATTACTTGAGTGTACGCTTATGTCATTTATTTGTCACATATTGATATTTTATATGGCTTTCTGCACGCGAACCTACGTTCCCGGACCTACACCACTGGCGAGGACTTGCAGTTGCGAACGCCAGATCGAAGCGGCATACCGCGTGATCTTCGTAAACCATTTTCAGCACAATATTGTACCGCATGCAATATTTCGCAAATTTCTATTTACTTCTGCATACTGCAATTTACTGCTATGATTTTTCGACTTTTTTCATAATTTCCAATTTTAATTTAAAAAATTCTATTGCATAGGAAATCTCTGTTTGGAATTAGTTTAGTGTACGTTTATGATAATAGTTTGTTATATCTTACGTTATTTTCTCATGGTCTGTATACCTAACTACGATGCCGGAGCGAGACGAAGGTCGACGTATTGCAGTTGCGTAGAGCAGATTGGAGCGGCACTACTGGTTGGTATTTGTTAATTTCCTTGACCTTGATATAGTACCGTATGCATTTCTTCCCAGTCTGCCATTTATTTATGCATACTCTTATTTATTGCATTGACATTTTCAATTTTTTTAAAAACTTTTAATCCTTAGTGTAAAAATTTGTGATTCTCCGTAAAAGTGACTTTGGAATTAGTTCATTGTGCGTTTGTGAAATCAGTTTATTAATCTTATTGCTATTTCGTACGATTGTGTGCATATGTACCTATGGTTCCGAAACAACACGACTGTAGTGGTCTTCTAGTTGTGTACCGCAAATCTGAGCGGCACTGCTGGATTGTCAAGGTTAATTTCTTCAGTCTTGAGATTGTACAGTATGCATTTTCCCAGCATTCAATTTATTAATGCATACTGTAATTTATTGTTGTGATATTTTCAATTCTTTTCAAAATTTCAAGTGTTTATTTTCAAAAATTTGTATTTCTTAGTAAAAGCGTTCTTGGAACAAGGTGAGCTTAAGCTTATGACAACACTTTGTTGAGCTTGTTGTCATTTTATATGATTGTCTGCATTCATACCTACGATTCCGGAGCGACGGGGCTGTGGTGGACTTGTATTTGCGTATGGTGCATCGGAGCAACGCTAATCGATGGTCTACGTTAATTTCTTTAACCTTGAACTTGTACCATATGCAGTTCCACCCATCTCTGCTAATTATTTCTTCGCGCTGTAATATATTGCTGTGATTTCATCGATTTTGTCTGAATTTATATTTACCAATTTCAAAAATAGTATTCCTTTTTTTACAGAGCGCCTTTGGAATTACATGAGTGTACGTTTATGACCATACCTTTTATAATTTGTTGTTACATTGTGTGAATATTTCTATATGTACCGACTCTCCCGGCGCGACACGACTGGACTTATCTTATAGTTGCGTTCACCAAATCGGAGCGACACTGCTCTATGGCCTATGTTCACTTTTTTAACCATGATATTGTACCACTTGCATTCTTTCCCTATTTTCAACATATTAGTACATACAGTAATTTACTGCTTCGATTCTTTTGTTATTTCCAAAATTCCCAATTTCTATTATCAATCATTATACATTTTATGAATGGTGCCTTTGGAATTTGATGATTGTACGCTTACGACAATATGTTGTTGAATAGTTAGTTATTATATATGATTGTCTCCGTCTGTTCCTGCGCTGCCGGAGCGGCAGCACTGGATTCGTCTTGTTGTTGCGTTCGATAAGTCGGAGCGACAAATGCTGTATGGTCTACTTTAATTTCTTTTACCTTCATATACTGCCGCATGCGTTCCATCGCATTTTTCCATTTATTTATATGTACTGTAATTTACTGTTTTAATACTTACGATTTTTTCCAAAGTACCCAATTTTTTATATCAATCATTGTACATTTCATAAATAGTGTCTTCGCCATCAGTTGAGTGCACGTTTATGTCATCAGTTTTCTATATTTGTTGTTATTTTAAGCGATTTTGCGTGTACGCTTCCGGAGCGACACGGGTGGAATTCTCTTGCAGTTGCGTTCGGAATATCGGAGCGACAGTGCTGTATGGGCTTTGATAATTTCTTTGACCTTAATATTGTACCGTGTTCATTATTCCTCTGTATTCCGTTTATATCTACATACTGTAATTTACTGTTACGGTATCTCCAGTTCTTTCCAAAATTTTCAATTCTTGGTTTTAAAAATTGTATTTTTCTGTGAAAGTGTCTTTGGAATTTGTCAAGTGTACGTTTATGCCAATATTATGATGAAACTTATTCTTACTTTACATAATTGTCTTTATACGTACATACGCCTCTAGAGCGATGCGCCTGTGATGGTGTTGCAGGTGCGATCGGCATATCGGACCGACAATACGGTATTACCTTCGTTAATTCCTCTAACGTTGATATTGTGCCGAATGCATTGTATCGATATTCAATACTTATTACTACATTCTGTGATCTACTGTTATGATTAGGGGTCCGGAATTTGCGCAAATGAAAATCACAAATTTCGCATTTATATTTTTTAAAATTGTAAAATTTCGCATAAATTTCGCATAAATTTCACATAAATTTCGCATTTATATCTTTGAAATTATAAAATTTTGCGTAAATTAGACATTTATTAAAAAAAATACTTGTTTAGTAATTTTATTACTAAATATGAAAGTAAAGTTTAACAAAATAAGAAACTTCGAAGTACAATTCTTAACATTAAACAATTATAATTAATTAAAAGCTAACATTGCAGAAATTTCAACATTCGACTCCTTAAGCGTCGTTCTTCGGTCCGTTGCGACGACATTGTACATGCTGAAGAAGCGTTTAGCGTCTACGCTGTTTGTTGGACTCCAAATACTCTGTAATGCTGCTTCAGCAAAGGACGGAGAGTTGCATTTGACAGCCGACAATATGTCCTTTACATTAGGGTTTTCATTTATATTAATAGAACGAAGGATTAACCTATGAAATTGAGTATACCCATCAATTAGCTCATTTTGGGGAAGTCCTCGGAAAAAAAGGAATTTTTGGAAAGTTTTCCACCAATGCGGTTGGATTTAAGGTGGTTGATCATGCAGCCACAGATGGGCAAAACAATTGGCCAATGTGAAAGAAAGCCTCGTTCGACTTATTTAATGTCATGTGAAGAGAAAGCTTACTGAAACTTCTGTCGCTTGCTGATTTCAGCATCGCTTTCATTCATTTCAGCATCTCATCAATTCCTTCGTAGTCCTTAAGAAATAGTGACGCCATTTCATCAAAATGGCCTTGACGTTGCCGCTCAAGCGATGATTTTAAATCCTCTAATTTGTTCCATAAAAGGTGGGCAATTGGATAATTTGTCCCTTCTGACTCATCAATCAATTTCATTATTTTTGGGCAAAACTCAGAGATGAAAGTTATTTGAATTTTGAATTTACGTTTAAAAGTTTCATCAGCGTAACATTCTTTCAAAAATAAAACACTAGAATTTGGATTCTCTACTTTATCAAAGAAGTCAAGTATGTGATCCAAGTAAGGATTAAGATATAAAACTGCTGTGAACCAAGAGTTCCATCCGGTGACAATAGGTGTTGAATAAAGTTTTGCTGGCAGATGAGGTACGTGTTCATTCAAGTATTTCAGGAAAGAACTTTTTTTTTCCTTGACAGAAGGAAAGCTGACTTAACTTTTGCTACGATCATATTTATTTCCTTAAATTCGCTGACAAGAAGGTTGAAACAAGCGGACATTTATCGTGCGGAATCTGATACCAGGCCTTCTACCTGGGAATAATTAATCTCATAGTCTTTCAGTGTATCGACAATTGATTGAGGGCATGTTGATGCATTAGCACTATCCAGAAAGATAACACTTGCTAAAAAACATTCCTGAGTTACCTTGTAGTCGATCGTTTTGAGAAGGATAGCAAAAACACATCTTCCATGCCTATCTGAGGTTTCGTCTGCTATCACTACAATCGGCTTGTTTTTTAATTGAAGCTTTATAGAATCTTTCTCAGATTTTCCACACAAGGTCAAAAACTTTCTCTTTAATGTGTCAGCAACTGGAAGTGCACCTGAACCCGGTACATATTTATCAAAATTTTTACGCACGGCTGGGTGATCCATTTTGTGAAGTGGAATGTTGGCTTTAAGACACATACTTACCGTATCTTCCACAAATGTTTTGTTTTCATATTTAACTCGTTTTTGTTTCTCGAACACACCAAAAATTGTGGACTGCCGTTTAATTCCTGAGGCACATAGAATAGCAGATTTCCGTAAGTGAGTTTCTGATTTTATGTGTTTCGTCAATGTATCTTTTTTGTCACCATCCAAACGAATGTTACAGTAGTTGCATTTCACATTATTTGTATCTGACAAGAACAGACCATCTTTCTTAAATTCTAGTACTCTATCAGTTAAATCTTTCTTAAGGCGTCCCATTTTAAAGGGTAAGGAAGAAAAATATTTTTGCAAAACACTTGCGTACTTAAAGCGTTACAAATGAACACTGCTCGCTTGCACCACCCTATATTTGGCGATAGGCAACGAACGAGTGAGACTCGAAAGCTTTCGGTCGGTCGAGTCAACTGGAGTCCAAAGAGTCACGTCGCCCGGTTCGCCCGTAACTAACTTCACTCAAGTTCACTTGGCGCGAGTCGCGACTCGGCCGATACGATAATACACCATCATACGAACACTACCATAAATTAATGAAAAAATGGTTTTGGCAAAAAAAAAAAAAAAAAACACAAATTACTACATTTCGCTTTTATTCGCTATTATGTGTAATTTTCGCATAAATTCGCATCTATTTCATAGATACGAAAATTCCGTACCTATAGTTATGATATTTCCGACTTTATTCAAACACTCCAATTTTTTATTTCAGTAATTGTATTTTATAGGAGAATTGAAAATATCACAGTAGTAACTTACAGTATGTACAAATAAATGAAAAACTGGGAAAAAATTCTTACTGTACAATATCAAGGTTGAAAACATTATCGAAGACCATCCTGTAGTGTCGCTCCGTTCTGCCGCACGCAACTGCAAAGCCACTATAGCCGTGTCTCTCCGGCAGCATAGGTGCGCATACAGGCAAACGTATGAAATAACAGTAAGTATAGCAAAATATTATCATAATCGTACACTTAACTAATTCCAAAGATACCTTTAATAAGAAATACAATATTTTAAATAGAAATTGGAAACATCGGAGTAAATTATGCAAATCGTAAGAGTAAATTACGGTATTTCTAAATAAACAGAGAATTGCGAAGGACTGAATACGTTACACATTGTTTTTAATGGAATTAATGACGACCATCCAGTAGTGCCGTTTCGATCTGCCGTACGCGACTTCAAGACGTCGCCAGTCGTGTTGTTCCGGCTGCGTGGACACCTATACGGCCAACAATGTGAAACTACGATAGGTTTAGATTAATATCTTGTCAAACGTACACTCAACAAATTCCACAGACACTTTTTCCAAGAAATACAGTTTTCAAAATTAAAGACTAGAAGATATGAAACAAATCGAAAATATCCTAAAAGTAAATTGCAGTATGTAGAAATAAATGAAATCCAGCCTATCAATGGTTAGGCTACATTGGTATGGACATAGAAGAAACAAGGGCCATACGCTATTGTCGCTTCCGATCTGCCTACGCAACTACAACGCATCCACATTCGTGTTGCACCGGCAGCGTAGGTACGTTTACAGGCAATCAAATAATACTGCCAACAAATTGTCCTAAATAATGTCATAAACGAACACTCAACTAATTCCAAAGACACCTTTGCTATGAAGAAATTTGTGAATTTAAAAATTTGAAACTATGAGAAAAACGGAACATATGAAAACAGTAAAATACAGTATGTATAAATAAATGGAGGACTGGGTAACAATGCATACGGTTTAGTGTCATGGACAGATATATTATCGAAAATCAGGCAGCAGTGTCGCAACGATATGCCGAACGAAACTGCGCGACAACTCCATTCCTGACGCACCGGCAGTGCAGGTACGTATAGAGGCAATCATATGAAATAACAATCATTTTATCAGGTTATTGTCGTAAACGAACACACAACTAATTCCAAACACACTTTTCCTAACAAATAAAAATTTTATGTATTAGAAATTGAAAATTTTAACAGTAATCTAAAATATCCTAACAGTAATCTACAGCTTGTATAAATAAACAGGTCAATAGAGAAAATTCATACGGTACAAAACGAAGGATAACGAAATGAACAAAGTCCATGCAATAGTGTCGCTCCAATCTACCGAACCCGACTGCAAGACTACTCCAGTTGTGTCGCTCGGGAAACATAGGTACGTATACAGGCAGTGATATAAAATGGCAATGTGTTTTGCAACATACTGTCATGAAAGTGAACTCCTCTAATTCTCACGCCACTTTTCCAGAAATAATGCAATTATTAAAATAAAACTTGCAAGTTTTGAAAAATATAGAAAATATCATAACACTACATTACAGTTTGTACAAATAAATGGAAAAATGGGAAAAAATCCATACGATACAATATCGGCATTGGAGAAATGAACGGTAATCATACAGTAGTGTCGCTACGATGTACCGAACGCAACTGCAAGTGCACTCCAGTGGTGTTGTTCCGTCAGCTTAGGTACGTATACAGACAATCATACACAATAACAGTTAGTTAAGCAAAATAATGTCATAAACGTGAACTGAACTAGTTCCAAAGGCACTTGTATTCAGAAATACAATTTTTTTAACTAACAGTAGAACTATAGAACTATCAATTTCGAAAATAATTGTAATGACCATAACAGTAAACTGCAGTATTGTATATAAATATAACAATGAGAAAGAATTTCTTGCGGTTCATAATCATGTCCTATGAAATTAACGGAGTCCGTGCAGTAGTCTTGCTTGATCTGCCGTACGATCATTCACTGTTCGAATATTATAGCAGGAGGTCAAGCGTTTGTAGAACTATACACATTCGTATACAGTCAAACCTTTTGCCGTAGGCCATTCTTTCCAAGTGGCAAGCGCGCTTTAATGAGAGCATTACTTCGTGTTCCGAGAAGCAAATTGGGATACATGTCAGTGACGGGCGCCTTCAATTCATGTACGTATTAGAAGATTGAGTACTGAACCGTTCGAGAACGATGCCACCGTCTTCGACAGTCGAACGGCTAGGTCAATTGCCTCACGTACCATGCGAATCCGAGAGTCAAACAATGTAATTAGGCAGTCAATCCGTTGTAGAACGTTACCAATTGCTATAAAGTCCAACGTTTTAAAGCGGACCTTACCTTCACGTTCCTCATTCACTTCATGGAGAATATATCTTCGTGTTCACAGAAAGAAATTAGTATTCATTTCAGAGACGGGGCATTTTAACTTCATGTATGAAATTGAAGATCGATGGTCAAACCGTTCGAAAACGTTAGCACAATATTTGAGCGTCGAACGGACATGTCAATGGCTACACCCGTCCAGTGATGCCGAGAGCCAAACCACGTATTTCTGGAGTAAGTCCGCTGGACAGTTCTCGCAATGGATGTCATAATTCAGGGTGTGAATATTATATCAGACAGTCCAACAGTTGTATAGCGTTACATATTGGAATAGAGTCAAACATTTTACCGGTAGCGCAACCTTCGGTGACGGATTCCTGCAGAACCGTGGGTATAACTTCGAGTTCAGAGGAGGAAATTAGTAACCAATTTTGTAACGAGCTCCTTAACTTCACTATGTATAAGAAGATCGAGGATCAATCCGTTCATGAATATTGCAATCTTGTGTGAGACACGAACGGCCAACTCAATAGTTTCACGGATCCATGGATTCGGATATTCAATCCATGTATTCATGGAGTAAATCAGCTGAACAGTACTGCCAATAGACACTTTAATTCACTGTTTGAATGGAATAGTAAATCGTCAACCGTCAAACCTATACCGTACATCGCATTTACTCCTGGAAGACCTGAATTGCCTCTCGGAATCAAGGGATAGGTGCAGCTATTGACTTAGAACTGTGACATTCAAGGAAGGTGATAACGTTCGCGAACGGTTTGACCATCGATCTTCTCATTCATACACGACATTAAGATGCCCGTCACTAAAATGTCTACTAATTTGTTTCGCTAAACAGTATGTCGTTAAGCCAATTGATAACATTCACAAACCGTTTTACGTTATACTTTAATATTGACACCGTAAATTTTGATGACTATTGTCAATACCGATCAGCGGACTTCCTCCTGGAATACCAGGTTTGACTCTACGGAATCAAAGGGTTGGTGAAGCGATTGACTTAGCCGTTCTATTCTCAAAGAAGGTGGTAACGGTCTCTAACGGTTTGACCCTCGATATTCTAACTTGTAGATGAATTTAAGGTGGCATCACTGAAATGTATTCTAATTTGTTTCTCTAAACACGAAGTAATACTCCCGATATGGCGGGTTAGATTCTCGCACGGTAAGGATTTCTCGGAAACGATTGACTTAATAGCAATTGGGAACGTTACTTACCCGGTGTGACGCTCTATTTTGATTTTCAAAGAGTGAGTTATGGTGTCCATTGTCAATAGTCTTCAGTTGATATACTCCGGGTATACCTAGTGTGACTCTCGGAACCACAGGATAGAAGAAGCTAGTGTGATATATGTGCGAATTCACGAACAAGCTAGTAACGTTATCGAACGGTTTCACCCTCGATTTTCTAATCCATAAATGAAATTATGGTGCCCTTCACTGCTGTGTATTCTGATTCGTATCTCTGTATACGAAGTAATATTCTACAAATCTCGGGTTAAGTTCTCGGAGGGTAAGGTTTTCAGTAAAACATTTGACATCATCCCGATATGTAACGGTCTACAAATATTTGACTCTGTACTTCAATATGCTAACAGTGAAGTATGGTGTCCATTGCCAATAGTATACAGAGGATAGGCTACCGGAATACCTGGTTTGACACACCAAATCACAGGATAGGTGAAGCTATTTACTTAGCCGTTCGCCTATCACAGATGGCGGAAACATTCTCGAATGGTTTGTCTCTCGATTATTCTATTCACAAATGAACACATGGTTTCCGTCTCCTTAAATTGTCTACTAATTCGATTCCGTGATCACTAAGCATGGCACTCGCAACAACTGGTTAGGTTCTCCGATGGCAAGGTATATGGTAAAAAGTTTGATTTTATACCGTTTGGCAATATTCTCCGACGGATTGACCTCCTACTTTAATATTCTAACCGTGACTAAGGTGTCTATTCCCATTACAGTCCAGCGTATTTACTCTAGGAGAACCTGGTATGACTCTCGGAAACACAGGATATGTGACGCTATTGACTTAACAGTGCGAATCAAACAGAGATTTCTATAGTTCTGAACCAGCATGCATATCGGGCTTGTTCATACATGGAAAGATGGCGCCCGTCACTAAAAGGAATGAACGGTTGTTTGCTACATCACGAATTTAGGCCATTGATTCAGCAGGTTATGGTATCGGAGGGTAAGGTCATCGATAAAAAGTTTGACGGTATAACAATATGTAACGTTCGACAAAAATTTGACAATCCATTCTAATATTCGTACCGCTTGTTATCGCGAATATTGGTCATACTGCTCTGTGGATTTACACCCGTAGTACGTGATCTGACTCTTGGAATGACAGGATATGAGTATCTACTGATTTAGCAGCTGGACTGCAGACGAAGGTGACAACTTTCTCGCACCGTTTGTCCCTGGATCATCCCACTCATACATGCAAATGCTTCCGTGTAACAAAATGTCCACTAATTTGTTCCGGTGAACACTAAGCAAGCCAGTCGCTACAGCGGGATGAGATCTCGGAAGGTAAGTCCTGCGGTAAAAATTTTGATTCTATACCAATTCGTTATGTTCTACAACTGCATCCGTCTGCACTTTAATATTTATACCTGGTGGTATGGCGTATATCGCCATTACTGTACAGTGGATTTACTCCCAGAATACCTGGTTTGACTTTCGGAATCACAGTATAGTGGAGGCTATGGGAATATCCGATCCCTTATCCCTGAAGGTGGCAACGTTCTCGAGCAGTATGACATTCAATTTTCTCATTCATACATGAAGTTAAGGTGCCCGTCACAGCTATGAACACTAGTTTCTATCTGTGAACACGAAGTTATCCTCTCGATGAAGCCGGCGAATTTCGCGGACGGTAAGGCCTTCGATAAATCGTTTGACCTTATACCAATTGCTAACGCTCTCAAACGCTTTGACCGCTGTGCTGTAGTATTCAAGCCGCGAGGTGTCTATTGCCAAAACAATTCTGCGGACTTTCTGCCGGAATGCCGGATTTGACTCTCCGAATCACAGCATAGGCGAAGCTATTGTCTAAGACGTTTGACTCTGAAAGAAGGTGGAAACGTACTCGAATAGTTTGACATTCGAACTTCTTATTCATACGTGATATTATGGTGTCCGTCAGTCCAACGCATACTAATTTGTATCCGTTTACTCACTGCTGCAGTATAGGCTGCCGGTAGGTAACGTAATTGGTAAAACGATCGACTTTATGACAATTGGTAACGTTCCCAAACGGTTTAAATCTCTACTTTAATATTCAGTCCTTCAGTTAAGGTGCTCATTACCAATAGTGTACAGCGGATTGACTCCCTGCTCACCTAATTGATCTGTCGGAATAGCAGGGTTGGTGAAGCTATCAAATTAACCGTTCGACTCTAAATGAAGTTGAGATCGTTCTAGAACGGTTTGACTCTTGATAATTGTGTTCATACAAGAAAATATGGTGTACTTGTACAATAACGTCTACTGACTTGTTTCCGTGAACAATATGTAAAATACTGGCTACAGCGGATTAGGTTCTCTTAAGGTAACGTTTTCGGTAAGAAGAATGACTTTATACGTATAGGTAATTTCTCCAACGATTTGACTCTTAACTTTAATATTCATACCGTGAATTAAAATGTCCATTGTAAAACTGATCAGCAGATTTACTCTCGAAATACCTAATTTGACTCTTGCAATCTTGGAATGGTTGAAGCTATCTACTTTGCCGTTCGTCTCTCATGTAAGGTGGTATCGTTCTGGAACAGTTCGCCCCTTGATCTTCTCATTCATATATGGAATTACGGAACCCTTCACTGTAAAGTATACATATTTGTAACTCTGAATTCGACGTAATACTATACATTCACCGGGTTAAGTTCTCGGAGGGTAAGGTTTTCGGTAAAACCTATGACATTATACCAATATGTAACGTTGTACAAGTGTTCGTCTCTGTACCTTATGATTCAAACAGAGAAGAAAAATGTCCATTGCCAGTAGAGAACAGCGGACTGGCTCTCGGAATATCTGGTTTAACTATCGGAATAATAGGATAGATGAAGTTATTGACTTAGACGTTCGACTCTTTAAGAAAGTGGGAACGGTCTCGAACGATTTAACAGTCGGTCTTCAAATTCATTCACGAGAATAAGATTTGCGTCTGCTATAATGTTTACTAATTTGCGATCGAGAGCAAGACACTCGCTACAGCGTGATGTGTTCTAGGAAGTTAATGCATTCGGTATAAGGAAGGACTTCATAAAAATTAGTAATGGTCTCCAATACTGCGACACCCTTCTTTGATTTCATATCTTAAATTAAGGTGTCCATTGCATATACTGAACAGCGGATTCACTCGCCGTACACCCAGTTCGAATCTCGAAATCACTGGATAGGTGATGCTAATGACTTAACTGTGCGAAGCTGACAGAAAGTAGTATCGTTCTGGAAACGTACACATATCGATCTTCTTATTCTTACATGAAATGAACGTGCCCGTCACTAAAAGGTATAATGGGTTGTTTCCCTCAACACGAAGTTAGACTATCAATATAGCAGCATGGGATGTCGGAGTGTAAGGTCTTGGGTAAAAAGTTTGACGCTATGCCAATAGGTAACGCCAGACAAAGATTTGACACGTCACTTTATGATTCGTATCGTGAATTAACGTGTCCATTGGTAATACAGCTCTGTGGATTCACTCCCGGAATACGCGGTCTGAGCCTCTGAATCACTGGATAGATGTATCCATTGATGGAGCAGTTGGACTCTCGAAGAAGGAGGTAGTGTTCTCTCTGGGTCTGTTCATCGATCGTCATAATTATACTTGAAAATAAGGTGTCCCTCTGCTAACTTCTTCCGTCGAACTCTAAGCAAGCCAATCGTTACAGAGCGTTGGATTCTTGGAAGGTAAGGCCTTCGGTAAGGGGATTGACTCCATGCCAATTCATAACGTTCTACATCGGCTTGACTCTGCACTTTATTAATTTTACTGGGAACTATGGTGTATGTCGACAATACTGTACAGCGAATATACTCCCAGAATACCTGGTTCGACTCTCGGAATCACAGTATGGGTGAAGCTATTGACATTGCCCAACGACACGCTAAGATGGTGGTATCGTTCTCTAACGATATTGTCCCGCGATCTTCTGTAAAATACATGAAATTATGGTGCCTGCCACTAAGATTTTGACCAATTTGTTTCCATGTACACGAAGTTATACTCTCGATGCAGCGGGTTAGTTTCTCGTATGGTCAGATCTTCGGAACATCGTTTGACTTTATACCATTCGGCTATGCACTCAAACGGTTCGAGACTATATTTTGTATTCAAACCGTGAATTAAGGTGCCAACTGCCAATACTCATCAGTGGACATACTGTCGGTTTTCCCGAGTTGCCTCTCGGAATCACATGATAGCTGCAGGTATTGACTCAGTTGTGCGACGTTCAGATAAGGTTATAACGTTCTCGAGCGGCTTGAAACTCGATATTCTAATTCATAATGAAACTAATGTGCCCGCCACAAAAATGTTTTCAATTTCTTCCTCTGAACACGAAGTTATTCTCTCGATACAGCGGGTTATCTTTTCGGATCGTAAGGTCGTCGGTAAAACTTTTGACTTTATAGCTATTGGTAATGTTCTCAAACGGTTTCACTCTCTACTTCAATATTCAAACCGACAATTAAGGTGTCCATTGTAAACAGTGTACAGCTTATTGTCTATCGCAATGCCTGGTTTGTCTTTCGGAATCACAGGACGGGTGAGGTTAATAACTAAGCCGTTCGATTCTCAACTAAGGAGGTAACGTTCTGAAACGGATTTACACTCGATCTTCTAATTAATGCATGTAATTAAAGTGACCGTCACCAAAATGTAATATAATTTGATCCTCTAAACACGATGTTCTACTCCCGATACGGCCGGTTTGGCTTTCGGTGGGTGAGGTCATCAGTAAGGCGTCCGGTCGAAAAATGTTTGTCGCACTACTTTAGTATTCAAACCGTGAATAATGTCGTCTACAGCCAACACCTTTCAGGTCTTCTACTCCCAGAATACATGCTTCGCTCTCTGAATCGCAGGATGGGAGAAGCCATAGTCATAGCCGCTCGACTGCCGTAGATGGTGGTTACGTTCTCGTACTGCCTCACACATGATCATCTAATTCATACATTAAGTTATGGTGTCCACCTCTGAAATGAGTACTAATTTTTTTCTGTGAAAACGAAGTTATTCTCTCGATGAAGCGGGTGAGGTTCGCGGTAGGTAAGGTCTTCGGTAAATAGTTTGACTTTATTGCAATTGGTGACGATCTCACACGGTACTTATCTCAGACGGATTGACATTCTACTGTAATATTCATACCGTGAGTTAAGGTGTCTATTGCCACTACTCTCCAGCGCAGTTACTCAACATTTGAACACCAGGCTTCACCCTCGCTCTCACAGGATACGTGATACTTTGACTCAGCAGTTCGATTCTCAAAGAAGGTGGAAACGTTCTCGAGCGGTTTGACCATCGACCATCTAATTCATACAGGAAACTGAGGTGTCCTTCGATAAAATGGATACCACGTGGGTTCTCTGAATACGAAGATATACTCACTATACGGCGTGTCAACTTCTCGGACCGTAAGGCCTTCGGCAAAAAGTTTGATTCTATACCAATTCGTATCGTTCTACGAGGGTTTAACTCGGGACACTAATATTCATACCGTTAAATAAGGTGTACGATATGAATAGTGCACAGCAGGTTGACTCCCGGAATACTTTGTTTGGCACTTGGAATCACATGATCGGTGATGCTTCTCGCTTAGCTGTGCGACTCGCAAAGACGGTGGAAACGTTCTCGGACGGTTTGACTCTGGATTACACTATTCCTACACGAAAATAATGTGTCCCTCCCCTAAAGTATGTACTAATTTGTTTCCGCGAGCAGTCAGAAAAACACTCTTTACACCAGTCTAGGCTTCGCGGAATGTTAGGCCTTCGGTATAAGGTTTGTCTCTATATCAAATGATTAGCGTTCTACAACGGGTTGGCGGTCTGCTATGATGTTAATATCCTGAACTAAAGTGTCTACTGCCAATGACTGTATAGGGCAATTACACCCGGAATACCTAGTTTGACTCCGGAAATCACTGGATAGGTGAAGCTACAAATATAGCCGAACGATTCTCTAAGAAGGTGGTAACGTTCTGGAACGGTTTGACAACCGATCTCCTCATTCATACAAGAAACTATTCTGCTCGTCAGCAAAATGTATACCAATATCTTTATCTGAACACGAAGTTACTCTCTCGATTCGGCGAGTTAGCTCCTCGGGAGATAAGGCTTGCGTTGAGTGGCCGGTATGTATACCAGCGGGTGCCGACCATTAACGGGTTGTCGGTCTGCTTTAATATTCATAGCGTGGATTAAGGTGACTATTGCCATTATGCTTCAGCGGATTTACCTCCGGGTACCTGATTTGTCTCTCGGAACTACAGGATTAGTGAAGCTATTGCCTAACCCGTTCGAAACTCAAAGAAGGTTGCAACATTCGCGAATGAATTAAAAGATCGAGAATCAAACCATTTGAGGACGTTGCCAATAGCTATAATGGAAAAAGTTTTACCGAAGGCCTTACACTCTGAAAAGATAACCCGCTGTATTGGGAGTATAACTTCGTGTTCAAAGGAAGCAATTGGAAATCATTTTTGTGACGGGCACAATAATTTCATTATGTATAAGAAGATCGAATGTCAAGCCGCTCGATAACTTTGTCACCTTGTGTGAGAGCCGAACGGCTAAATGTGTAGCTTCACCTATCCTGAGATTCCGAGAGTCAAATCAGGTATACTAGGAGTAAATCCGCTCAACAGAATTCTCAATAGATACCATAATTCAGGGTTTGAATATGAATGCAGACCGCCAAACCGTTTCAGAGCATTGGCAATTGATATAAAGTCAATCACTTTACTGGTGGCCTTACATATTACGAAGCTCTCCAGCCGAATCGAGAGGATAACTTCGTGTTTAGAGAAAGGAATTAGTCTCCATTTCAGTAACGGCCACCTTAACTTCATGTATGAATTAGTATATGGAGGGTCAAACACTACGTGAACGTTATCACCTTATGCGAGTGACGAATGGCTAAGTCAATAGCTTCGCATATCCTGTGACACGGAGAGGCAAACCAGGTATTTTGGAGTAAATCAGCTGAATAGTGTTAGCAATAGGCACCTCAATTCACGGTTTGAATATTAATACAGACCATCAAACCGCTGTGGAATGTTACTAATTGCAATAAATTCCAACGTTTTACCGAAGACCTTACACCCCGAAATACTATCCCGCTGTACCGGGAGTATAACTTCGTGTTCAGAGAAGGAAATTATTACTCATTTCAGTGGCGGGCACCTTAATTGCATGTATGAATTAGGTCACCTGGTATCAAGCCGTTTGAGAAGATCACCACTTTCTTTGTGTGTCGAACAGCTAATTCAATTTCTTCACCTATCCTGTTATTGTCAAACCAGTCATTGCGGGAGTAAATCCGCTGAATTATATAGACAACTGATACCATAATTCACATTAAGAACTTTAAAGTCGAGATACAATCTGTCGGAGATAATTGTCAATTGGTATAGAGTCACTCTTTTTACCGAAGTCCTTACCTTCCGAGAACATAGTTCGCTGAATCGAGATAATAATTACGTGCCCAAGTAGACAAATTAGTACGCATTTTAGTGACGTACACCATAATTCTTTACACCAATGAGAAGAGCGTACGTGAAATCGTTCCACATCTTTATCATTTCCTTCGAGAGCCGAAGTTCAAGATCAATAACTTTAACTATCCTGATATTCCGGAGACCGAACAAGGTAGTCCGGGAGTCAACCCGGTGTATACTACTGGCAACGGACATATTAATTCACGGTATGAATATTAAGGTAGAGTGCAAAATCTTTGCTGAACTTTAACTATTGGTGTAGAGACAAACGTTTAACCGAGGGCCTTACGCTCCGCAAACCTCACCGGCTTCATGGAGAGATTAAGTTCGTGTGGAGAGATAGATATTAGTATTCATTTTAGTGAAGGGCACCTTAATATCGTGTATGAATTAGAAGATGGAGGGAAAAAACGTATGGGAACGTTATCAACTCCTGTGAGAGCCGATCGGCGACGTCAATAACATCAACCATCCTGCGATTCCGAGAAACAAACCAGGTATTCCAGGAGGAAATCTGTTGAACAGTATTTGTAACAGACACCTCAGTTCACGGTTTGCATGTTATAGTGGAGCGTCAATCCGACTGGTAACGTTACCAATTGCTGGAAAGTGAAACGTTTTACAGAAGTCCTTACCCTCTGTAAGATTACCACATTCATTGAGAGACGGACGGCTAAATCAATATCTTCCCCAACCTGTGATTCCGTGACTCAAACCAACTATTTAGGTAGTAAATTGGCTGAAGTGTATTGGTAATGGACACCTTAATTCACGGATTGAATGTTAAAGTAGAGCGACAAACCGTTCGAGTGCGTTACCAATTGGTATAAGGTCAAACGTTCTACCGTAGGCGTTAACTTCCGCGAACCTCACCCGCTATATCGAGACTACATCTCCGCGTTCGGTGAAAAATATTAGTATTCATATCAGTGACGGGCACCTTTACTTCATGTATAAATCAGAAGAGCGGTGGTGAAACCGTTCGAGATCGTTGCCACCGTCTGTGAAAGACGGACAGCGACGTCAATATCATCAGCTATCCTGCGATTCCGAAAGCCAAACGAGATATTCCGCGTGTAACTGCACTGCAGAGTGTTGGCGTTAGTCACCTTAATTCACAGTTTGCATATTGAAGCACAGCGTCGAACCGTTCGAAACCGTTACCACCATATTTCAGAGTCGAACGGCTGTGTCAATTGCTTCACCAATTGCTGCGATTCCAAGAGACAAACCAGGTATTCCTGGCGTAAATCCGCTGCACAGTATTGCCAATATACATACTTAATTCGCAGACTGAATATTAAAATAGAACGTCACATCGTGTGAGAACGGTACTAATTCCTATAAATTCAAACGTTTTACCGAATTCCTTACCGCACGAGGGGCTAATCCCCTGTATCGTAAGTGTAGCTACGAGATTAGGGAAACGCATTAGTATACAATTTAGTGACGTCACCTTTAATTCAAGTACGAATTAGAAGATCGAGCGATAAACCGCTCGAGAACGTTGCCACCATCAGTGTGAGACGAACTGATAAGTGAATAGCTTCACCTATCCAGAGATTCCGAAAGTGAAGCTATGTATTCCGGGAGCAAATCCACTGAACGGTATTGGATTTGTACTTAAAGCAGAGGATCAATAATTTTGAGAACGTTACAAATTGATATACAGTCCAACGTCTTACTGACGATCTCGCCCACCGATATCCTATCCCATTGAGTCGGGTGTATAACATCCTGTTCAGAGGAACAAATTAATTTACATTTTAGATGCGGTCACCTTAATTTCATATATTAATTAGAAGATCGAGGGTAAAACCGTTAGAGAACGATACCACCTTCTGTGCACGACGGACGGCTCAGTGTATAGCTTCATCTATCCTGTGATTCCGAGAGTCAAGCAAGGTCTTCCGGGCGTACATCCGTGAAGAGTATTTGCAATGCACTCCGTAATTTACAGTGTAAATAGCAATGTGGAAATTCGAACCATCGTAGAATGTTACTTACTTGTATAGGCTCAATCTTTATACCGGATGCCTTACCGCCCGAGAACAGAAGCCGCTGCTGCAAGTGTCTTGCTTAGTGTACATGGACACAAATTAGTGGATACATTAGCAGACGGACATTTTAAATGCATGTATTAATAGGAAGATGGAGGGACAAATTGTCCGAAAACGTTACCCCCTATTTCGACAATGGCATAACTAAGGCAATAGCTTCACCGATCATACGATTCCGTGGGACAGTTGAGTAATTCCCGGAGTAAATTCGCTGAAGAGTATTGGCAATGGACACCTTAATTCACGGATTCAATATTAAAGTAGTGTGCGAAACTGCATGAGAGCGTTACCAATTGGTATAAAGTCAATCGTTTTAGTTTAAACGGAAACAAAGAAGTACACATCGAGAGTATAAGTTCGTGATAACAGAATGATAGTAGTATTTATTTTAGTGTCGGACACCTTAGCTTCATGTATGAAATAGTAGATTGATGGTCAAACCGTTCGAGAATCTTACCACACACTTTGAGAGACGAGCGGAGATGTCAATAGCTCCACCTATTCTGTGATACCGAGAGTCACACAAGGTATTCCTGTAGAAAAGAAGCAGAACAGTTTTGCAATAGACACCAAAATTTACGGTACGAATAATGAAGTAGAGAGTCAAGCCGACGGAGAACATTACCAACTCGTATAAAGTCATTCTGTTTACCGAATACCGCACAGTACGAGAAAATATCACGCTTTAGCGACTGTCGTGCTTAATGTTCACAGGAACAGATTACTACACAGTTTAGCTGACGGACGTGTAATTCTCGTCCATTAATAGAAACATCGACAGTAAAACCGTTGGAGAACATTACCAATACGTATTAAGTCATTCCTATTACCGAATACCTCACCGCCCGAGAGCCTAACACGCAGTAGCGAGTGTCTCGCTTGTTCCCCACGGAAACAAATTAGTAGACATTATAGTGAACGGACACATCATTTCTGTGCATCAATTATCAGATCGAGTGTCAAACCGATCGAGAACGTTACCAGCTTCAGCTAGAGACGAACGGCTTCCGAAACCGTTCGGAAATGTTACCACCTACACTGAGATTCGAAGGGCTAAGTCAATAGCTTGACCGATCCTGTGATACCGAGTGTCAGCCCGGGAGAACCGAGTGTAAGCCTGCTAAAGAGTATTGGCAGAAGACACCTTAATTCGCTGTTTAAAGCTGGTCATCAAGCCGTTGTAGAACGATACGTATATGTGTAGGGTCAGTATTCGTACAGAATGCCTCACCATCCGAAAAAATGTCGCGCTGTATCGGGAGTACAGCACCGTGTTCAGTGGAACGAACTAGTATACATTTACTGACGGGCTCCATAACTTCAATGATGAATTAGCATGAAAAGCACGTATTCCTGGAGTAAATGCACTCCACAGTATTGCCAATAGACGCCTGAATTCATGGTTACAATATAAAATCTGCCAGTCAAACCGATATAGAGCGTTACCTATTAGTAGAGAGTCAAACATGTTACCGATAACCTTACATTCCGTGAAGCTAACCCGCTGTATCGAGTGTACAACTTCGTGTTCAGCGAAGCATGTCAGTTTAGATTTTAGTGACGCTAACCTTAATTTGGTGTATGAATTGGAAGATCGAAGGGAAATTACTTCCGACAACGGTACCACCATCTATGAGAGTCGAGCGGCATAGTCAATAGCTACAACTATCATGCAGTTCCGAGGGTCTGCTGAGGTATCCCAGAAGTCAATCCACAGAGCAGTATTAGCAATGGACACCTTGATTCACGGTATGAATATTAAAGCGGACCGTCAGCCCGTTGTAGTACGCTCGTCATTTGTTTAGAGACAAATCATTCACCGAAAGTCTTACCTTCCGTGAAGCTAACCCGCTGTATCGAGAATATGTCCTCGCGTTCCGAGAAGCAAATTATTCTAAATTTGAGTGACGGTCACCATAATTTCATGAATGAATTAGATGATTGTGGGTTAAACTTAGCGTGAACGTTAACAACTCCTTTGAGAACAGAAAAGCTAATCCAATACCTACACTTATCCTGAGATACCGAACGCAATAGTAGGTATTCCAGGAGTAAATCGGTTAACCGGTATTACCAATAGTCGCCTTAATTCACGGTTTGAATTTTAAAGTAGACCGTAAATCCGATTGAGAATGCTACGCAATTTGTGTAAACTCAAACGCTTTACTGGAGACCAAACCCTCCGAAAGTCTAACGCGCTGTACCGAGAGTATAACATGGAGTTCAGAGCATCAAAGTAGTATATACCTCAGTGACCGGAACCATAATTACGTGAATCAATTAGAAGACCGAGTGTCAAACCAAACGATACCGATCCCACCCGCTTTGGGAGTGGAACAGCTAATTCAATAGCTTCTCCTATCATATGTTCCGATAGTCATATAAGGTTACACCGGAGTAAATCCGCTGAAGAGTATTGGAAATTGACACCTTATTTCATGGTATTAATATAAATGTTTGGAGTCAAACTGTCGGAGAACCATACCAATTCGTATGGAGTAATGCCTCCTTTGAATATGATTGGCAACGATCTGGAGCAGTTTGGCCCTCGACCATCAAGTATGTACATGAAGTTATTGTGCCGGTCACTGAAACGAATACTAATGTTTTTCTGTGGACACGAATTTATGCTCCCGATGACGCCGCTGAGGTTCGGGGAAGGTAAGGCCTTCGCCTAAACGTTGGACCTTATACCAATTGATAACACTCTGAAGCGTTTTGACGATTTACAGTAATATCCACACCGCGTATTAAGGTGTCTATTTCTAAACCAGGTCATCGGACCTTCATCCGGAGTAACTGGTTTGACTCTGTGAACCATTGGATAGGTGAAGCTATTGACTTAGCCGTTCGTCTCCCACAAAAGGTGGTAACGGTCTCGAACGGATTGAACCTCTATCTCTTAATTCATGCTCGCAAATATGGTTTCCGACTGTAAAATGTATACAAATTTGATCCTCTGAACACGAAGTTATTCGCTCGATGCAGCGGGTCAGGTACGCGGATGGTACGGCCATCTGTAAAACGTTTGACTATCTTACAGTTGGTAACGTTCACAAACGGGTTGACGTTCAATTTTGATATTCAAACCCTGAATCAAGGTGGCCATTGTCAATAATGTTCAGCGCATTTGCTTCCGGAATAACAGGTTCGCGTCACGGAATCACAGGATAGCTGATGCTAATGCCTTAGCTGTGCGAATATCATAGAAAGTAGTACCGTTCTGGAACAGTATGCCAATCGATCTCCTTATTCATACATGAAATGTTGGTGCCCGTCACTATAAGGAACAATAGGTTGTTTCCCTGAGCACGAACTTGGACTATCGGTATAGCAGCTTAGGATATCGGAAGGTAAGTTCTTCGGTAAAAAGTTTGACGCTATACCAACAGGTAACGTTCCTCAATGACTCGACCCAGCACTTTTATACTTACACTTGGACGTAGGGTGTATATCGCCAATACTGTACACTGGATTTTGATTCGGAATACTTGGTTTCACGCTCGGAATCACAGGATATGTGAAGCTACTGATATATCCGCTCGAATATGAAAGAAGGTGGTATCGTTCTGGTTCAATCTGCCTCCAGATCTTCTGATTCAGACATGAAGCGAACATGCCCGTCACTAAAATGTCCACTAATTTGCTTCCCGGAATACGAAATAATACCCTCAATATTGCGTGTTAGCTGTTCGGTAGGCAAGGCCTACGGTAAGGAATTAGACTGTATACGAGTAGGTAAAGTTCTACAACGGACTGACGCCCTACTTCAATATTCCAAAACCGAGTGATAGTGTCTACTGCCAATACCTTTCGGCGGATTTACTCCCGGAATAGCTGATGCATTTCGGAATCACATGATAGGTTATGTTATTGACATAGCCGTTCGGCAGTCAAGGAAGGAAGTATCGTTATCGTTATCCATCGGTTTGACACACGATCGTCTAATTCATACGTGAATTTAATGTAACCGCCATTAAAATGTGTACTGATTTGCTTCTCTCAACACGAAGTTATGCAGCGGATTATCTACCCGGAACGTAAGGCCGCCGGGAAAAAGGATGTCCTCATATCAATATGTAACGATCTACACAGGGTTAAAACTGTACTTTAATATTCAATCCGCGAGATAAGGTATCAATTGTAAATATTATACAGCGCCTTTACTCCGAGAATACCTGGTTTGACCCTCCAAAACACAGGATAGGTGAAGCAATAGACTTAGCAGTCCGTCTCTCACAGATAGCTTCTCGGAAGAGAAAGCTTTCGGTGACAGGTTTGACGCTGTGCGAGTAGGTATCGTTCATCAACGGTTTAACTACCTGCATTAGCACTCATACCGAGAATTAAGGTGTCTATTGAAAATAATTTTCTGCGAATTTACTGCCGGAATACGTAGTTTGATAATTGGAATCACAGGTTACGTGTAGCTATTTACATAGCCGATACACTCTTACAGAATCTGGTGACGTTCTTTCAGCGTTTGACATTCGATCTTCAAATTCATATATCAAAATAAGGTATGCCTCTGCTATATTGTCCACTTATTCGTTCTTGTAAACCCAAAACAAGACAATCCCTACGGCTGCTTGCGTTCTCGGTATGTAAGGTATACCTTAAAAAGAATGACTGTCTACCAATTGGTTATGTTCTTCGACGGTTTGACTCTCAACCACAATATTCATGGTGTGTATTACGGTATCTATTGTATTTACGCCTAAAATACGTGGCACGACTCTCGCAATCAAAAGGAGAAGCTATTGACTTATCCGTTCGTCTCTCACAGAAGGTGTCGCCTTTCTCGAACGGTTTTACCCACGTTCTTTTTTATTCATACACAAAGTTGAGGTGCCCGTCGCTGAAATGCGTACTGCTTTCTTTCTCTGAACACTAAGCTATACTCTCGATACAATGGGTTGGTATTTGGGGGATAAGGTCTTCGGTAAATCGTTTGAGTTTATTGCAATTAGTAACGTTCCACAACTATTTGTCGGTGTGCATTAATATTCAAGCTGTGAATTGGGGTGTATATGGATATTACTGTTCAGCGGATTTACTCCACAAATACCTGGTTTGCCTCTCCGTATCACAGGACAGTTGAAGCTATTGACTTAGCCGTTCGACATTCACTGGAGGTGATAACGTTCCCGATCTGTTTGAAACTCCACCATTCTATTTCGTGCATGTAATTAAGGTGCCCGTCACTGAGGTGGAGACTAACTTCTGTCTGTGAACTTGAAGTTATACTCTCGATGCAGCGAGTTAGGATCATAGCGGGTAAGGTCTTCACTAAAGCTTTTGCCATTATACAAATAGGTAACGTCCTACAAGGGATCGACTCTGTACTTTAATATTCATACCGTGTGTTAAGGTGTGCATTGCCAACAGTGTAGAGTTTGTTAACTCTCGGAATGTCTGATTTTTCCATCGGAATCACAGGACAGGTGAAACCATTGACTTACCCGTTGGAATCTCAATGACGGCGGTATCATTTTCTGAACACGATGTTATACTCTCGATACAGCGGTTAGATTAACCGCAGGTAAGGCTTCCGGCAAATGTTTTCACTCGATACAAATTGGTACAGTTCCCAGACCGTTAGACTCTCTACTATAATATTCATACCGTGAATTATGGTCTCCATTGCCAATACTGTTCTGCGCATTTAGTCCCGGAATACCAGCTTTGAGTAGCGGAATAACAGGATACGTGATGCTAATGACATAGCTGTGTCTCTCAAAGAACGTGGAAAGGATCAGGAACGGTTTGACCCTCGATTTTGTATTTCATACTAGAAACCGTGGAGCCCATCACAAAAATGTATTCCAATGAGTTTCTCTGAACTCGAAGTTATACTCTCGATATGGCCGGTTAGCTGCACCGATGGTAAGGATTTCGGTAAGGAGTTGGACTATATACCAATACGTATCGTCCTCTGGTGATTTGGCTTCCTACTTTAATGCACATGTGAGATTTTAGGTGTCTATTGCCAAAACTACTCAGCGGGTTAACTCCCGTGTACCAGATTTGCCTCTCGGAATTGCATGATTGGAGAAGCTGGTGACTGAACAGCTCGACTCACAAAGACGGTGGTTACGTTTCGGTACTGTTTGACCCTCAGCCTTCTAAGTCATACATGATGTTATTGAGCTCATCACTAAAATTTATAGAAATTTGTTTGAGTCTTGGCATCACAGGACGGGTCAATCTGTTGACTTAACCGTACGATAATTAAATGCGGTGGGCACGTTCTCAATTCTTTTTGGCACCCGATTTTGTAATTCATACATGAAATTGTGATGCCCATCACTAAAATGTATACTAATTTCTTTCTCTGAACACGAAGTTATATTCTCGATACGGCGTACAAGCTTCTCAGATATTAAGGTTTCGGTTGAAAGTTTGTATTACCAACAGTGGGTAGCGTTCTACAACGTGTTGACGGACTGATCAAGTATTCATACCGTGAATTAAGGTGTATATTACCAATGCTCCTCAGCGTATTTACCCCCGAGTAGCAGATCTGTCTCTCGGAACCAGAAGGTTCGTGAAGTAATTGATAAACCCGTTGGAATATCAGAGAAGGTGACAGTGTCCTCGAGCGGCTTGATACGCGATCTCCTTATTCATAATGAAATTATATGTCCGTCACAGAAATGTTTACTAATTTCCACCTATGAATGTGAAGTTACACTCTCGATGACGTGGGTGAGGATCGATGAAGGTAAGGCCCCGGTAAAACGTTTGACTTTGCAGGAATTGGTATTGATCTCAATCGAATTGACGATCTACTTTAACAAGCAAACCGTGAATTAAGTTGCCTATTGCCAATAGTGTTCAGCCGATTTACTCCCTGATTGCCTCATTTGATTATCGGAATCTCTGAAGCTATTCAATTAGCCGATCGGCTCTCAGAAGCGATGGCAGCATTCTCGAGCGGTATAACGCCCGATCTTCTCATTCGAACATGAAATTAAGTTCCCCGTCACTAAAATGTTTGTAATTTGTTCATCTGAACGCGATGTTATACTTTGGAAACAGCGGATCAGCTGCTCGGAAGGCAAGGTCTTCAGTAATGAGGATGTTTTAATAACAGTATGTAACGGTCCACAACAGTTTGACACTGTACTTTAAAGTTTATACCGAAAAATAGAATGTCTAGTGCCACTACGGCATAGGGAATTAAATCCCGGAACACCTCATTTGAGTATCGGCATCACAGGATAGATGATGCTATCGATTTAGCTTTTCCACACTCAAAGAAGTTCGTAACGATTTCGAAGGGTATGCCTATTTATCTTCCGATACTTACATGATATTAAGGTATGAGCCTCTAAAATGCTTACATATTTGTTCCCTTGAACACGATATTATATCAACGATACAGTGGGTTAGGCTTTCGGTGTGTAGGGACTTCAGTGTAACGTTTCACTTCATTCTAACTGGTAAGGTTTTCCAATGGACAGCCACTGTTCTTTATTGTTCATAGCGTGCGCAAAGGTGTCTATTGCCAAACGAGTTCAGCTTATTTACATCCGGGAGGCATGGATTGTGGTAGGTTTGGGTTAGGTTTGGGTTAGCAGTACGATTCCCTAAAAAGATGCTAACGTTCTCGAACTTTTTGACTCCCGCTTTTGCTATTCATTCATGGAACTGAGGTGTCCGCCTGCGTAAATGCCTGCTCATTTGTTTCCGTGAGCTGAACGCTACACACTCGCTACTGCGGGTTGGGTTCTGGGAAGGTAAAGTATTTGGTAAAAGGAATTACTTCGTCCTAATTGTTAACGATCTACAACGGTTTGACACTGGAGTTCAATATTTATACTATGCAACGAGGTGTATGATGCCAATAGTGCACAATGGATTTACTTCCGGCATGCCTGGTTTTACTCTCGTTATCACGGGATATGTGAAGATATACACTTATATGTTCGACTCTCTAAGAGGGTGGTAAAGTTCTCCATCGAATTGAATCTGGATACTCTCATTCATACATGAAATTAAGGTGCCCCGCACTATTTAAACTATACTATATGTAAACTATATGAAATAGTAGTTTGCTTCTCTGAACAGCAATTTAGATTATCTATACAGCGACTTAGGTTCTCAGAAGGTATTGTCCTTTGTAAAATGCTTGACTTTATACCAACTGGTAATGTTCTCAAACAGTTTGGTGCTCTACATTAATATTCAAACCGTGAATTAAGGTGTTCATTACAGACAGTGTACAGGGCACTGACTCCAGGAATACTTGGCCGGTCCTTCGGAATCACAGGGGAAGTGCCGCTATTGGCTTAGCAGTTCGACTGTCCAAGAATGTTGGATCTTTGTACGACGATATAACTATCCACCTTTCCATTCACATATGAAAATGAGGCGGCCATCTGTTAAAATGTCTGTTAATTTGTTTCCGAGACCACTAAGCAAACACTCGCAATAAAGGGTTTTATTCTCGGATAGTACGATATTCGGTCAAAGAAATGACTTTATACAAATTGGTAATATTCTGCGACGGCTTGACTCTACATTTTACTACTCATATCATGAGTTATGGTATCTCTGTCCGATACTGCGCTGGGAATGAACTCCCGGAATACATGGTTTTACTCACGGAATCACAGGATTGGTGTAGTTATTGAGTCAGCCGTTTCACACTCAAGAAGGGCGGTAACTTTCTCCAAAGGTTTGATTCCCGATATTCATATTCATACATGAAATTAAGGTGCCCGGCATTATATGAAATAATGGTTTGTTTCTCTGAATATCAATTTAGACTATCGGTACAGCGGGATACGTTCTCGCTGTGTAATATCTATGGTAAAACGTATGTCATTATACCAAGCTGATAACGTTCGCAAACGGTTTCGTGCTCTACACTTATATTCAGACAGTGAATAAAAGTGACCATTGAAAATAGTGTACTGGGCACTGACTCCACGAATTCCGGGTCCGTCGCTCAGAATCACAGGATTGGAGCAGCTATGGGCAACGCTGTACGATCCTCAAAGAAGGTGGTAACGTTCTAGAACGGATTGACTGGCGATCTCCTTATTCATCCATGAGATTAAGGTGCCCGTCACTACAATGGCTACTAATCAATTAGTCCGAACACGAAGTTATGTCAAAATACGGCGGGTTAGTTCCTCGGACGGTAAGGGCTGCGGTAAAATGATTGGCTAAGTACAAGTTCTTAGCGTTCTTTAACGGTTTGACTCTGGCGTTTAATACTTATACCGTGAAAAACGGTGTATGATGCCAATAATGTCCAGCGGAATGACTCGTGGAATACCTGGTTTGTCTCTCGGAGCGGCAGGATATGTGGAGCTATTGATTCGTCTCTCACAGTACGTGGCGTCCTCGAACGCTTTGGCCCTCGATCTTCTAAATCATACATGAATTTATGATGACGAAACTAAATTGTATACTTACGTCTTTCCCTAAACACGTAGCTATACTCTCGATACGGCGAGTTAGCCTTCGAATGGTAAGGAAATCGGTAAAACGATTGACATTATAGCAATTAGTAACGTTCTCTCGCGGTGTGACCACTTGATAGGTGAAGCTATTGGCTTATCCGTTCGACTATCAAAGAGGGAGGTAACGGTCTCATACGGTTTAACACTCGGTCATAGAACTCATACATGATGTTGTAGTTCCCGCAATTAAAATGTATTGTTATTTGATCCATTAAACGCGATATTATACTCTCGATACAGCAGGTTAGCATTTGGGAAGGAAAGGACTCCGGTAAGAAGTTTGACACTGTACCAATAGGTAATATTCTACATAGAATTGACTCTGTACTCCAATATTTATACCGTGAAATAAGGTATCTAATGCCCACACTGAGGAGCTGATTTCTCCCGGAATACCTGGTTTGTCGATCGGGATCACAGGATGGGTGAAGCTATTGACTGTGAAGTTCTATTCTCAATGTAGGTGGTAACGTTCTCGAACGGCTTCACATTCGGTTTAGCTATTCGGGCATGAAAATACGGTGTCCGTCTTCTAAAATGTCCACTAATTTGTTTCAGTTAGTAACGAGCAAGACACACCCTATATCGAGTTAATATTCTAGGCGGGTAAGGTATTCGGAACGGAGAATGACTTTACACGAATTGGTCATGACCTCCGAGGGTTTGAGTTCTACTTTGATATTCAAACCGCGAATTAAGGCGTTTATTGCCAATAATTATCAGCTAATTCGTTCCCGGACAACCTTGTTTGGCTCACGGAAACAATGGATAGCAGAAGCTATTGACATAGCCGTTCGACTCTCGAAGAAGGTATCGTGCTCGAAACTTTTGACACTCGATCTTCTTATTCAAACATGATATTAAGGCGCCCGTCACTAAAGTGATTACAATTTTCTTTCTCCGAACACGTAATTAGAATCTCGACGACGTGGGTGAGCTCGCACAAGCTAAGATCTTCGGTAAGACATTTGACTTTTGTACCAATTGGTTGCGTTCTCAGACGGTGTGACGCTACATTTTGATATTCACTCTGTGAATTAAGGGGTCTACTGGCAATACGGTCCAGCGGATATACTCCAGCAATACCTGCATTAACTCTCCGAATCACTGGAAGCGTGAAGATATTGACACAGCCGTTGGACTCTGACCGAAGGTAGTAACGTCCTCGAACGGTTTGACACTCGATCTCCTAATTCATACATGAAATTATGGCACCCGTCACAGAATTGAACACCGATTTCTTTCTATGACCATGAATGTCCATATTCTCTATATAGAGCGGATTGATTTTTCGGATGGTATGGTCTTCGGTAAAGCGCTTCACTTCATAGCAATTGGTAACACTCGCAAATAGATTTACGCTGTATTTTAATATTCAACCTGTGAAATAAGGTGTCAATTGCCAATAAATTTCGGCGTATTTACACCTGGAATACCTGGATTGACTCTTGGAATATAGGGATAGCTCAAGCTTATCCTTTCGAGTCTCAAAAAGGGTAGTAACGTTCTCGAGCGATTTTACTAACGCTCTTCTTATTTATATTCAAATTTAGGACCACGTCACTAAAATGTTTACTAATTTAATCCTCTAAAAACGACGTTTTACTCCCGATACGGCGGGTTAGCTTCACAGAAGGTAGGGCTATCGGTAAAGTTTTTGATTCTACCCAAATATGCAACGTTCTACAACAGTTTGACGGTCTGCTTGAATATTCAAACCTTGAATTCATGTGTCCTTTGCCAATAGACTACAGCGCACTTTCTCCGCAATATCTGGTTTGACTTTCGATGTCACAGAATATGAGAAGCTATTTATATAGTAGATCGTTTCTCACAGGAGGTGGCAACTTTCTCGATTCCTTTTACCCCCGAATATTCTACTATTTCATGAAAATCAGGTGTCCGTCTGATAAAATGGCTACTTATACGTTCCTGTCAAGCCGACGCAAGACAATCGCTACGACGGCTTGTGTTCTCGGGATGTATGGTATGGGTAAAAAGAATGACGTTGTACGAATAGGTATTTCTCTCCCACGGATTCACTCGCAACCTTAATATCCATGCCTTGGATTAAGGTGTCTATTGCAAACTCTGTTGAGCGCCTTTACTCCTAGAATACGTGGTCTGACATTCGCAATCACGGGATGGGTGAAGCTATTGACATAGATGTGCGACATTCAATGCAGGTGGGGCCGCCCGCCAACGGTTCGACTATCGATTTTGCTAATTTCACATGAAAGAAGCTATCCGTCTGCTAAACTGTCTACTAATTTTTCTCCATGAGTACTAAGCACGATACTCTATACAGTGAGTTACGTTGTTGGAAGATTAAGTATTCGGTAATTTGTTTGACCATATAAAAATTGGTTATGTTCTCCAACGTATTCAATCTCTAGTTTAATATTCAGTTCGTTGATTAAGGTTCCTATTGCCTATACTGTTCAACGGACTTACACCTGCAATCCCTGGTTTGACTCTCCGAATCGTAGGATGGGTAAAGCTACTGACTTAGCCTTTCGTCTCTCGCAGAATGTGGTAACGTTCTCGAGCGGTTGAATAATCGATATTCTAATTCGTATATGCAATTAAGGTGGTCGTCTATAAAATGTATACTAATTTGCTTCTTTGACCTCGAAGTTATACTCTCGATAGAGCGGGATAGCTTCTCGAATGTAAGGCCCGCTGTGAGAAGTTTAACTCTATATCAATAAGTATCGTGCTGCAATGGTATGACTGTATTCTCTAATATTTATACCGTGAAATAGGGTGCCTGATGACCACAATGATCCGCAGAGTTACTCGCGGAATACCAGATTTGATTCTCGGAAACATTGGATAGGTGAAGCTATTGGCATCGGCGTTCTGTTCTCAAAGTGGGTGGTAACGTTCCCGAAAGGTTTGACACTCGATCTTCGAATTCACACATGAAATTATGTGTGCCGTCACTAAAATATGTACTAATGTGGCATATTGAAAACGAAGTTATACTCTCGATACAGCGGGATAGTTTCTCGCAAAGTATGGAAAAATGTTTGACTGTATAACAATAAGTAGCGTTGTATATTGGTTCGTCTCTGTTCTTTAATACTTATATTGTGAAATAGCGTGTCTAATTCCAATTATGTCCGGCGGGATATGTTGCGGAATATCAGGTCTGTCTCTTGGAATCGCATGATGGGTGAAGATATTGGCGTATCTGTGCGACTCCCAAAGGTGGAGGTAATGTTTTGGAAGAGTTTGCCTCGCGGCCTTGTAATTAATTAATGAAACTAAGGTGCCCGTCACTAAAATGTATACTAATTTGTTTCTCGGGACACAAAGTTATTCCTTCGATACCGCGTTTCTCGGTCTCGGAAGGTGAGGCCTTCGGTAAAATGTTAGACACTACAACAATAAGTATCATTCTACAACGGTTGGACTATGTACTTTAATATTTATATCGAGAACTAGGGTGTCTATTGCCAACAATGTACTGCGGATTTAATCCCGGAGTTCCTGGTTTTTCTAGTGGCATCACAGGATTGGTGAAGCCATTGGCTTAGCTGTGCGACTTTCAAGAATGGTGGTAACGTTCTCCAACGGTTTGTCTCTCGGTTTTGCTACTCATACATGAAAATACGTTCTCCCTCTACCAAAATGTCTACTGATTTGTTTTGGCGTGAACAGTAAGGAAGACACTCGCTACAGCGGGTTTGGTTCTCGGAAGGCAAGATATTCGATATAAAGAATGACTTTACACCAATTGATAATGTTTTCCGACTGATTGAATTTCTACCTTAATTTTCAGTACGTGAATTAGGGTGTCTATTATATATGCTGTTAAGCGGATTTACTTCTGGAATACCTGGTTTGACTCCAGGGATCACGGGGTAAATAAAGCTAGTGACATAGCTGTGCGACTGTCAAAGAGGGTGGCAAATTTCTTGAACGGTTAGACACTCGATCTTCTTGCCCATAATGAAACCAAGGTACCCGCCGATAAAATGATTACAGTTTGCTTCACTGGACACGAAGATATACCCTCGAAGCGGCAGGTAAGCTTCTCCGAAGGTAAGGCTATTTGTAACGTGCTTAACTCCATACCAATTGGTATCGATCCGGAATGGTTTGACAGCCTGCTTCAATATTCGAACCGTGCATTGAGGTGATCATTGCCAATTCTATACAGTGCACTTATGCCCGGATTGACTGGTGTGACTCTCGGAATCACAGGATACGTGATGGTATTGCCTTAGTCGTCCGAGTCTCAAGGCTTGTGGTAACGTTCGGAACGGTTTGCACTTGATTTCCTATTTCGTACATGAAATAAAGGTGCGCGTGACTAAGGTGCATATTATCTTCGTCCTATCTAACACGCAGTTATATTTCAGATACAGTGGATTTTGCTTTTCAGAAGGTAAGGCCTCCGGTATAATCTTGGCTTCATACCATTTGGTAATGTTCTCCGGCGGATTGACCTTCTACTTCAATATTATAGTTATATAATTAAGGTGCCCATTGCCAATGCTATCCATAAAATGTATAATAGCTCGTCCCTCTGAACACGTTGCTTTACTCCGATACCGGGGCCAGCTTTCGGAAGGTTTGGCAGTCTGTAAGTAGTTTGACCCTACACGAATATGTAATACTCTACAACGGCCTGACGGCCCGCTTTAGCATTCATGCCATGAATTAAGAAGTCAATTGCCATTACTCTTCAGCGGATTTACTCGTCAAATACCGCGGTTGACTCTCGGAAACACAGGTTAGGTGAAGCAATTGCCATAGCCGTTCGTCTCTCACAGAAGGTCGTAACTTTCTCGAACAGTTTGACCCGCGATCTACGAACTCATTCCTAATATTAAGGTGCCCGCACTAAAATGTCTACTTAATTGAATCTTAGTTCACGAAGTTATACTTTCGACACGGCGGGTTATATTCTCGGAATGTTAGGACTTCGGTAAAAATAATGACTATATACCAATTGATAATGATCGCCGACAGTATGACTCTATTTTGTTGTTCATACCGTGAATTATGGTGCCCATTGTCTATATAATTCGAGTTCGACTCTCAAAGAAGGCAGTAACGTTCTCGTACGGTTTGGGTAACGTTCGCGAGCGGCTTGACCCGCATAATTCATAACATGATATTAAGGTGCGAGTCCCTAAAGTGAATAATAATTTGCGTCTCTGAACACGTCGTCATACTCACGGTACAGCTGGTTATGCTTTCGGAGGGTAAGGCCTGCAGTGAAACGTTTGACCTTTAATCATTTGCTAGCTTTCTCAAACGGATTACCGCTGTACTTTAATATCCAAACCGTGAATTACGGTGCCTATTGCCAATACTGCACAGGGCATTTGCTCCCGGAATACCTGATTTAACTGTCGGAATAGCAGGATCGGTGAAGGTTCATACTTAGATGTGCGACTCTGAAAGAAGGTGATAACGTTCGCAAAGGGATTGACTCGCAATTTCCTTATTCATCCATGAGATTAAGATGCTCTTCACTACAATGAATACAAATTATATTGTGTAAACACGTAGTTATACACTCGGTACACCGGGTTTTGTTCGCAGAAAGTAAGGTGTCCGGTATGCAGTTTGTCGTCATAACAATTTTTAAAATCCTCCTACGATTTCCCGGTGTACTTTATTATTCATACCACGAATTAAGGTGCCTATTTCCAATGCTGTTCAGCGGATTTTCTCCCGGAATACACGATTTGTCTCTCGAAATCAAGGGAATGGTGAAGCTATTGCATTAGCCATGCGACTCTGAAATGAGGCAGTAACGTTCTCGGAGGAATTTACCCTCCATCTTCCTATTGATACATGCAATTAACGAATCCGTCCGTTAACGTGTCTACTAATTCGATTCCTTGAAGACTAAGCAAGACACTTGCTGCAGCTGGATAGGTTCTTGGAGGGTATGGTATACGATAAAAAGATCGACACTATGCCAGTAAGTAACGTTCTACGATGTTTCGCATCACTATATTACTATTTATACCGTGAATGATGGCGTCTATCGCCAATACAGTACATCGGATAGTCTCTCGGAATTCCAGGTTTGATTCTCGGTATCACAGGATATGTGAAGCTATTGAATTAGCTGTTCGGCTCTCGAGGAATGTGGTGACGTTCTCGAATGGTTTGACGAGCCATCTTCCAATTCATGCATGAAATTAAGGTGCTCATCAGTACGAGCATACCAGTTCGTCCGTATGAACTCGGTGTTATACACTCGATACAGCAGGGCAATTTATCGGAGGTTCAGGCATTCTGTAAGAAGATTAACCCGCTGCGAATAGATAATGTTCTACAACGGCTTGACGGCATGCTTTAATATTCAAACCATGAATTATGGTGCCTATTGCAAAAACTCTTCAACGGACTTAGTCCCAGAATACCTGGATTGACTCCCCGACTCACTGGATAGGAGAAGGTACTGACTTAGCTGCTTGTCCCTCACAGTAGGTGGCAACGTTCATGAGCGGCTTGATACTCGATCATTTTATTCATAATAAAATTGAGAAACCCGTCACAAAAGTGTTGACTAATTTCTTCCTCTGAACAGGAAGATATACTCTCGAAGCGGTGAGTTAGCTTCACCGAAGGTAATGCTATATGCAGCGCGTTTAAGTCTTTACCAATATGTAACGTTGTACAATAGTTTGACGGTCTGCTTTAATATACAAATCGTGGAATGACATTTCTATTACCAATAGTGTTCAGTGGATTTGATCCAGGAGTACGTGGTATGACAGTCGGAAACACAGGATATGTGAAGCTATTCACTTAGCTGCTCGAATATCATAGAATGTGCCAACGGTAGCGTGCTGTGTTAACCTCCACCTTCTAATTTACACATGAAATTTTGATGCCACCACGACAATGTATACTAATGTGATTCTCTACACACGAAGTAATTCTCTCGATACAGTGGGATAGCTTTTGAGCGGGTAAGGTCTTCGGAAACACGTTTGACTTTATTGGAATAGGTAACGATATTAAATGGATTGACGCTCTATTTCAATATTCAAATCGTGAAATAAGGTGTCTCTTACCAATACTGCTGCGCGGATATACTCTCGGATTGCCTGGTGTCCCTCGCGGAATCACAGGATAGGAGGTGATATTGACTTGTCCATTCGACACTGAAAGAGGGTAGCGACGATTTCGAGCGGTTTGGCGCGCAATTATCTAATTGATACATGAAGTCAGTATCGATATACGAAGTTCACAGTGAAGAAAGTCATTGCAATGAGTACTAATTTTTTTCGCTGAACGGGATCTTATACTCTTGATGAAGCCGGTTATGTTCGCGGAAGGTAAGGCATTCGGTAATACTATTGACCTTATGCCAATTGGTAAGGCGCTCAAATGACTTGATGCTCTACTATAATATTCAAGCCCAGAATAACGTGTTTATTGCCAAAACCCTTTAGCGGACTTTCTCCCGAAATACCTGGTTTGATTCTCCGTTCCGCTGCTTTGGTGAGGCTATTTACTTTTAACCCTTCCTCTCTCACAGAAGGTGGAAAAGTTCTAGAACAGTTTGACCCTCGAACTTCCAATTCATACAAGAAGTTAAGGCGCCGTCACTAAATTGTATACTATTGTGTTTCCCAAGACACGTAGCTATAATCTCGATACGTCGGGTTTGCTTCTCGGATGTTAAGGCTATCGGTAAAGTGTTGACTTTATTTCAATTGGCAATGCTTACAAATGGTTTGACGCTTTACTTTCTTATTCAAACCGTGAATTAAGGTGCCTATTGGCAATACAGTTCTGCGGATTTTCTCCAGGAGTACCTGGTTTGACTTTCCAAATGACTGGATTGTTTGTATTGTGGATTTTGTCCCGGAATGCCTCGTTTGACTTTCGCAATCGCTGAATAGGTGAAACTACTGATTTAGCCGTTCAACTCTCTAAGAAGTTGGTAACATTCTCGTACGGTTTGACAATCGAACCTCTAAATCATACGTCAAGCTAAGATGCCCGTCACTGAAATCAATAATAATTTCTTTCTCTGGACACGAAGTTTTACTCTCGATGCAGCGGGTGAGCTTCTGAGAAGGTATCGCCTTCGTAAAACGATTGACTTTATACCAATTGGTATAACACTCAAACCGCATGACGCTATGCACTTATATTCTATCCGTGAATTGTGGTGTCAATTTCCTACATTGTTCAGTGGATTTTCTCCAGAAATACCTGGCTTGACTCACAGGATAGGTGACGGTACAGACTTAGCCGTTCGATTTTAGAACATAGTGGTAACGTTCTACAACGGTTTAACTCCCGATTTAGCTAGTCATAAATAGAAATAAGGTCTCCGTTTGCTAAAATGTCTATAAATTTGTTCCCATGCATAATAAGCAATACTCTCTACAACGGGATAGGATTTAGGAAATTACGGCCTTCGGTAAATGTTCGACTCTATATTAATGGGTAACATTCTACAAAAGCTTGACGCCCGACTTTAATATTCGCACACTGAATTATAGTATCTCTTGCCAATACTGTACATCGGATTTGCACCCGGAATACATCGCTTGTATCTCGGCATCACAGGATAAGTGAAGCTAATGCCTTAGCCGTACGACAGTCAAAGAACGTGCTAACGTTCTGGACGGGTTTGTATCGCGACCTTCTATCTAATACATGATATTGAGGAGCTCGTCACTTAAATGTATAATGATTTTTTCTATGAACACGAAGTTGTAACCCCTATACAGCGGGTTGGTTTCACAGAAAGTAATGGATTGTATAAAAGGAATGACCTATACCATTTGGTAAATTTGTCCAACGGCTTGGCACGCATGCACAATGTTCATGCAGTGCATTAAAGTGTCTATTTCCAATTCTGTTCAGTGTATCCGATCACGCAATACCTGGCTTTGACTCTCGCTATCACAGGAGTTGTGAAGCTATTGACATACTTGAGCGGCACTCAAGAAACGTGGTAACACTCTACAGAAGTATGATTCTCGGTCTTCTTATCCGTTGATGAAATCTATGAGCCCGTCACTAAAATGTATAGGAATTTGCTCCGCTGAACACAATGTTATACTCTCGATACATGTGGTTAGGCTTCCCGGAAGATGAGGCCGACGGCAAGGGCAATGACTGTATTCATATTGTTGACGTCATGCAATGGGTTGACGGTCTGCTATAATATTCATACCGTGAAATAAGGTGTCAATAGCACATACTCCTCAGCGGATTAACTCCCGGGTACAAGATCTGCCCCTCGGAATCACATGATAGGTGAATCTATGGAATCAATAGTTCGAATGTCGAAGAAGGTGGTCACGTTCCTGTACGGTTTGACCCTGAAGCTTCTAAGTCATACATGAAATTATGGTGCCCATCATTAAATTGTATACAAATGTGTTTCTCTCAACACAAATTTATACTCTCGATACGGAGGTTTACATTCTCGGCAGGTATGGCTTTCGGTAAAAGGTTTAACTATATAAAAGTAGGTATCACTCTAGGACGGTATGTCTGTCCGCTTTAATATTGATTCCCAGAATTAAGGAGTCTATTGCCAATACGGTACGGTGCACTTACTCTCAGAATGCCTATTTTGTCTCTCGGGATGCTAGAATACGTGAAGCTATTAATATAGCCGCTCGAATCCGAAAGAATGTGGTTACGTTCTAGAGTAGTTTGACTCTCGATTTTGCTATTCAGACACGAAAATGAGGTCTCCGTCAGCTATAATGACTAATATTTTGATTCCGTGGGCACTAAGCATGACACTCGGTAGTTCGTTATTGGTTCTAGGTCGATCAGTTATTCGATAAAAGGTTTGACTTTATACCAGTTGGTATCGTACTCGAACGGTTTGACGCTCAATTTTAATAGCCATACAATGAATTAGTGTGCCTATTGCTAATACTGATCAACGGATATTCTACCGGAATACCTGGTTTGACTCTCGTAATCACGGGATCTGTGAAACTACTGATTTAGACATTCGACTCTCAAAGACGGTGGCAACGTTCTCGAACGTTTTGACACCGACCTTTGTAATTCATACGTGAAATTTTGGTGCCCGTCACTAAAATGCATACTAATTTACTATGTCAAACGCGATGTTATACTCTCGATACAGAGGCTTATATTCACCGCAAGTAAGGCTTTCGACAGAAGGTTTGACACGATACAAATTGGTAACGATCTCAAATATGTTACCGATCTACTTTAATATTCAAGCCCTAAAATAATGTGTCTAATGCCAAGAATGCATTGCGGATTTTCTCCCGGAATACCTTGTCTGACTCGCAGTATCAAATTTTATATGAAGATGTTGACTTTGATGTGCAACACTCAAAAGAGGTGGTCACGTTATCAAAGGGCATGACGATCGATCTTCATTCGATTTTCATAAACGAAATTGAGGTGCCCGTCGCTGAACAGTAAACAAGTTCGTTATTCTAAGCACGACGTTATACTCACGATACAGCAAGATAGGCTTTGGAGGGTGAGGTTTTCTGTTTAACTTTTGACTTTAAATCAATTTGTAACTTCCCAGAGGGATAGGCGCTCTACATTAATAATCATACCGTGCATTACGTTGTCTTCTGCCAATATTGTTCAGCGAATTTACTCACGGAATACCTGATTTGATTCTCAGATTCACAAGATACGTCGAGCTATTGACCTTGCCGTTCCGCTCGTAAAGAAGGTGGTTTCGATCTCTAACTTGACACTCGACCTCCTAATTCATACATGAAATTAAGTGACCTGTCACTCAAAAGTGTAATAAATTGCTTCTCTGAACACGACGACGTACCCTCGACCCAGCGCGTTAGCTTCTCGAAATTTCGTTAAAAGCCTTCGTTGAAAGCTTTGACTCTATAACTGTACGCAACGCTCTGCGACGGTTTGACTCATCACTTCATTATTCATTCCGTAAATTGAGGTGTCTATTGCCAAAACTATTCAACGTATTTACTCCTGCATTACATGGTTTGACTCTCGGAACAACAGGATAGGTGAATCTATTGGATTTGCTGTGCGACTCTCAGAAATGGTGGTATCGATGTGCACCTGTATGACCATCGACCTTCTAATTCATAGATGAAATGAAGGTGCCCGTCCCTTGAATGTATACTATTGTTCTTCCCTGAACAGGAACTCAATCTCTCGATGAAGCCGGTGCGATTCGCGGAAGTTATCGCCTTCTGTAATCATTTGACAATAATTCAAATTTTAAATTAAGGTGCTTGTAGCCAAAGCTGTTCAGCGGACTAACACCGGAAATACGTGCTTTAACTTCGGAATCGCAGGATAGGTGAAGCTAGTGACATAGCTGTTCGTATCCAACAGAGGGTTGCAAAGTTGTCGAACGGTTTGACACTTGATCTACTAGTTCAGACACGAAATAAAGGGTGCCGTCATTAAAATATATACTGATTTGCTTCCACGAACACGAAGTTATGCTCTCGGTACAGCGCTATTGGCTTTCGGTAGGGAAGGTCTTCCGTAAAGCGTTTGACATTATATCAATTGGTAGCATTCTCAAACGCATTGACGCTCTACATTAATATACGTACCACGGTCTAAGGTAACAATTGCAGAACTGTTCAGCGGATCCTCGACCGGAGTTCCCCACATGACCCTTGGAATCATGGAATAATTGAAACTCTTGACTTAGCTGTTCGTCTCTCAAAGAACGCAGTAACGTTCTCGGCCGGTTTGAATCTCGGTCTTCTCATTCATACATGAAGTTAAGTTGCCCGTCTCTCAAATGGAGGCTAATTCCTTTCTCTGAACTCGAAGTTATACCCTCGACGAAGCCGACGAGATGCGCGGAAGTAAACGGCATCGGTATACGTTTGACTCTATAGCAATTTGTTACGCTCTAAAATGGTTTGATCCTCTACATTAGTATTGAAACCGTGAATTATGTTGTCCATTACCAATACTCTACGGCGGTTTTACTCCCGGAATACCTGGTATGTCTTTCGGAATGACAGGATAGGTGAAGATATTGACTTAGCAGTTAGTTTCTCACAGAGGGTGGCTCGTCCTCCAGCGGATTGACCCTCGATCCTCTAATTCAGACACGAAGCTATGGTGCCCGTCACTGAATGGAAGACTTATTTCTTCATCAGGAGACGAATTTATACTCTCGGCGAAGCAGCTCAGGTTCGCCGATGGTATGGTCATCGGTAAAACGTTTGAATCTATAGCGATTTGTAACGCTCTAAAATGGATTGATGCTGTACATTAGTATTCAAACCGTGAACTATGTTGTCCATTACCAATACTCTTCAGCGGATTTACTCCCGTAATACCAGGCTTGAGTCTCGGAATCGCAGTGTAGGTGAAGCTATAGACGTCACACTCCCTCTCACTGAAAGTGGCAACGTTCTCTACCGGTTTGTTCCTCGGTCTGCTAATTCATATATGATGTTAATGTGCACCTCCCTCTTATGAAGACTAACGCCTTTCTCTGTGCACCAAGTTATACTCTCGATGCAGTAGGTAAGATTCGCGGAATACCGCACCTATGCTAAACGTTTTTCTTTATACCAATTGGTATCGTTCTAAAACGGTATGACTCTCGGCTTTAATGTTAAGACCGTGAATTAAGGTGTATGATGCCAAATGCATTCAACGGAATTACTCCCGGAATACCTGGTATGATTCTCCGAACAAAAGGATAGTTGAAGCTATTGACGTAGCGGTTCGTCTCTCAGAGAAGATGGCAACGTTCTCGACATGTTTCACTCTCGATCTTATAATTCATACATGAAGCCTAAGTGCCCGTCTCTGAAATAAAGGCTTATTTCCTCATCTGAAGTCGAGGTTATACTCTAGGCGAAGCGGCTTAGGTTCGCGGAAGGTAATGCCATCGGTAAAACGATTGACTTTATAGCAATCGGTAACGCACTAAAGCCGGCTCAAGCTCTTCTTTAATGTTCAAACCGTGAATTTAGGTGTTTATTGCCAAATCCCTTCATCGGACTTACTACCGGAATACCTGGCTTGTGTCTCGGAATCGCAGGATAGGCGAAGCTATTGATGTAGCCTTTTGTCTCTCACAGAAGGTGGTAACGATGTTGAAAGCTTTGAATCTCGACATTCTAATTCGCATATGAATTTAAAGTGCCATGACTAAATTGTACACCAGTTCGTACCTCGGACCGCAGAGCTCTACTCCCGATAGGGGGGGTCTGTTTTTCGGAGGGTGAGGAATTCTGTAGGACATTTATCCCTACACGAATATTTAATGTTCTACAACGGCTTGGCGGCCTGCTTTAAAATTCTAACCGTGAATGAAGGTGTCTATTGCCAAAACTGTTGAGACGATTTACACCAGGAATACCGGGTTTGGCTCTCAGAATCACAGGATCCGTGGAACTACTGACTTAGCCGTACGTCTGTCACAGAATATGCCAACGTTCTCGAAAGGAATGCCGCTCGTTCTTCTCATTCATGCTTGAGATAATGGTGCCCGTCACAAAGAAGCATACAAATTTATTACCCTTATCACGATGTCATACTCTCGATACAGCGGGTTACGTTCTCGGAAGGTACCGTAGTGTGATGAAACTATGACTCTATGTCAATTTGTAATGTTTTCCAACGACGTGACTTCCTACTTTAATGCCCATGCCGAGAATTCAGGTGTCTAATGCCAATGCTGTACAGGGGATGTACTCCTAGAATGCCTGGTTTGACTATCAGTATCACAGGATAGTTGAGTGTATCGACGCAGCTGTGCCACTCTCAAAGAAGGTGGCTACGTTTTCGAACGGTTTGCCCTCGATGTCCCTATATATGCACTAAAATAATGTATCGGCCAGCTAAAGTTTGTAATAATTTGATAACCTGAAAACTGATGAACATAAATGCTGCAGCGTATTGGGTTCTCGGGAGGTAAGGAATTGGGTAAAACGAATATCTTTATTCTAATTGGTAATGTTTTCCGACATTTGGACTCCCTACATTAATATTCATAGCTTGATGTAAGGTGTCGATTGCTAATAATGTTCAGAGGAATTAATCCCTGAATGCCTTGGTCGACACGCGGAATCACAGGCCAGATTAAGGTCTTGATGTAGCCGTTCGAGAACGTTACCACCCTTCTAGATGATCGATATTCTAATTCATACATAAATTATGGCGCCGCGACTAAAGTGAATGCCATTGTGTTTCTATAAACAGGACGTTTTACACTCGATCCGGCGGGTTAGCTTCTCGGAAGGTAGAGCTATTGATATAGTGTTTCACTCATTACCAATAGGTAGCGTTCTATAACGGTTTGTCGGCCTGCAATACTATTCAAACCGTAAATTAAGGTGTCTACAGTTCAGCCGATTTACACCCAGAATACCTGGTTTGACTCTCCGAATTACAGGATAGTTGAAGCTATACGCTCTGCCATTCGATCCTCAAAAAAGGAAGTATCGTGCTCGATCGGTTAAAGCCTCGACTTTCTACTTCTTACGAGAAATTAAGGTGCCCATTATTCAAACGAATAATATTTTCTACCTGTGATCACGAAGTTATACTCTCGATGCCGCGGATTATGTACTCGGAGGGTAAGGTCTTCGGTAAAACTTTTGACTTTATACGAATAGATATCGTTCCTCAAAAGTTAGACTCTGCACTTTAATATTATAACCGTCAATGAAGGCGTCCACTGCCTATAGTGTACACCAGATTGTCTCTGGGAATGCCTGGCTTGAATCTCGTAAGCCCAGGTTAACTGAAGCTACTGATTTGGCCTTTCGACACTCGCAGAGCGTGGTAACGTTCTCAATCGGTTTTACTATCGATTTTCATATTATTACATTCAATTAAGGTGCCCAATACTATAATACATACTAATTTGTTTCTCTGATCATGTAGATATACTCTCGGTACAGCGGGTTAGCTTCGCGAAGTGTAAGGCCCACGGTGTAATATTTGACTCCATACCAATATGTAACCTTCTACAACGGTTTGACTCTGAACATTAACAGTAATATTGTCAACACTGTACCGCGGATTTACTCACGGAATAACTGGTTTTGCTCTCGAAATCATAGGATGGGTGAAGCTATTTGCTCAGCTGTTTGAATCTCAAAGATGGTGGTAGCGGTCTCGATCGGGTGTTCTCTCGTATTTTATATTCGTGCATTAATTTATGGTTCCCGTCACTAAGCTTTGCACCTATTTGTTCCTCTGAACGCGATGTCACACTCCCGGTACAGAGGGTTAGTTTCGCCGAAGGTATGGACTATAGTAAAGAGTTTGACTCAATACGGATGGGTAACGATGTGAAGCGGGTTGTCTGTTTACGTTAATGCTGATACCGAGAATTATGGTCTATATTGACAATACCGATGAGCGGTTTTACTCCCAGTGTGCCAGGCATGACTCTCGGAAACACAGGATACGTGAAGCTATAGACTTAGCCGTTTGAATCTCACAGAGGGCGGCAACGTTCTCCAAGTTTTTGACCTCCGTTCGACTAATTCATACAAGAAATTAAGGTACCGTCACTATAATGAATAATAGTTCGTCTCGCTGAGTATCATGTTATACTCTCAATATAGCGGCTTAGTTTTTGGGTTGTATAGGGTCTACAATAAAACGTTTGACCTTATACCAATTGGCATCGTTCTCAAACGGCTTCAAGATTTATTTTCACTTTCAAACTGTAAATTAAGGTGCCAGTTGCCAATATTCTTCAGCAGATTATTTCCCGGAATCCCTGACTTGACTTCCGGAATCGGCGGATGGGTGAAGCAATTGACTTAGCCGTTCGTCTCTCATAGAAGGTGGCTACTTTCTCGTACAGCTCAAATGTAAAGCTTTCTGTGAAGAGATTGAACCTATACCAATAGGTAACGTGCTACAACGGTTTGTCTGTGTACTGTAATATTTATACCGTGAAATATTGTGCGCAATGACAACAGTGAACGGAAGATTTACTCCCGGAACTCCTGATTTGATTGACGGAGTCATAGGATAGATGTTGCTATCGGTAGTGCCGTTCGATTCTAAAAAAAGGTGGTAATGTTCTCCAACGGTTTGACTCCCGATGTTGATATTCCAGAATGAAAATAAGGTACCCGTCTGATAAAATGTCGACTAATTTGTTTCTATGAACACTAAGCAATATATTCCCTAGCGCATGTCTGGCTCTCGGAAGGCAAGGTATTCGGAAAATAAAATGACTTTGTACCAACTGGTAATATTTTCCAACGGTTTGACTCCATACTTTAATACTCATGCCGTCAATAAAGGTGCTTACTCTGAATATCATTCAGGGGATATACCCCAGGAATACCTCATTTGGCTGTAGGAATCACAGGATAGGGGAAGCTATTGACTTGGCCGATCGACTATCAAAGAAGATGGGATCGTTCTCGAACGGTTTGACTCTCGGTAATTCAGTTCGTACATGAAAATATGGTGTTCTTCTGTCATAACGTCTACTAATTTCTTTCCCTGAACAATATGTATAGCACTCCCTAAAGCGGGATGTACTGCTTGGGAGGAAAGGCCTTCGGTAAAAAGTTTGATTCTATTCGAATAGGTAAAGTTCTACAACGTACTTACGCTCTATTTTAATACTCGAACCATGACGTAAGGTGTCAATTAAAAAGACCGTGGCATTGGGATGCTCCCAGAATTCATGGTTTGATTAGCGGAATTACAGGATAGGTGAAGCTTTTGATTTAACCGTTCGACTCTCAAATATGCTGGTAACGTGCTGGAACGCTTTTACTATCGCTCTTCTTATTTATACATGAAAATACGTTGCACGTCAAAAAAATGAATACTAATTTGCTTTTTGACACACGAAGTTATGCTCTTGATTCAGGGGGTCAGGATTTCGGACGGTAAGTGATTCCATAAGAAGGCAGATCATACACAAATTGGAAATGTTCACCGTCGGTTTGACTGTGTATCTTAATATTCATACAGTTTGATTTAGCGCGTTTATTGCCATCGCTGATCAGATGATTTACTCCTGGGATACCTAGCTTGAATCTCGGAATTACAGGACAGGTGAAGCTACTAACTCAGCCGTTCGACTCTCAAGGACAGTTGTAACGATCTCGAACAGTTTGATGCTCGATCTTCTACATCATACATGAGTTTAAGGTGTCCGTCTGCTAAAACTACTACTAATTTGTTCCCATGAACCCGAAGTTATACCCACGATAAAGCGGGTTATGTTCCCTGAAGGTAAGGTATCAGCTGAGAAGTATGACGTTATATCAACAGGTACCGTCCTCCAGCGGTTTAATTCTGTAATTTAATATTCATACAGTGAGTTGAGGTGTTTACTGCACATACTGTTCAGAGAATTTACTCCTGGATTACCTGATTTTACTGTCGGAATCACAGAATAGATGAAGCTAATGAATTAGCCGCTCTAGTCTTTTAGAACATGGGAACGGCCTCGATCGGTCTGCCACTCGATCTTCTAATTCAAAGATGAAATTAAGCTTCCCGTCACTCAAATGTATACTAATTTGATTCTGTCAGCAGGAAGTCATACTCTCGATACAGGTGGATACGTTGTTGGAAGGTAACGCAGTCTGTAAGCAGAATAACTCTATAACAAATTGTAATGTTCTCCGACGACTTGCCTTTATACTTTAATGCTCATGCCGATAATTTAGGAGTCTATTGCCAATGCTGTACTGCGGATGTACTCCTAGAATACCTGGTTTGACTATTGGTATCGCGTGATAGTTGAAGGTACGTACGTAGCTGTGACACTCTCAAGAAGATGGCTACGTTCTCGAACGGTTTGCCCTGGATATTCCTATATATGCATGTAAACTAAGGAAGACAATCGCTGCAGCGGGTTGGGTTCTCGGAAGGTAACGAAATGGGTGAAAAGTATGACTTTATTCCAATTGTTAATGTTCTTCGGCGGTTGGACTCTGATCATTAATATTATTACCATGTTGTATGGTGTCTATTGCTAATACTATTCAGTGTGTTTAATCCTGGAATACCATGTGTGACTCTCCGAACCACAGGATAGGTGAAGCTTTTGTGTTATATGTGCAGTGTCACGAAGAACGTTGTAACGTTCTTGAACGGTTTCATCCACGATTTTCCCATTCATACATGAAATTACGTTGCCATTCCAAGCTGTTTATACTAATTTGTATCTCTGAATACGAAGAAATACTCTACACACATCGGGTTAAGTCATCGGAGGGTAAGGTTTTCTGTTACACTTTTGACATCATTCCAATATGTAACGGTCTACAAATGTTTGACTCTGCTCTTTAATATTCTAACTGTGAACTACGGAGTGCAAATGCCAATATTGTACAACGGATGGACTCCCGGAATGCCAGGTTTGACTCTCGGAATCACAGAACAGGTGTAGCTATTGATTGAGCCATTCGACTCTCAAAGAAGGTGGTAAAGTTGTGAATCAGTCTGCCTCCCGATGTTCTAGTTGATACACGAAATTAAGGTGCACGTCACTAAAATGTCTACTGCTTTGCTCCACGGAACTCGAAGTAATACCCCCAATATAGCTTGTTGGCTTCTCGGATGGTCAGGCCTACAGTATAGAGTTAGGCCCAATACGAATAGGTAAATTTCTACAACTGTTTGACGCCCCAATTTAATATTCGAAGACGGAATGATAGTATCTGTTGCCCATGCTGCTCAGCGGATTTACCCCAGGATTACCTGGTTTCACGCTCGAAATCGCATGATAAGTGAAGCAATTGACATAGCCGTTCGACTCTCAACGAAGGTGGTAGCGGTATCGAACGACTAGACCCTCGATTTTCTCATTCCTGCATGAAATTAAGGTGCTCGGCACTAAATTGTATACTAGTTCGTAACTCTGATCGCGGAGGTACACTCTCGATGCAGCTGGTCAGTATATCGGATTGTAAGTCACTCTGTAAGAATTTGAATCCTTCACGTATAGGTAATGTTCTACAACGGCTTGACAGCCTGCTTTAATATACAAACCGTGAATTATGGTGTCCATTGCCAAAACAGTTCAGTGGATTTACTCCCGGAATAGCGGGTTTGACTCTCGGAATCGCATGGCGGGTGAAGCTATTGACTCAACCGTTCGTCTCTCACAGAGGGTGACAACGTTCTGGAGCGGTTTTGACCCTGGACCATCTAATTAGTTCATAAAGTTAAGGTTCCCGTCACTGCAATGAATACTAATTTTATTTCGTGAACACGAACTTATACTCTCGAAGCGCTGAGTTTGCTTCTCCGAGGGTAAGGCCGTCGGTAAAGTGTTTGACATTATACCAATTGGCAACACTCTCAAAGGTTTTCTCGCCCTACTTTAAGGCGTGAAGCCTGGCAATACAGGAGTAAATCTGCTGAACACTATTGTCAATAGACTCCTTAATTCTCAGTATGCGCATTAAAGTTGAGCGTCAAGCCCGCTTGAGATTGCTACCATTTGATATAGCGACATACCCTTTAACGGATACCTCACCTTCCGAGAATATAACCAGCAGTACGGTGGGTATAACTTCATGTTCAGAAAATCAAATTAGATTTCATTTCAGTGACGGCTCGTTAACTTCATGTAGGAATTAGAATATCGATAGTCATGCCGTTCGAGAACGCTACCACCCTCTTTCAGTGTCGAACGCATATGTCAGTAGCAGCACCTATTCTGTATTCCCGAAATCCAAACCCGGTAATCCGAGCGTAAATCCGCTGATGAGGTATGGAAGTAGACAGCTTTATTCACGGCATGAATATTATAGTAGAGCGTCAACCCTTTGAGGGCATTACTAATTGGTGTAAAGTGAAACGTTTTACCGAAGGCCTTACCCAACGCGAACCATAGCGCCTTTATCGAGGGATTAAATTCATGTTCAGAGAATGACATTAGTATTCATTTCAGTGACGGCCTTCTTAGCTTAATGTATCAATTGGAAGATCGAAGGTCAAACCGCTCGAGAACGGTAGCCACCTACTGTGAGAGACGAACAGCTAAATAAATAGCTCCACATGTCCTGTGATTCCGTATATCAATCCAGGTCTCCCGGTAATAAATGCGTTGTACAGTATGGGCAATAGACACCTCAATTCACGGGTTGAATTATAAATAATTCATTCGGCAACGTCACCACCATCTTTGATAGACGCGCGGTTAAATCAATCGCTTCGCCTACACGACGATTCCAAGAATCATCTGCGGTACTTCGGAAGAAAATCCGATGACATGCTTTGCAATAGACATCTTATTTCAAGGTATGAATATTACAGTCGGGAGTCCAACCGTCGGGGAGCATTACCAGTTCGAATAATGTCATTCGTTTTATGGAATACCATATCATCCGAGGACCTAACTCGCTGTGGCGTGTGTCTTGCTTTATGTTCACGGAAACAAATTAGTAGACATATTAGCAGTCGCGGTTTGAATATTACAATATAGCGTGGCACTGTCTGAGAACAATAATAATTGATATAAAGTCAAACGTTTTACCCAAGGCCGTATCTTCGGCGAATATCACACGCTTCATCGAGAGTATAACTTCGTGCTCAGAGTAACAAATTAGTAATCATTTTAGTGACGGGGACCTTAATTTCATTATGAACAAGAAGGAAAAGAGTCAAGCGGTTCAAGAAAGTTATGAACTTTTTAGAGAATCGAACGGATCAGTCAATAGCTCCACCTACCCGATGACTCCGAGACACAAACCAAGTATTCCTGGAGTAAATCCGCTGAACAGTATTGTCAATAGACACCTTAGTTCATGGTGTGAATATGGAGGTGGGGCGTCAATCCGTTTGCGAACGTTATCAATTCGTTTGAAGACAGACGTGTTACTGAAAACCTTACCCTCGGAAAACATCATGCCATGATCGAGAGTATAACATAGTGCTCAGAGTCAGAAATTAGTTTACATTTTATTGACTCGCATCACAATTACCAGTATGAATTAGAATATCGATGGTCCAACCGTTCAAGAACATTACCGCCTTCTTTGAGAGTCGAGCGTATAAGTTAGTAGTTTCACCAGTTCAGTGATTTCGAAGGTCAAACCAGGCATTACGATAGTCAAGAAACTGTACACTATTGGCAGTGGACACCTGAATTCACGGTATGAACATTCAGGTGCAGTATCCATCCCATGTAGAACGTTACCTATTGGTATAATGTCAAAGATTTTAGTGATGACCTTACCCTCCAAGAACATAACACGCTGCATCGAGGCTATACCTTCGTGTTCTGGGAAAGCAATTAGTCTTCATTTCAGTGACGTACACCTTAACTTCGTGTATGAATTTGAAGATTGAGTGTCAATCCGTCTGAGAATGTTACCACCACCTTTGAGTGTCCTACGGCTAAGTCTATAGCTTCATTGATAGTGGAACGTCCATGTCAGTAGCTGCAGCTATCCTGTGCGTGCAAGAGTCAAAGCAGGTATTCCGGGAGTACATCCGCTAAAGAGTATTGGCCATATATACCATAATTTACGGTATAAATATTAAGGTACTGAGTCAAACCGACGGAGACATTATCAATTAAGATAAAGTAATACTTTTTACACAATACCTTACCTTCTGGGAACCTAACCCGTTGTTGCGAAATTCTAGCTTAGTGTCCATGGAAAGAAATGAGTAGACATTTCAGCAAACGGACACCTCTGTTTCACGAATGAATAGCAAAGTCGGGAGTCAAACTCTTCGAGATCGTTAGCATCTTCTTTTTGAGAAGAGGCGCTGTTATGTCACAAGCTTTACCTATCCTGTTATTCTGATGGGCGGACCAGAAATTCCGAGAGTATATCTGCAGTATAGTATTAGCAATAGAGACCTTAATTCACTGAATAAATAGTAATGTACAGTTTCATACCGTTGTTGAACGTCACCTACTGGTATAAAGACAAACCATTTACGGAATGGCTATCTTTCTGGGAGGGTAACTCGCTGTATCGACATTATAACTTCGTGATCAGGTACACAAATGAGTATAAATATTAATGACGGTCACCGTAATTTCACGTATAAAACAGAAGGTCGGGTGCCAAACTGTTTGATTTCGTTACCACCTTCTATGAAGGTCGAACGGCTAAGTGAATGGAATCACCTATTCTATGATTCCGACAGGTGAACCAGATATTCCGCAGTAAATGCGCCAAAGAGTAATTTCAACCGATTCCTAAATTCGCGGAGTGACTAATAAAATAGAGCGTCACACTTTGTGAGAAGGATACTATTTCCTATAAAGTCAAACGCCTTAACGAATGCTTTACCGCCTAAGAAGCTGACCCGCCGTCTTCAGAGTATAGCCACGTGATTAGGGAAACACACCTTCTATTGGAGATGAATGGCGTAGTCAATGGCTTCACCTATCCTGTGATTCGGAGAGTCAAGCCAGGCATTCTTGTAGTAAGACCGCTGAAGAGTTTTGGCAATAGGCTCCTTAATTCTCGGTATGATTATTACAGTAGCACAACAAACCGTTTGTGATCGTTACCAATTGGTATAAAGTCAAACACATTACCGATGCCATTACCTTCGGAAAAGCAAACAGGCCGTTTCGAGAGTATAACTTCGTGTTCAAAGGATCAAATTAATAAACATCTTAGTGACAGGGACCTTAAATACATTATGAATAAGGAGATGAACAGTCAAACCGTTTGAGATAGTTGTTCACATACGATGAGATTCGAAATGATAAGATTAAAACATCACCTGTCTTGTGATTTCGAGAGTCAAACCAGGTACTCCGGGAGTTCATCCGCTGTACAATATTGGCAATGGAGACCCTAGTTCACGGTTAGAATATTAAAGTACAGAGTCAAACATTTGCAGACCGTTTCATAATGGGATGGTATTAATAGTTTTACCGAAATCCTTACCCTCCGAGAACATATCCCGGTCTTTGTAGAGCATTACTTTGTATTCAGAGATACTAAATAGTATACATTGCTGTGAATGGCACAGTAATTTCATGTATGAATTAGATGGTCGTGGATGAAATCGTTCGCGAACGTTACCACCTTCATCGCGAAATGGCACGTATAACACAATAGTTGTTGTTCGGAGAGTCACAGTAGGTATATCAGGAGTATATCCGCTGAAGAGTATTGACAATGGACTCCTTAATTATCGGTTTTAATCTTAAAGTAGCGCCACAATACGCCTGAGAACGTTACCAATTGATATAGTGTCTACCATTCTATAGTAGGACGTACCTTCCGCGAACCTCATCCGCTTCACCGAGAGTATAACTTTGTGATCAGAGAAAGAAATTAGTATTATTTTCAATGACAGGCACCTCAACTTCACGTATAAATCAGTAGTGCGGTGGTGAAACCGTTCGAGATCGTTGCAACCTTCTGCGAGAGACGAAGAGCTACTTTAATAGCATCACCAATCCTGCGATTCCGAGATTCAAACCAGGTACTCCGGGAGTAAATCCACTGATCAGTGTTTGGAATAGACACCTTAGTTCACGGTTCGCATGTTATAGTGGAGCGTGAATTCAACTGGGATCGTTACCAATTGCTGCAAAGAGAAACGTTTTACCGAATATCTGTCCCTCTGAAAAATTAACCCGCTGTATCAAGAATATAACACCGTATTCAGAAGGACGAATTAGTTCAGTGCTTAGTGGCGGGGACCTCAATTTCATTATGAATGCAAAGATCGAGTGTCAGACCCTCCGAGAACGTTCCCACCACATTTGTGAGTCGGACGGCCAAGTCAATTGACTCACCTACCCTGTGATTCAGATAGCCTAATCAGTTGTACCGGGAGTGAGTCCGCTGTACATTATTGGAAATAGACACCTTCATTGAGGGTTTGAATACTAAAGTAGAAGGTCAATCCGTCGGAGAACATTATCGATTGGTGTAGTGTCATTTTTTTTATTGAATGCGATACATTCCTAGAACATAATGTGTCTTAGCGAGTGTCATGCTTAGTGCTGAATTAGTAGACATTATAGCAGAGGCATTCCCTATTTTGATATAAGCATTAGAAGATCGAGTGTCAATCTGTACGAGATAATTACCACTCTCCTTGAGAGTCTAACGGCTGTGTCAATAACATCAACTATAGCCGTGATTTCCAGAGTCAAGCCTGAAATTCCGGGTGTAAATCCGCTGAACAGTATTGGCAGTTAAGGCAATAATTCTCTTTATGAATATTAAAGTAGACAGTCAATTTGTGGCAGAACTTTACCAACTGGTAGAAAGTCAATCTTTTTAACCCATACCTTACATTCCGAGAACGCAAGCCGCAGTAAGGATTGTCCTGTTTTGGCTTTACAGGAACGAATTAGTAGGCCTTATAAGAGAGGCATACCTTATTTTGATATATGAATTAGAAGATCGAGTGTCAAACGCTTCGAGAACGTTACCAGATTCAGTGAGAGATGGACAGCTAAGTCAATAACTTGACATATTCCAAGATTCCAAGGGTCAAGCCAGGTGTTCCGGGAGTCAATTTGGTGTACACTATAGGCGCTGGACATTATAGTTCACGGTTAGAATATTAAAACACACAGTCAAACCTTTAGTCTTAACCTTCACCATAGAAAGATACCGATTGGTACAGTGACAAAAGCTTTACCGAAGACCTTACCCTCCGAGTACCTAATCCGCGGGATAGAGAGTATAACTTCGTAATCAGAGATACAAATTAGTATACATTTTAGTAGTGGGTACCCCAATTTCACGTATGAGTTAGAATATCAAGTGTCAAACAGTTCGAGAACGATACCAACTTCTTTGAAACTTGATCGGCCGAATCAATAGCATCACCTATTGTGTGATACCGGGAGCCAACCATGGTATTTAACGAGTAAATCCGCTGAAGAGTAATGGCAATGGACCCCGCAATTCACGGCATGGATATCAAAGTAGAGCGCCAAGCCGTTTGAGAACGTCAGCAATAGCTACATAGTCAAACGGTTTACTGAAGGTCTTACACTCCGAAGGTCTAACCCGCTGTATCGAGTGTATAAAATGTTGTTCAGTGGGACAAATTAGTATACATTTGAGTGGCGGGTACCTTAATTTCCAGTATGAATTAGAAAATCGTGTGTCAAACCGTTCAGGAATGTTTCCACGTTCTGTGAGAGACGAACGGCTATGTGAATAGGTACCCCATTCTGTCTTACCGAGAGCCAAACAAGGAATTCCGGGATTAAATCCACTGAACGGTATTGGCAAAAGACACCTTACATCACGACATGAATATTAAGGTTGTGAGTCCAACGGTCGGATAACATTACCTATTGGTATAAAGTCATTATTTTTCTCAACACCTTACCTTCCGAGAACCCATCCCGCTGCAGGGACTGTGTTCCGTAGTTTTCAAGTTTTCAAATTAGTAGATATTTTAGCAGACAGACGCATTATCTTCTTGCATATATAGGAATACCGATAGAAAACCGTGCGAGGACGTTACCACGTACTTTGATAGTCGCACATCCCAGTCAATACCTTCACCTAGCCTGGGATGCCGAGAGTCAAACCAGGAATACTAGGAGTACATCCGCTTTACCGCATTGGCAATTGACACCTGAATTCACGGCATGAGCATTAAAGTAGGGAGTCAAATCGTAGGAGAACATGATCAATTGTTAAAAAGTAATTATTTTTACAGAATAAGTTGCCTTCCGAGATCGTATCCCGCTGTATAGAGGATTCATCTTCGTCTACAGGGAAGCACATTTTAATGCATTCTCGTGATGGGCACCACAGTTTCATGTATGAATTACAAGATCGATGGTCAAACCGTACCAGAACGTTACTTCATCCTTTGAGAGACGCGAAGCTATATCATCAGATCCTCCTATCCTATTATTCCGCGAGGAGAACCAGGTATTTCGGGAGTAAATGCGCAGAGCAGTATTCGCAGTGGATACCCTAATTCACGGTGCGAGTATTAATATGCAGTGTCCAACCGTTGTAGAACGTTCCTTATTCGTATAGAGTCAAACCTTTTACCGACGCCATATTTCCGTGAAGATAACCCGCTGTATCGGGAGTATTACTTCGTGCTCAGAGATAAAAATTAGTGTACATTTTAGTGACGAGCACCATTCTTTCATGCATGGGTTAAAAGTTTGAGGGTCAAACCGTTCGAGAACTTTATCACGTTCTGTGAGAGTCGAAAGGCCAAGTCAGTAGCTTCAGCCATAGTGTGCTTTGCGTACTGCTAAGTGAATAGCTTCTCCTATCCTTTTATTCTGAGAGTGAGACCAGTAATTCCGAGCGTCTATCCGCTGTATATTATTGGCAACAGACATCTTAATTCACAGTATAAATAGTAAGAGACAGAATCATACCGTCGTAGAACGATACTTACTGGTATAAAGACAAACTTTTTACAGAAGGCCTTACATTCCATGGAGATAACCCGCTAAATCGAGATTATAGCTACGCGTTCCGAGGAGCATGTTAGAATACATATTCTGACTGACACCTTATTTTAATTTATGAGTTTGAAGACAAATAGACAAACCGTTCGAGGTCGATACCACCTTCGCTGAGAGTCGTACGGCTAAGCCAATTGCTTCACCCATTCTGAGATTCAAACCCAGGTATTCCGAAAGTAAATCCACTCAACAGTATTGGCAGTAGAAACCTTTTTCCACGATTTGAATATTAAAGCAGACCGTCAAACCATTGTAGAAAGTTGCATGCTGGTATACAGATAAACATTTTACCGATAGCCTAACATTCGGCGAAACTAACCTTCCAATTCGAAAGTATATCTTCGTGTTCAGAGAAGCAAATTATTAAACATTTTAGTGACCGGTTCCTTAACTTCATTATGAATACGAAGATCGAGGGTGAAACCGTTCGAGAAAGTTGCAACCTTCTTGGAGATTCGAGCGGGTAAGTCAATAGCTTCATATATCCTGTGATTCCGAAAGTCGAACGTGATATTACGGGAGTAAATGCGCTGCACAGTATTGGCAATAGATACCTTAATTCACGGATTGAATAATACAGTAGAGCGTCAAACCGATTGAGAACGTTACCACCCTTTCTGAGAGTCGAACGGATAGGTCAATAGCTTCACCCATCCTGCGATTCCTAGCGCTAAGCCAGGTTTTCCAGGAGTAAATACGCAGAACAGTATTAGCAATGGACACCTTCATTTGCTGTTAGAATATTACAGTAGAAGCTCAATCCGAAGGGAGAACATCACTAGTTGTTATCCTTAAAATCTATTTACCCAATACCTTCCCTATCCTGAACCTATCACGCAGTAGCGAGTGTCTTGCCTACTGTTCTCGGATACAAATTGGTCCACATGTGAGCAGCCGGACACCACATTTCCATGTATAAATAGCAAAATCGAAATTCAAACCGTTAGAAAACGATATCATCTACTTTTGGAGTCGAACGGCTAAGTCAATAGCTTCATCTGCCCTGTGATTCCAAGAGGCAAACCATGTAATCCGGGAGTAAATCCACTGAAAAATAATTGGCAACATACACGATACTTCAGGGTATAAATTTTAATGTTCAGAGTCAATCCGTTGGGCAATGTTACTAAATGAAGTCAGCCGCTTTAATGAAACCCTTACCCTCCGAAAACCTAACGCATTATATCGATCGTAAAGCTTGGTGTTCAGAGGAAGCAATAAGTACACATTTTAGTCGCGGGCACGTTTCCTTCTTGTTTGAATTAGAATATAGTGTTTCCAACCGATGGAGAACGTTGCCACCTTCTATGAGAGACGAACGGCTGAATCAACAGATTCACCTATCCTGTGATTCCAAGAGTCGAATGATGTATTCCGGCAGTAAATCCGCTAAATATTATTGGCAATAGACCCATAAGTTCTCGACGTGAGCATAACAGTATGATGTCAGATCGCTGAAGATCGACACGTATTTGTATATAGTGAAACTCCTTACCGAAAGCCTTACCTTCGGTGCAGCTAGCCGAACATGTCGAGAGTATAACTTCGTGTTCAGAGGAACTCATTAGTATACATTTTCGTGAAGGTCTCCATAGTTTCAAGTACGAAATACAAAATCGAATGTAAAACCGTTCCAGAACGATACCACGTTCTTTGAGAGACACACAGCTGTGTCATTAGCCCCACCAATCGTGTTATTCCGCGAGTGAAACCAGGTGTTCCGGGAGTAAATGCGCGGAACAGTGATGGCAATAGACACCATAATTCACGGCTTGAATATTAAAATTGTGCTTCAAACCGTTGGTTTACGTTATCGATTGATGTAAAGTCAAACGTTTTACCGAAGGCCGTACCATTCGCGAACCACACCAGCTTCATCAAAAGTATTATTTCGTGTTTAGAGGATAATCTTAGTATACACTTTAGTGACGAGCTCCTTAATTTGATGCATGAATTATATGGTCGAGTGTCAAATCGCTCGGGAACGTTACCAACTTCTTTGAGAGACGAAAGGTTATGTCTATTGCTTCCCGATCCTGCTATTCGGTGAGTCAAACCAGGTATTCTGGAAGTATAACCGCTGAAGAGTTTTGGCAATATACACCTTCATTCACGGTTCGAATAAAATAGTAAGGCGTCTATCCGCTTGCGAGCGTTACAAATTGGTATAATGTCGATCGTTTGACTGAAGGCCTTACCCACCGGGAACATCATCGTCTTCACCGAGAGTATAAGTTCGTGTTCACAGAAAAAATTAGTATTCAATTCAGTAACTGGCACCATAGCTTCTTATACGTATTAGATGATCGAGGGGAATACCTCTCGAGAACGATGCCACCATTTATAGGTGTCGAACTGCTAATTAGATTGCTCCACATATCCTGTGATTCCGAGAGTCAAACCAGGTATTCCGGGAGCAAATCGCCTCATCAGTATTTGCAATAGACGCTTTAATTCACGCATTCAATCTTAATACGTTGACGCATGCGCAGATATTCGGTGTCCGCTCCATGCGGCGGTGCGTCAACTAGTGGTCCGCTCCATGGGGCGGCGCGGCACCAAATTATACTGTTCAATGCTTGCGCCCTAATGACCACAAGCACGTTAGGAGGAAACTAACTTCCACTTTGACCCTTCGACGTTTCGAAGATTTATTTGCACTCTTCGATGTTTCGACGACTTCGTTTTACCGTTTTCATGGAACTTTTTTACTTTCTCCACGATTTTCCATGATGTGTTTTGATAACCTGTGGAGATGGCCAAACAGGAGATATCTACCTTTATTGGAGTTTTGTGACGAAAGGCGTTCCCTTTACGTTCGCATTGTACATCTTGAGGGAGGAAAAGTCCTCTCACGCGAGGGGGCGGTGGAAATAACCCTCTCCTACATGGTGAAGTGCCGATACTTCAGGCACGAAATATATATAAATTACATGTCACCCAAGAGCGATGACCGGGGCACTTTGTGTGGCCACTCGATATTTATGACACCGCGTTGGGGAACGTCCTCGAGTGTTGAGCACGTGGCCCTTCCCCTGGCCCATTGTCAGCCAAGTTCTCCGTGCCAGAGCCCAAGTTCGGTCATGTAGGGTTTTATCTTCTTGTGCTTCTGACCACGAGATGTTTAAAACGAAAGGAATAGGACCCTTTCGAACGCAATAATTCTCTAGAAACACTGCGACCGATTGTCGTACACGACGAAAATAGTTCTAGGACGTAGTGTAAGTTTTATGCATAAATCATGTTGAGTGCGAGCGGCAATTTCATCGAATCCCCGACTACCGATTTCCAGACGCCCTGGCAACATATAACATGCAAAGTGTCTCTAGCGCTCCGCACTAGATTTTTGTTTCCAGGATCGCCAAAGAATCATATATTGCCGGGCTAAGTGGCCGAGCACAATTGTGCGATTGTCCAGAAATATTCCCTTTCCCTTAGCAGATCGCGGGCCTAGGGGTGAGCATGAGGTTTGCGAACTTTGACCAGCCTCTGGGCCTTCGGCAGCCCAAATAGACGTTTAGGACCGCCCACACGTGATAAGGGAAATCAGTGACTTCTGAGGGAGTGGATACTACTCAGCTGACACATCTTATATAATGTGTGACCTATTAAGTGGGGATGATCTTTGAGAGTTTAGACAGCGACACAAGGTTTACGGAGAGTTTAGAGTTGGCGGCAAGTGAAGAAGAATTTAGTTAGTGTGCGTTGTGAGTATTGTGGTTTGCGCGAAGTTTTTATGAGGCGCGAGGTCAGTATAGTTCTGAATGGTTCCCGAGTACACAATTCATCCAGTAAGTATAAAGGTAGTACAAAGTTTCTTTCCTTCTAAAATGGCGGTTAACATCTTCATTTCGAATTTTTGCCCATCTAAATATTAGATACAATTGATATCGAATTCAGTAGTTCGTCTGATGAATCTGTATCTGGAATCATGTGAAAGGGACGACGAAATAGAATAATTTCATCAACATCATTGGACACGGCAACCGATAGAAGTACCACGGAGGAAGAAGTTTCGGAATCTGGTGTCGGGGATCAAGATGATGTTGCGGAATGGCGGAAAATAGCAGAAAAATTTGCATCAGAGGAAGAGTATTCAGAGAAAGTAGGGCTACTGATCAAGGAGACGGACTGCGACGATCCAGTTGCATTATATAAATTATTCTTCCCGGACGAGATATTGGAAATGATCGTAGAAGAGACGAATAGGTACGCTGTTGAGTGTATAGTGAATGCAGCATATGGCATTAGACAACATCAACAAACATGGAACCCCATTACAAAATGTGAATTAAACACCTTTATTGGTTTCTTGCTTGATATGGGTGTAGTGCAGGTACCCGAAATTCGAATATATTGGTCTAAATCGGCGATGTATGCGAATGCGCGGATACTGAAAGCAATATTATAGTACTATAGCTATATTAAAGTACTTGCACTTATCTGATAATGCTACGGCTAGGACCGTGGATCGGCTACACAATATCCGAAATGTAGTTGATAAAGTTCATCGTGCATTCCAAGAAGCAGTAAAACCTGGTAAAAATATAGTAAATGACGAAAGCATGATTCCGTGGAAAGGACGCCTTAGCTTTCGTGAATATATACCTGGTAAGCGGCACAAATACGGAATAAAACTGTACAAACTCTACTTCCGGACGTATATACAAATAATGTGCATATTGATTCCGGAATAAATGAAACAAGAATTCTAGTAGCACATTCTCATGATGTAGTCAAGACATTGATACAAGATATATTATTCAAGGGCCGGATTTTAATTACCGACAGTTTTTGTACAAGTATTCTATTATCCGAAGATCTTCTCACCAAAAAAAAAAAAAAAATAATTCATTAGAGGTACAGTCAAAATGAATAGAAATTTTCTACCGCCACAGGTAAAGGTGGAACAGAAACGGGGCGATATTATATCTCTCGAAACTCGGAGCTGCGTGAAATTTGTAAAGTGGACCGGCAGAAGACCCCTCTGTATGTTAACCACTTCGATATCACACAATTGCGCCATTATTCGCGGCAACGATGATAAATTAAAACCGGACACCGTTTTTTCTAACAATAGTGCGAAGAAGGGAGTTGACATATCAGATCAAATGTGTACCAACTATAAATGTTTATGGAACACGGTAAAGTGGCATAGAAAAATTGTTATGGAGCTAATAAACGGGACATCTTTAGCGATTGCATGGTACATCCACATAAAGTAGGGAACCAAGCGTTACAAAATTTTATAATTTGGCCAGAAAAGTATTGATTATATATTGAAGAGTGTAGAGAATCCCCCAAGAAAAGAGCTAATAGGAAGTAGAAGAGAAAATATTTTTTATGTTCACACCAAGGACTCGCGTCGAAGATGAGGATAAGGTGTAAAGAGTGCTACAAACGCTTAACAAACTTAAAGGGCACACAGAACGCCACAAACAAAGCAAAAAGAGTAATGACCTTCTGTAGAACTTGCACGGATAAGCCCGCACGTGGGAACATTGTTTAAAATGTTCTGAAACTTGCTTTGGTCACATAAGTCGTTATATTTTGTTATATTTAATGTATTAATTAAGGTAAAAGTTATGTATTTTGTGTTAAATGTTTGATTATAAGGAAGAAATGTAAATGTATAATGTTAAATCTATAAAATAACATTTTGTACTACGTATTTCTAGAATAACAAACATGGCCCATCGATGATGCATGCCGCCCCACGGAACAATCTAGCTTGGGCATCCGGTGGTAGATTCCGCCGCAGCAAACAGACAAGCATGGGCCACCGGTGAGGCTGACCGTCGTCAACGTGTTAAAGTGGAAGCCCAAACAGTTTACGGGCGTTGCCAGTTGGTATAAAGTCAAACGTTTTACTGAAAACCATACCCTCCGAATATCTAACCGGCTTTATCCGGAGTATAATTTCGTGCGCAGAGAATAAAACTGTTATTCACTTCAATGACGGGCACCTTAACTTCATGTATAAATTAGATGATCAGCTGTCGAACCGATCGAGATTGTTGCCAACTTCTGCGGGAGTTGAACGTCTAAGTTAATAGCTTCACCTGTCATTTGCTTCCGAGAGTAATGCCAGGTATTTCGTAAGTAACTCCGCTGAACTGTATTAGGAATAAACACCTGAGTCATGGCTTGAATATTAAAGTAGAACATCAAACCGCTCGAAAACGTTCCCACCTTCTGTTAGAGACGAACGGCTAAGTCAGTAGCGTCATCTATCCCGTGAGTCCAAGGGACAAGCGAGGGATACGGTGAGTGAATCCGCTGAATATAGTTTGCAATAGACCGTAACTTACGGTATCAATAGTAAGGTGGAGAGACAAATCGATGTAGATCATTACCCACTCGTGCAGAGCCAAACATTTTGCCGAAGGCCTTACCTTCGGAGATCCTCACTCGCTGCATCGAGAGTATAAATTCGTGTTCTGAAAATGAAATTACTATGCATTTCAGTGATGGGCACGTAATCTTCGTGAATGGATTAGAAGATCTAGGGTCAAAGCGTTCGACAACATTACCACCATGTATGCGAGACGAACGCTCAACTCAACTGCTTCACACACCCTGTGATTCGGAGTGTCGAATGAGGTATTCCGGATGTAAATCCGCTAAGAATATGTTCACGTAGTTAAGGTGCCCGCCACTAAAGTGTATACTAATTTGTACCTCTGATTACGAATATGCACTCACAATAATGCGGGTGATGTTCGGGGAAGGTCCGGCCATCTGTTAAAAGCTTGATTTCACACCAATAGGTAACCTGATACAAAGGTTTGACTGTGTACTTTAATATCTATATTGTGAATTGGGATGCCTAGTGCCCATTCTGAGCAGCAGATTTTCTCGCGGAATGCCTGATTTGGTTCTCGCAATCATAGGATAGTTGAAGCTATTGACATTGCCGTTCCAATCGCAAAGAAGGAGGTAATGTTCTCGAACGGTTTGACAGTCGATCTTCTACTTTAAACGTGAAACTTTGTTGACCGTCACTTAAACGTGTACCTATTTGTTTATCTGATCACGAATCGTAACACTCGAAACAGCGGGATACGTTCTCGGAAGGTAAGGCCTTCGGATACGAGTTTGTCTCCATGCCAATATGTAACGATCTACAGTGGTGTGAATCTGTACTTTATTTTTCATACCGTGAATTACGATGTTTAATACAATACCGAACTGCGCATTTACTTCCGAAATACCTCGTCTGTCTCTCGGACACACAGGATGGGTGAAGCTATTTCCTTAGATGCGCTATTCTCAATGAAGTTGGTAACGTTCTGGCACGGATTGGCTCTCTATCTTCTCATTCGAATCCAAAATTAATGTTTGTTTCTTCAATAATGTCTAGCAATTTGTTTCCGTGGGCACTTTAACTGTCACTTGCTGTAGGGTGTAACGTTCTTGGAAGGTAATGTATTCGGTAAAAATGTGTGACTCCATATGAACTGGTAATGTTCTCCGACGGCTTGACCTTCAACTGTAATAATCATACCGTGAATTAAGGAATTTATTTCCGATATTGATCAGCTGTATTACCCTGAATATAACTGGTGTGACTCACGGAATCACAGGGTATGTGAAGCTACTGACTATGCTGAGGGACGCTCAATGAAGATGGTACCATTTTCGAACGCTTTGACCCTCGACGTTGATATTTATATAAAAAATTTGTGTCAGTCCACTAAAATGTCTACCAATTTGTTTCCGTGGACATCAAGCGAGACAATCTATACAGCGTGTTAGGTCCTCGGAAAGTAGGGTATTCGGTAACAATCGTGACTTAATTGATAAGAGTTGGTAATGTTCGCTGACTGATTGACAGTCTACTTTAATTTTCGTACTGCGAATTAATGTGCCTGTTGCCAATACGTGTCAGCGGATTTACTCCCGGAATTCCAGATTTGAATCTCAAAATCACAGGAGTGGTGAAGCTATTGACTTAGCCGTTCGAACCTCATATATCGGGTGATGGTCCCGAACGGTCTGACACCCGATCTTCTGATTCATACATGAAATTAATGCGTTCGTCACTAAAGTGTATACTAATTCGCCCTCTGGACACTATGTTATACCCTCGATGAATCGGGTGATGTTCGCGGAAGGTAAGGTCGTCAGTAAAGCGTTTGATTCTATACCAATTTGAAACGTTTTCTAACGGCGTGACGGTCTACATTGATATTCAAACCGTGACTTAAGGTGTTTATTGTCTATACTCTTCTGCTGCTTTACTCCTGGAGCACCTGGTTTGACTCTCGGAATCATAGGATAAGTGAAGCTACTGACTTAGCCATTCGACCACAAAGAGGGTGGTACCGTTCTCGAACTGTGACACTCGACCTTCTAATTCATACAAGAAGTAAAGGTGCCCTTCACTGAAGTCAATATTAATATGCATCTCTGTGTACGAAGCTATACTCTCGATACAGAAGGTTAGGTTCTCCGAATGTAAGGTATTCTTTAAAAAGAATTAGTTTACACAAATTAGTAATGATCACAGACGATTTGACTCTCTACAATAATATTCATACTGATAATTATGGTGTCTATTTCCAATACTGCTCAGCGAATTCACTCCTGGTATACCTTGTTTGTCCCTCGGAATCACATGATAGATGATGCTATGGTCTAAGACGTCCGACTCTCAAGGCATGCGGTGCCGCTCTCTATCGGCTTGACACCCGATCTTGTACTTCATACATGAAATTAAGTTGCTGCGACCAAGATGTTTACTGATTTTCTTCTCTGAACACGAAGTTATACACTCGATACAGCGGGTTATCTTCTCGGAAAGTAATGCCGTCGATTAAAAGTTTGTCTCTATTTGATTTTTCTATTAATACATGACAATATGGTGGCCGTCACTAAAATGTTTAGTAATGTGTTTCTGTGATCACGAAGTTATACTTTTGATACAGCGGGTTTGGTTTTCTGCAGGAACGGTCTTCTGTAAAAAGTTGGACAGTATTCCATTAGGTAGCGTCGTACACAGGTTTGACGCCCTACTTTACATATAATAACGCGAATAAACATGTCCATTGGTAGTTCTGCACTGCGGAGTGACTCCCGGAATATTGGGTTCGACTCTCGCTCTCACAGGACAGGAAAAGCAATGGAATTAGCTGTGCGACTATCAAGAAGTGTGGTAACGTTCTCCAACTGTTTGACTATCGATTTTCCGATTCGTGCATGAAGCTAAGGTGTCCGTCACTAAAATCAATGCTAATATCTTTTTCTGAATAGGACGTTATACTCTCTATACAGCGGGTTTAGGTCTCTGAAGGTAAGCTCTTCGGCAAATAGTTTGACACTATACCTATATGTAACATACTCCAAAGGTTTGAAGATCTACTTTAGTATTCATATCTTGAATTAACATGTCCATTGGTTGCTCTGCACTGTGGATTTACTCCCGCAGTACGTAATCTGACTATCGTAATCAGGGTATAGGATAGGCTATTCGATTTAACTGTTCGACTCCCGGTGAAGGTTATAACGTTCTCGGGCGGTTTTATTCTAGATTTTGATATTAAATCAAGAAAATGTGGTGCCCGTCTTCTAGTATGTCTGCTAATTTGTTACCATGAACATTAAACACGACACTGGCTACAGTGGTATATGTTCTCGGAAGGGAGCATATTCGGGAAATATAATGACACTATGACAATAGGTAACGTCCTACAACGGTTTTTACTGTGTACGCTAACATCTACAGCCGGAAATTGGGTCTCTAATGCCAGTGCTGTACGGCGGATTTACTCCCGTTGTGCCTGATTGGTCTCTCGGGAAAATACGAAAGGCGAAGCTATAGACTTATACGTTCGAAACTCAAACAGGGTGATAACGTTCACGAATGGTGTGAACACCGATTTTCTGATTCCTACGTGAAATTAAGGAGCCCGTCCCTAATGTGTATACTAATTTGCACCTCTGACTACGAAGTTATAGTCTCGACACAGCGGGTTATCTTCTCGGAATGTGCGGCCTTCGGTGAGAAGTTGGAATCTATACCATTAGGAAACGATGTACAGCTGTGCGAGTCAGTATTTTTATATTGACACGGGAAAGTATGGCTCTTAATGCCGTTATTGTTCAGTGGATTTACTCCGGATATATCTGGTATTACTCTCGGAATCACGGGATAGGTGAAGCTATTGACTTAGCCGGTCGACTCTCAAAGATGGTGACAACTTTCTCGAACTGATCGACTCCCATATTGCTATATGTACATGCAAATAAAGATCCCGTCTGCTAAAATGTCGACTAATGTGTTTTCATGAAAACTATGCAAGGCACTCCCTACATTGGAATGTATTTCACGGATGGTAAGGCCTTCGGTAAATAGACTGACTTTATACAAACAGGTCACGATCATAACCGGTCTGGCGCCATAGATTAATACTCAACACGTGAATTATGGTGCCTATTGCCAATACTTTTCTGCGGATTTACTCCTGGAATACCGGGCTTCACTATCGGAATCACATGATGGGTGAAGCTGTTGACTCAGACGATCGACTCTCAAAGAAGGTGGAAGGTGTTCCGGCGGTTTGACACTCGGCCTTCTTATTCATACATGAAATTAAGGTGCCCGTCACTACAATGTATTCTAATTTGTTTCCGTTTACACAAAGAATACACTCTCGCTGCAGCGTGTTAGGTTCTCAAAAGGTAAGGTAATTGCTCAAACGTTTGATTTTATACCATCTGGTAACCTTCTCAAACGGTTCCTCTCTCTACTTTAATATTCAAACCGTGAGCTATGGTGTCCATTACCATTATAGTACAGCGGATTGACTCCCGGAATGCCTGATTCGACTATCGAAATATCAGGATAGGTGAAGCTATTGACATAGCCGTTCGTCCCTCGATGAAGCAGGAAACGTTCTCGAACTTTTTGGCTTTGGATCTTCCAAATCATAGGTGAAACTATCGAGCCCGTCAGTAAAATCATTAATAATATGATTCCCTGGACACGAAGCTATACCGACCGTTCACCGGGATGTACGCTCGGAAGTTAAGGTTTCCGTTAAAGAGTATGACGTTATACAAATTTGTCGCATTGTCAAACGGTTTGACGCTCTACTTCAATATTCAAACCGAGAATTAAGGTGCCTAATGCCAATACCGTTCAGATAATTAACTACCGGATGCCTGGTTTGACATCCAGAATCGCAGGATGGATGAAGCTATTGACTTATCGTTTCAAACTTCAAATAGTTCGGTAACGTTCTCGGACTGTTTGTCCTTCTATCATCTAATATATAAGGTTCTCATACAAGAACCTATGATGTCCAGCACTAAAATGTATACTAATGTCTTTCACTGATCACGAAATTATACTCTGGATACGGCGTGTTAGCTCCTCGGTAGGTGAATCTTTCGGTAGAAGTTTTGTCTCTATACCAATGAGTAGAGGTCTACATCGATTTGACGGTCCGCTTTAATATTTATGACGTGAATCACGGTCTCCATTGCCAAAACTTTTCAGCGTATATACGCCTTCAATACCTGGTTTTACTGTCGGAATCATTGGACAGGTGAAGCCATTAACTCTGACGTTTGATTCTCATCTAGAGGTGGTTACGCTCTAGAGCGGCTTTACGCTCGATATTCTAATTTATTCATGTAATTAGGGTGCCTGCTCCTATAGTGTATTGTAATTTGTTCCTCTGAACACGATGTTATACTCTCGATACAGGGGATTGGACATTCGCATGGTAAGGCCTTCAGTAAAACGTTTGACTGTATACCAATTGGTAACATTCTCAAATGGAGAGATGCTCTACTTCATTATTAAAACCGTGAATTATGTTGTCTAGTGCCAACACTGTTCATTGGATTCACACCCGGAATACCTGGTTTGACACTCGCAACCGTAGGGTAGGTGAAGCAAATATCTAGGGCGTTCGATTCGGATCTACGGTGGCACCGTTTTCGAACGGTTTTGCCATCGACATTCTAACTCATACATGAAATTGAGGTGCCCGTCGCTAAAATGTAAATTAATTTGTTATTATGTAGACGATGTTTTACCGCGGATACAGCGGACTAGGCTTTCGGTGGGTGTGGTCATCAGTAAGACGACCCACTATATTCATATTGGTACCGATCTCAAAATTACTGATTCTCTACTTTAGACTCAAACCGCGAAGTAATGTGTATATTGCCGGTGCTGTGCAGTTCACGTAATTCCATAATAGCTGGTTTGACTCTAGGAGTCACAGGGTAGGTGAACCTATTGACTTAGTCGTTCGACTCTCAAAGAAGGTGGTAACGTTCTCGAGTGGATTGACCCTCGAACTCCTAATACATACATTACGTTAAGGTGCCCGTTTGCGAAATGAAGACTAATCTCTTTCCAAGAACACGGTAAGGCCTTCAGTAGAAAGTTTGACTCTATACCTGTAGGTAAAATTCTACAACGGTATGACTCTCTTGTGTACTATTTATACTGTGAATTAAGGTGCCTATTTCCAGTATTATTCTGCGGATAGACTCCTGGAATTCCTGGTCTGACCCTCGGAATAACAGGGTCGGTGAAGCTATGAACTTAGCAGTACGACTCTAAAACAAGTTGTTAACCTTCTCGAACAGCTTGACCCTCAATTTTGCTATTCATACGTGAAACTGAGGTGTCTGTCTGTGAAAATGTCTACTCATTTGTGTCCGTGGAAACTGTGACAGACACACGTTTCAGCGGGATAGTTTCTCGATGGGTATCGTATTACTTAAAAGGAATTACTTCGTCTTAATTGATAATGCTGTTCGGCGGATTGACTCCATCCATGAATTACACGATCGAGTGCCAAGCCTTTTGAAAACATTACTACATTCCTTAAAATCGAACGGCTATGACAGTAGCTACACCTATCCTGTCATTCCGAAAGTCAAACCAGATTTTTCGGTAGTAAATGCGCTGTACAGCATGGGTAATAGACACGCTATTTCACGGTGTAAATATAAAGATACACAGTCCAACCGTGGTAGCACGTTACCTATTGCTATAACGACAAAAGTTTTACCGTAGGCCTTACCCTTCAGGAACATAACCTGCTGCATCGAGAGTATAACTTGGCGATCAGAGATACACATTAGTATATATTTTAGTGTCAGGTACCTTAATTTCATGTATGAATTATAAGATCAGGTGTCAAACCGTTCGGGATCGATAGTATCACCTTAGAGTTTCAAACGGCTGAGTCAATAGGTTCACTTATCCTGCGATTCCGAGAGTCAAAACAGTTATTCCGGGAATATATTCGCCTTATATTGTAGGCAATGGACGCCTTAATTCACGATTTGGATATTACAATGGAGCAAAAAACCGAATAGAACGCCACAAATTCGAATAAAGTCAAACGTCCTACCGACCTGGTTAACTTTCGCGAATCTCACCGCCTTTGTCGAGAGTACAACTTCGAGTTCAGAGGAAGGAATTAAAATACATGTTAGTGGCACGCACCTGAATTTCATGTACGTATTAGAATACCGAGTATCAAGCCGTTCGAGTATGTTACCGCCTTCTCTGAGAGACGAATGGCTAAGTCAGTAGTTCCACCTACCCTATGATTTCGAAAGTCAAGCCAGGTATTGCCGGAGTAAATAGGCTGTACAGTTTTGGCAATAGATACCTCAATTCACGGAATGAGTAATGAAGAATGGAGTCAAACCGTGGAAGAACGTTACCAATTTGTATAAAGTGAAACCCTTTATCAAAGACATTACCCACCGAAAAGCTAAGCTGCTGTATCGAAAGCATAACTTTGTGTTCTTGGAAGGAAATTAGTCTCCATTTCGATGAAGGGCACCTTAACTTCATGTATGTATTAGAATCTCGAGGGCCAATCCTCTCGGGAACGCTGCACCGTCTGACTGAGGCGATCTTCTAAGCAAGTAGCTTCTCCTATCCTGTAATTCGGAGAGACGATCCAGGTATTCCGCGAGAAATCTGCTGTTCAGTTTGGGCATTAGGCACCATACTTCACGGTATAAATGTTAAAGTACACCGTGAAACCGTTGTAGCACGATACGTATTGGTGTAGAGTCAAACTTTTAACCGAAGGCCTCACCTTCCGAGAAGTTAACCCGCTGGATCGAGATTATATCTTCGTGCTCAGAGAATGAAATTAGTATTCACTTCACTGACGGGCACCTTTACTTTATGGTGCAGGGTCAAGCAGATCGCGAACGTTGCCACGTACTGTTAGAGACGAACGGCCAATTAAATAGCTTTACCTATCCTGAAATTCCGAGAATCAAACCAGGTACTCCCGGAGTAAATCCGCTAAACAGAATGGGCAATAGACATCTTAATTCACGGTTTGAATATTAATTTATGCCGACAAACCGTTTGAGAACGCTTCCTTTATGTATAAAGTCAAATGTTCTATTGATGACTTTACCGTCCAAAAGCATGCCGCGCTATGTCGAGAGAATATCATCCTTTTCGGAGGGACGAACTGGTATACATTTTAGTGACAGGCACCTGAATTCCATTTATGGATTACAAGGTCGAGTATCAAATATTTCGCGAACTTTACCACCTTCAGTGAGTGTCGAACGGCTAAGTGAATAGCTTCACCTATAATGCTATTTCGATAGGCAAACTAGGATTGCCCGGAGGCAATCCGCTGTACACTATTGCTAATGCAGACCTTAATTTCCGGTTTGAAACTTAAATTGGAGTGCGAAGCCGTTTTAGATCCATATCAGTTAGTATAAAATCAGACGATTTACTAAATACTTTCGCTTCCTATAACATTCCCGCTGCAGAGAGTGTGTTTCCTAATGAAAGCGGAAACAAATTAGTATGAATTGGAGTGATGAGCACCATAATTTCATGAATGAATATGAATATCGAGTGTTAAATCGTTTGAGATGGTTACCACCTTCTTTTAGTGTCGAACGGCTGGGTCAACAACTTCGTCGATTCTTGTGATTCCAGGAGACAAGCCTGGTATTCCAGGAGTAAACGCACTCAACAGTATTGTGAATAGAAACATTAATTCGCGGTATGAATGTTAAAGTAGAGAGCCAAACCCCTTGAGAACGTTACCAGTTGGTGTAACGTCCTACTCTTGACCGAAGACCATACCCTCCGAGAACCAAGTCTGCTGTATCGTGAGTATAGCACCGTTTTGACAGGAACGAATTAGCATAGATTTTCGTCACGGGCGTCAAAATTTCAGGTACAAAACCGGAGATCGAGTGACAAACCGTTTGGGAACGATTCCACTATTTATGAAGGCCGAACAGCTATGTCAATAGCTTTACCCATCCTGTGATTCCGAGAGACAAACCAGGTAATCCGGGAGTAAATCCGCAGAACAGTATTGGCATTAGAAACCTTAATACGCGGTTTGAATATTAAAGTAGAGCGACTATCCGTTTGAGAACGTTACCAATTGGTATAAAGTTATACGTTTTAAAGATAATCTTACCTTCCGAGACCTTAACCTGCTACATCGATAGCATAACATGGTGTTCAGAGGGACGAATTAGTTTACCTTTTTGTGGCGGGCACATTAATTTCGTGCATGAATAAGAAGATCGAGCCTCAAACCATTTGCGAATGTTACCATCCTCCTTGATAGTCCAATGACTAAGTCAATAGCTTCGCATATCCTGTGGTTGCGAGTGTCATAGTAGCTGATCCGGGAGTAAATCCGCATTACATTATCGGCATTAGACACCCTATTTCACGGTATCGAGGTTAAAGTGCATATTCAAACCGATGTCGAACGTTACGTATGGGTATAGATTGTACCTTCATACAGAAGGACTTACCTTCCGTGGAGACAAGCCAGTGTATCGAGAGTATGACGTCGTGGATAGAGAAGCAAAATATTATTCTTTCTAATGACGGACACCTTAATTGCATGTATGAATACGACGATGGAGGGTCAAACCGATCGAGAACGTTACCACCTTCTGTGAGAGACGAATGGCTATGTCAATAACTTCATGTAACCTGTGATAGCATGGGTATTAGCAGGTATTCCGGGCGTAAATCCGCTGAACAGTATTGGTAATAGACACCTTAATTGGCGGGTTGAATAATAGAGAAGGACGTCAGACTGTTTGAGTGCGTTGCCAATTGCTTTCAAGCAAGTCGCTTTAACGAAGACCGCTTTAACGCCAACCGAAAAACTAATTTGCAGTATCGAGAGTATAACTTCGTGTTCAGAGAGAGAAATTAGTATTCATATCAGTGACGGGCACGTTAACTTCATGTATGAATTTTTAGATGGATGGTCGAACCACTCGAGAACGTAACAATCCTCCTTGAGAGTCGAACGGATAAGTCAATAGCTTCCCCTATCCAGTGATTCCGAAGCACAGACCACGTACTCCGGGAGTGAATCCACAGTGCAGTATTACCAACGGACACGTTAATTCACGGTACGAATAATAAAGTGGAGACCCATGCCGTCGGCGAACATTACCAATTCGTATTAAGTCATCCTTTTTATTGAATATCGACCCACCTAGAAACTAACTCGATCTGTTGAGTCCCACGCTTACTGTTCACGAAATCAGATTAGTAAACAATTTAGCGCAGGGACACAACATTTTTGTGTATACATATCTACATCCAGATTCAAAGCGTGCAAGAACGATACCACCTTCCTTGAGTATTGCACAAATAAGTCAATAGCTTCACAAGTCCTGTCTTCCGTTAGTCGAAACAGATATTCGGAAAGTAAATGCGCTGTACAGAATTGGCAATGGACACTTCAATTCACGGTTTGAATATTAAAGCAGGTCGTCAAGCCGTTATATAACAGTACCAGCTGGTATATGGTCAAACTTCTTACAGAGTGTTTACCCTCCGAAAGACTAGCACGCTGTACTTAGAGTGTGACGCCGTGATCAGAGGTACAAACTACTATACATTTAAGTGACGGGAACTTTAATTTCATGTGTGAATTAGAAGTTCGAGGGTCGCTCCGGTCGAGAACGTTACCACCATGTGTGAGAGACGAACGTCTAAGTCAATACTTTCACCTATTCTGCCATTCGGAGAGTCAAGCCAGGTATTCCTGCAGTAAGTAAGCTGAACAGGATTAGCAAAAGACACTTTAATTGATGGTTTGAATATCAAAGTAGAGCGCGAAACCGTTTTAGAACGGTACCAACTGGTATCATGTCCATCGTTTACCGAAGGCGTTACCGTCCGCGAACCTCACCTGCTTCGTCGAGAGTGTAACGTCGGGATCTGAGAAAGAAGTTAGTCTCCATTTCAGTAATGGGCACCATAACTTTATGTTTGAATTAGAATATACATACATTTTTTGATAGTTGAACGGCTAAGTCAGTAGTTTCACCTATCCTGTGATTACGAAAATCATACTGGGTATTCCGGGAGAAAATTCGTTGAAAATTATTTGCAATAGAGACCTTAACTCACGGCATGAATATTAAAGTAGAGCGTCAATCCGTTTGTGAACGCTACCAAATTGTATAAAGTCAATCATTATACCGATGACCTTTCGCTCCGAAAAACTATCCCGCTGTATCGAGAGTATAACTTCGTTTTCAGAGAATGCAATTAGTATCCATATCAAGGAGGAGCACCTTCACTTCTTATATGAGATAGAATATCGGGTGTCAAACCGCTCGAGAAAGTTACCACCATCTGTAAGGGACGTATGTCTAAGTCAATAGCTTCACATATCCCGTGTTTCCGAGAGGCAGCCTAGGGAAGCCGACCGTAAGTTCGCTGCAGAGAATTGGCAATTGACATCTTAATTCACGGTCTGAATATTAAATTAGATCGTCAAAGCGGTTTAGAGCGTTAGCAATTAGTAGAACGTCAATCACTATACCGATGGCCTTACCCTCCGAAAAACTAACCCGCTGTATCGAGAGTGTAACTTCGTGTTCAGTGGGTCGAATTAGTATACGTTTTAGCGATAGCCACATTAATTTCAAGTATGAATAAGAAGATCGAGGGTCACACCGTACGAGACCGTTACTACCTTCTATAGGATTCGTTCGGCTAAGTCAATGGTTTCAGATATCCAGTGTATCCGACTGTAACAGCAGGTATCGCTGGAAGAAATCCGCTGATGAGTACTGGCAACAGACACCATAATTTGCGGTTTGAATATTAAAATAGAGTGTCACACCATTTGAGAACGTTACCAATTGCTATAATGTCAAACCTATTACCCAAGGCCTTACCTTCAGCGAAGGTAACCCTCTGTATCGGGAGCATAACTTCACGATCATAGAAGGAAATTAGTATGCATTTTAGAGACGGCTACTTTTATTTCGAGTACGAATAAGAAGATGGAGGGCAATACTGTTCCAGACCTTCAGCACGTTCGCTGAAAGACGAACGGCTAACAAAATAGCATTTGCTATCCTGTGATTCCTAAAGCTAAACTACGTATTCGGGTAGTAAATCTGCTGAACAGATTTCGCAATCGACACCTTATATGACGGTTTGATGTTAAAGTAGTTCGTCAGACCGTTTGAGAGCTTTACCAATTGGTATAAAGTCAATCGTTTTACAGGCGCCTTTACCTTCCGCGAACTTCACCCGCTTTATTCAGACTATACCTTCGTGTTCAGAGAAAGATATTAGTATTCACTTCAGTAACGGGCACCATAACTTCATGTATGAATTAGCAAATCGAGGGTAAAAACGTCCGTCAACGTTACCACCCTCTTTGAGATTCAGACGGCTAAATATATTGCTTCACCTATCCTGTGATTATGAGAGTCAAATCAGATGATCCGGGAGTAAGACCGCTGAACAGCATAGGCAATAAACACCTTAGATCACGGTTTCAATATTAAGTCAGACCGTCAAACCGTTATGGAACGTTACTTATTCGTATAGAGTCAAACCTTTTACCGAACGTCTTACACTGCGAGAACATAACCTGCAGTATCGAGTGTATGACTTCGTGGGTAGAGAAATTCATTAGTATACATTTTAGTGATACGCTCCATATTTTCATCTATGACTTGGAAGTTTGAAGGTCAAACCGTTCAGAAACGTTACCAATTCCTTTGTGCATAGAAAGGCTGAGCCACTAGCTTAGTCTATCATATGAGTTCGAGTGCCAAATCAGGTATTACGGGATTAAATGCACTTTACAGTTCTGGCAATATACACCTTAATTCACAGTTTGAATTTAAAGTTGAGGGACAGAAATTATGAGAACCATACCAATTGTCATATAGTCAGACGGCTTACTGATGGCCTGATCCACCGAAAGCCTAACCCGTTGTATCAAGGGTAAAACACCGTTTCCAGTGGAACAAATTACTATAAATTCTAGTGGCGGGCACCATAATTCCTGGAATGAAGTCGATGTTAGAGCGTCAAACCATTCGAGAACGTTACCACCCTCTATGGAATCGAAGGGCTATGGCTATAGCTTCACCTATCCTATGATTGCGAGCGTCCAGTCAGGTATTCCGGGAGAAAATATGTTGCTCAGCATGGGCACTAGGCATCCCATTTCACGGTATAAATATTAAAGTACACAGACAAGCCGTTGTAGCAGGTTACCTATTGGTGTCGAATCCAGCTTTTAAACGAAGGCCTTACCTTCCGAGAAGCTAACTCGCAGTATCGGGCGTGTAATTCTTGTTCAGAGAAAGAAATTAGTTTTCACTTTAGTGCCGGGCACCTTAACATCGTGTTGGAATTCGAAGATCTACTTTCAATATATTCGAGATCGTTACCACCTACTTTTAAAGTCGAACGCAGTGACAATAGCTTCACATATTTTTGTGATTCCGAGAGTCAAACCGTGTATTCCAGGAGTAAGTCAGCTCAACGGTATTGACAATGGACACCTGAATTCACGGTATGATTATCAAATTCGAACGTAAAACCATTTGAGAACGTTACCAATTGGCCTATGGACATTCTATTTACCTGATACCTTACCTACAGAGAACATAATCCGCTCCATCGAGGGTAGGAGGTCGTGTTCAGCGATACAATTTAATAGACTCTTCAGTAACGGGCACCTAATTCCTTCTCGGAATCGCAAGATATGTGAAACCATTGACATAGCCGCTCGTCTCTCACAGAAGGTGGCAACGTTCTCACGCGGTTTGACGCTCGATCTTCTAATTCATGCATGAAAGTAAGGTGCGCTTCACTAACACGTATACTAATTCGTCTCTCTGAACGCGGTGTTATACACTCGATACAGCTGCTCAGTTTTTCGGAGGGAAGGCATTCTATTAGTATTTTAACTCTACACGAATACGTAATTTTCTACAACGGCTTGACGGCCTGCTTGAATTTTCAAACCGTGAATTGAATTTTCCATTGCCAGTACTGTACAGCGCATTTATTACCGCAATATCTGGTTTGACTTTCGGAATCACAGAATGTTTGAAGCTATTTACATAGCCGTTCGACTCTCTGAGATGGAGGTAACTTTCTCGAACGGTTTCACCGTCTATCTCCTTATTCATATTGAAATTTAATAGCCCATCACCAAAATGTATACTATTGGGGGTCCATAAACACGTAGCTATACCCTCGATACGGCGGGTCAGCGTCTCGGAATGTAATGCCTTCTGTAGAATGTTTGACTCTAAACCAATAGGCAACGTTGCACAAGTGTGTGACACTGTACTTTAATATTTATACCGGGAAGTAGGGTTTTCGTTTTCGATAATGTACAGCGCATTTATGCCTGGAATAATGGCATAGTTCTGCGGATCACAGGATGGGTGAAGCTATTGACTTCGCAGTTCCATTCTCAAAGCAGGTGGTAGCGTTCCCGAACGGTCTGACTGCCGATTTTTCTATTCATACATGAAAATAGGGCTACCATCTGCTAAAATGACTACTAATTAGTATCCATGGACACTTAGCAACGCACTCGGTGTAGCGGATAGGGTATCGGAAGGTAAGATAATTGGTAAAATGGCTGATATTATACCAATTTATGATGTTCCATAACGGTTAAGTTCTGTACATTAACTTTCCTACCGCGAGATAAGGCGTCTATTTCAAATACTGCTGCATCGGCTAAACTTGCGAAATACATGGTTTGACTACTGAAATAACAGGATGGGTGAAGATACTGACTTAGCTGTGTGGCTCTCAACAAGGTGATAACGTTCTCGAACGGATTGACTGGCGATCTTGTTATTCATCCATGACGTTAAGGTGCCCGTCCCTAAAATGAATGCAAATTTTCTTCTATAAACACGTATTTATACCCTCCATACACCGGGACTGTTTCGCGGAATGTAAGGTGTCCGGTATGAAGTTTGTCGTCATACCAATTGGCAAAGTTCTCCTACTGTTTGACGCTCTACTTTAATATTCATACCGCGAATGAATGAGTCTATTGCCAACACTGGTCAGCGGATTTCCTCCCGAAATACATGGTTTATTTCTCGAAATCACGTGATGGTGATGCTATTACCTTAATCACGCGACTGTCAAAGGAGGTGGTAACGTCCGTGGAAGTTTCGAATCTCCTCCTTTCTATTGTTACATGCAATTCAAGTGCCAGTCAGCTAAAGAGTATACAAACTTGCTTCCATGAACACTAAGCAAGACACTTGCTGCAGCTAGTTAGGTTCTCGGAGCGAATGGTATCCGGTACAATGTTTTACCGTATACCAATAGGTAACAATCTACGATGGCTCCAATCTCTACATTACTTCTTATGCCGTTTACAAAGGTGTCTATTTCCTATACTGTACGGCGGATTTACTCCGAGAATACCTCATTTGCCCCCGGAATCACACGATAGATGAAGCTATTGACCCAGCTGTCCGTCTCTCAACGAGGGTGGTAACGATCTAGAACGGCTTGACTATAGATATCCTAATTCATATATGAACTTAAGATGCCGTCACTGAAATGTATACTAATGGGATTCTCTAAACACGAAATTAAACTCTCGATTCAGCGGGTTAGCTTCTCGGGCGGTAATGCTTTTTTTAAGACGTATGACTATATAGCAATTGGTAACGTTCTCAATCGGTTTCACGCTCTACATTGTAGTTCAAACCGGGAATTAAGGTATCAATTGCCAATACTCTTCAGCGGATTTACTCTCGGATTACCTGGTTTGCCTCTCGGAATCTCAGGACGGGTGAAGCTATTGACTTTGCCGATCGTCTTTCACGGATGGTGATAACGTTCTCGATCGCCTTGACCCTCGATGATGATATTTGGGTACAAAAATGTGGTGTAGGTTAGCTAAAATGTCTACTAATTTGTTTCCGTGCACATTAAGCAGGACACTCGCTGAAGCGGCTTAGGTCCTCGGAAGGTGAGGTAATTCGTAAAACGATTGAGTTTATACCATCTGGCAACGTTCGCAAACGATACCGCGCTCTGCATTATTATTCAATCCGTGAACTAATGTGTCCATTGCCAATAGTGTACAGCGGATTGACTCCCGGAATATCCGATTTGACTATCGAAATATCAGGATATGTGATGCAATTGACCTAGCCGTTCGTTCCGTATTGAATGTGTGATCGTTCTCGAACGATTTGACTCCCGATTGTTCTTTTATTCATGCATAAAAATGAGGTACCTGTCTGCTAAAATGTCTATCAATTTCTTTCCGTGAACACTGAGCCAGGTACTCGCTACAGCGGTACAGGTTCTCGGAAGGTATGGTATTGGGTGAAAAGTATTACTTTATTATAATTGATAATGTTCTCCGGCGGTTTGACTTTGTACCAAAATATTTATAACTCGAATTAACTAGTATATTGCCAATAGAATTCAGCGGATATACTCTCGGAGTACCTAGTTCGACTCCCGCAAGCACAGGATAGCTGAAGCTACTGACTTGGCCTTCGGACTCTCACAGAACGAGGTAACGTTCTCGAATGGTTTGACCCTCGATCATCTAATTAATACGCGAGGATTAGGTGCCCGTTACTGAATTGTATACTAATTTCCGTTCCTGAACACGAAGTTACACTCTCGCTGAGCGGGTCAGGTCCTCTGAATGTACGGCCTTCGGTAATATGTCTGTGCTTGTAGCAACTGTCATCGGACTCAAATAGATGGAAGAACTGCTTAATCATAAACCGTGATTTAAATTGTCCATACCCAACACTTTTCAGCGGATTTAATCCCCGACAACATGGTTTATCATTCGGGATCACAGTATAGCAAAAACTACTGTCTTAGTCGTTCGACCCTCAGAGGCCGTGGTAATGCTCTGGAACGGTATGACCCTCTATCTTATTATACATACACAAAGATAAGGTGCTCGCCACCAATATGAATACTAATTTATTAATCTCAACACAAAGTAAGACACTCCATGCAGCCGGTTATGTTCTCAGAAGGAAACGTAGTCTGTAAAGAGGATGACTCTATAACAATTTCTAATGTTGCCCGACGATTTGACTTCCAACTTTGTAAGCCAATGCTGTACAGCGGATGTAATCCTTCAATGCCTGGATTGTCACTCGGTACCACCGGATATTTGAAGTTATCGACGTAGCTGTGCGACTCTCAAAAATGGTTGCTTCGCTCAAGAACGGTGTGCCCTCGATATTCCTATATTTGCGTGATAATAATTTGTCCGTCTGCTAAAATATCTGACACGTAATAACGTGAATACTAAGAAACAGAATCGCTGCATCAGTTTGGTTTCTCGGAAGGTAAGGAATTGTGTAAAGAGAATGACTTTATTCCAATTGGTAACATTCACCGACAGTTGGACTCCCTCCATTAATATTCATACCGTGATGGAAGGTGTCAATTTCTGAAACTGTTCATTGGATATAATCCCGGAACGCCTTGTTTGACTCTCGGAATCACAGGATAGCTGAAGCTATTGACATAGCCGTTCGGCCGTCAATAATGTTGGGAACGTTCTCAAGCGGCTTGATTCCCGATTATTGTATTCATTCATGAGAATAAGATTTCCGTCTGCTAAAATATCTACTAACTTTATCTCCGTGAGCAATAAGCCTGACACTCGCTACTGCGTGATATGTTCTAGGAAGGCAACGTATTCGGTAAAAAGAAGGACTTTAAACCAATTAGTAATTGTCTCCAACGGCGTTACTCACATCCTTCATATACATAACATTCATTAAGGTGTATATTGCCTATACTGAATAGAGAATTGACTCCCGGAATACCTGATTTGACTATAGGAATTGCAGGATAGGTGAAGCTATTGACTGAGCCGCTCGTCTCTCACAGAAGGTGGCAACGTTCTCAATCGGTTTGACCATAGATATTCTAATTCATACATGAATTTAAGGTGCGGGAACGAAAATATGTACTATTGTGTTTCTCTGAACACGAACTAATTGAAGCGGGTTAGAATCTCAGATGGTAGGGCTACCGGTGAAGTGTTTGATTCTATACCAATAGGTAACGTTCTATAACCTGAACAGATTTACTCCAGCAGATTTACTCCAGGCACACCTGCTATGATCTTAGGAAGCACAGGATATGTGAAGCTATTGACATAGCCGATCCATTCTCAACGAAGGCGGTAGCGTTTACGAACGGCTTGACTGTCGATCTTTCTGTTAATACATGTATATAGCGCTTTCGTCTGACAAAATGACTACTAATTTGTTTCCGTGATCACTAAACATAATACTCGCTACAGTGTGTTAGATACTTGGATTGTAAGGCCTTCGGGAAAATGTTTCACTCCATACCAATTTTGTAACGCTCACAAACGGTTTGACGCACTACTTTAATATTCCAATCGAGAAATATGGGGTCTATTGCCAATACTGTTCAACGGATTCACACCATATTACCATAGCGTTTCGACTCCCAAAGAAGGTGGTACCTTCCTCTGACGGTGTGACTCTCGATTTAGATACTAATACACGATAATGTGCTGTACGGCAGCAAAAGTAAGGCACTCGCTACAACGGTTTTGGTTCTCTTATGGTATGGTATTCGGTAAGAACACCGACTTTATACGAATAGGTAAATTTCTCCGACGGTTTGAGTCTTTACTTTAATATTCATACGGTGAATAAAGGTGTAAATTGCAAAACTGTTGAGCGGACTTACTCTCGGCATACGTTGTTTGACTATCGGTATGACAGGGGAGTTGAAGCTACTGTGTTAGCTGTTCGTCACTCAGAGAAGATCGCAACGATAAAGCGCGGCATGACCTCCGATCATCTATATCATGCATGATGTTTAGGTGCCCGTCACTGAAATGAATACTATCTTCCTTCTCTGAACACGAAGTTACACTCTCGAGACGGCAGGTTAGATTCTCCGAACATAAGACTATCGGTTAAGTGTTTGACTTTAAACAAAATGGCAACTCTCTAAAACGGCTTGACGTTCTACTTTAAATTGCCAAGACAGTTCAGCCGATTTACTCCCGGAATACCTGATTTGACTCTCGGAATCGCAAGATCGTGTTAATCTAAAGACTTCCCTGTTCGTCCCTCGCAGAAGGTGCCAACGTACACGGGCGGTTTGACTCTGTTCTTTAATATTCATACCGCGAGTTAAGATTCAATGTCTCCGTTTGGAAGGAAGTCAAACTCTTTACCCATGGCTTTAACGTCCAAGAAACTGATCCGCCGTTTCGAGAGTATAGCTATGTGCTTAGGGAAGCACATTATTGCACATTTTAGTGTGTGCACCTTAACCTCATGAATGAATTAAAGAATCGAAGATCAAACCGTTCGAGAACGTAGCCACCTTCTCTAAGAGTTCAACGGCTGAGTTTACAGTTTCACCAGTCCTGTGATTCGAAGAGTCAAATTGGGTATACTGGGAGTCAATCATCTGTAGACGGTTGGCAATGGACACCTTAGTTCACGGATAGAATATTAAAATACACTGTCAAATTTTTGTATACCGATACATATTGTGATAGTGTCCAGTGTTTCACACAAAACCATACCCTCCCGGAAATTAATCCGATGTATTTAGAGTATTCCTTCATACTCAGAGGTACAAATTAGTATACATTGCAGCGAAGGGTACCTTAACTTCATGTATGAATGAGGAGATCGAGGGTGAAACCGTTCTAGAACGTTACCACATTCGTCGTGTAATCGCATATATAACACAATAGCTTCACCTATTCTGAGTTTCCGTGAGTTAGACCATGTTTTTCGGGAGTAAATACGGTGAACAATATTAATAATAGACATCTTAATTCACGGTTTGAATATTAAATATAGAGCATCAAACCGTTTTATAACGATACCAATATCTATGAAGTCAAAAGTTTTACCGAAGACCATACCCTCCGAAAAGAAAATCCGCTGTATCCACAGTATAACTTCATGTTTAGAAAAACAAATTACTATACATTCTAGTGACTGGTATCACAATTGCTTCTATGAATTGCAACATCGTGGGTTCAACCTTTCGAAATCGGTACCACATTCCTTAAAATCGAACGCATAAGATAATTGTTGCACCCATAATGTGATTCCGAATGTCAAAGCAGGTATTCCGGGAGTAAATTCCCTGTACATTATTGGAAATAAGCACATTAATTTAGGGATTGAATATTATAGCTAGACGTCAAACCACTGTAGGGCGATGCATATAGGTGTAGAGTCAAATTAGTTACGGAAACCATACCTCCAGTGTCCCAGCCCCGCCATTTCGAGAGCATAACTTCGTGTTCGAACAAAGGCATTGCTACTAACTTTAGTGACGGACACGATAATTTTATGTAGGAATTATGAGATCGCCGGTCAATCCGTTCCAGAGTGTTATCGTGTTGGTTCCTAGCGGCACCTCTAAGGCAATATCATCATATATCGTCTGATGGCGAAAGTTCAAAAACACATTCCTGGAGTAAATCCGTTGAAAAATGTTGCCAAATACACCTTAGTTCACGGTTCGAATTTTAATTAACGGCGTAAAACCGTTGCTGAACGTTACCTATTCATATACAGTCAAACATTTTACCCACCGAAAAAATTAACCCGCTGTAACGAGAGTATAATTTCGTGTTCAGGGAAAGAAATTAGTATTCATTTCAGAGACGAGCACCTTAATTTCATGCATGAATTAAAAGATCGAGTGTCAAACAGCTCGAGAACGTTACAACATTCTGTGAGAGACGATCGGCAGAATCAATAGCTTCAACCATCCTGTGATTCGCACAGACAAATTAGGTACTCTGGGAGTACTTCCGCTGAAGAGATTTGGCAAGAGTCACGTTAATTCACGGTTTTATTATTACGGTATAGCGTCAAACCGTTTGAGAGTGTTACCAATTGGTATAAAGTCAATCCTTTTACTGAAGGCCTTATCTTCCGCGAACCACAGCGCCTTCATCTATTGTACATGTTCGTGTGCAGAGAAGGAAACTAGAATTCATTTCAGTGACGGGCTCCTTATCTTTACGTATGAGTTAGAATATTGTGGCTTAAGCCGGTCGAGAACAATGCCACCTTCTGTCAGAGACGAACGCCTAAATCATTAGCTACACGTATCCAGTGATTGTGAGAGTCAAACGAGATATACCGGAAGTAAATGCGCTGTACAGAAATGGGAATGTATATCATAATTCGCGGATTGACTATTACAATATAGCGTCGCACTGTGTGAGAACGATACTAATTGATATAATGTCAAACGATTTGCCATTCGACGTACCTTACGCGAACATCACCCGCTTCATCGAGAGTATAACTTCGTGTTCTGAGTATCAAATTAGTAAACATTTTAGTGGCGGGGACCGTAATTTCATTATGAACGAGAAGAAAAAGGGTCAAGGGGTTCGAGAAAGTTACCATCTTTTTTCAGAATCGAACGGATCAGTCAATAGCTCCACCTATCCTGTGACTCCGAGAGAAAAACCAAGTATTCCTGGAGTAAATGCGCTGAACAGTATTGTCAATAGACACCTTAGTTCACGTTTGAAAGCTAATATCGAGCGTCAATCTGTTTGAGAACGATACCAGTTGATATGAAGTCAAACGTTTTACCGAAATGCTTACCCTCTGATTATATAACCGGCTGAATAGAGATTATTACATCGTGTCCAGTGAAAGAAATTCGAGTCCATTTCAGTGAGGGGCACCTCATCTTTATGTATGGATTAGAAGATCGGGGGGCAAACCATTCGAGATAGCCGCCACCTTCTCTGAGATACGAGCACCGTTGAAGATCGTTACATACTGGTATACTGTCAAACTTTTTACCAAGGCCTTACTGTCGGAGAACATATCCCGTTGTATCGAGAATATAACTTCGTGTTCGGAGACCCAAATTACATACATTTTAGAGACATGCACCTGAATTTCATGTATGAAGAAGAAAATCGCGAGAAAAAACCTTTCAACAACGTTACCACATTTTTTGTAAGTCGCGTAGCTAAGGCAATATCATCACGTATCCTGTGATTCCGAGAGCCACATAAGTTATTCCGGGAGTATATTCGCTAAACAGTATTGGCTACCGACACCTTAATTCACGGTTTGAACATTAAAGTAGGGGGGGGGGGGTAAGTCATCGCTGAACATAACAAAATTATGAATATATTATATAAATTATAAGGTCATAGTTTTTACAGAATAACGTACCTTCCGTAAACCCAACCCGCTGTATCGAGAGTACAAGTTTGTGTTCAGACAAACAAATTGCAGCAATCAACAGTCGAATCATTCGAGAACGTAACCACCCTCTATGGAGGTCAAAAGGCTACGTCAATAGCTTCACCCATCCTGAGATTCAGAAAGTCAAACCAGGAATTCCGGCAGCAGATCCGATGAATAATTCTGACAATAGAGAGCTTATTTCACGGTATGGATGTTAGGGTAAAGCGTCAAACGGTTACACATCTTTGTCTTTTAGTTTAGAGTCAAATTTTTTACCGAAGGCCTACCGTCCCAGAAGCTTATCACACCATAGAGAGTATCTTGCTTGGAGTTGGCGGAGACAAATTAGCAGAAATATTAGCAGACGGACGCCTTATTTCCACCCACGAAAAGAAAACACGAGAGTGAAACCGTCCGAGAGCGTTACCACCATCTTTGGGAACAAAATCGGTCAAGTCTCCGGTATCAACCATGCTGTGATTCCGAGAGTGAAACAAGTCATCTCGAAGTAAATTCGCTGAACTAGATAGGCAATTGACACGATAATTCACGCTATTGACATCAAAGTAGAGAGTCGTACCGTCGGAGTTCATTATCAATTGGTATAGAGTCACTATTTTTATCGATGTCCTTACCTTCCGAGAACATAACCCGCTGTATAGAGAGTATAACTTCGTGTATAGATTAAGAAATTGTTATCCATTTTGGTGTCGGGCCCATAAAATTCCGGTATGAATTAGAAGGTCGATTGTCAAATAAATCGGGAACGTGACAACATTCGGCTAAGTCAAGAGCTTCACCTATCTCGAGATTCCGAGATTAAAACCAGGCAATCCAGCATTAAATCCGCTGAAAAGTATTGGCAATGGACATATTAATTTTCGATTCGAATATTAAAGTCGCACGTCAAATCTTTATAGAACGTTATTTATTCGTTTATGCCACACCTTCTGAGAATATTATACCTTCTCATAACCCGCTGCAGCAACTGTCTTGCTCAGTGCTCAAGGTAACAAATTAGTAACCTTAACTTCGGGAATACGTGGTTCGACTCTTAGAATATTGGAATACGGCAACCTATGGACTTAGCCGTTCTTCTCTCAAGGAAAGTGGTAACGTTCTCGAACGGTTTGACCCTCGATCTTCTAAATAATATATGAAATTATGGTGCCGGTCATAAAAATTCATACTAACTTGCTTCTATGAACACGATGCCACACCCTCAATACAGCTGGTATACTACTAGGAAGGTATGGCCTTCGGAAAATGATTTTCTCTATATAACAGGCAACGGTCTTCATCGTTTTGGCTAGGAATATTAATATCAGTACCGTGATATATGGTGTCTAAGACCAATTCTGTACGGCGGATTTACTCTCAGTACAGCTGGTTTGATTCTCGGAATCACAGGATTGGTGAAGCTATTGGCGTAGCCGTTCGTCTCTCACAGAAAGTGGCAACGATCTCAAACGGAGTGTCGCTTTATTTTAATATAGTACCGTGGAGTAAGGTGTCTATTACTAGTACTGCTCAGCGCATTTATTCGCCAGAATACCTGGCTTGCATCTCAAAATTACTGGACTGGTGAAGCTATTGACTTAGCCGTATGAATTTGTATCATGGTGGTAACGTTCTCCAACGGTTTGACCGTCGTCCTTTTACTTCAGACACGACGATAAGGTGCACGTCAATGAAATGAGAACTAATTTCTTTCTATCAACATGAAGTTATACTCCTGATGAAGCAGGTGCGATTCACGGAAGTTACCGCCATCGGAAAAGGTTTGACTTTATACTAGTTAGTAACGCTCTGAAACGATTTCACACTCTACTTTAATATTCAAACCGTGAATTATGGTGTGTTTTGCCAATAATGTACAGCTCGTTTACTCCCGGCAAATCTGGGTTGAACTTCGGAATCGCAGGATAGTTGAAGGTACTGACTTATTCGTTCGACACTCAAAGAAGGTGGAAACGTTCTCGAGCGGTTTGACACTCGGCCTTCTTATTCATACATGAAATTATGATACGCGTCACTAAAATGTATACTAATTTGATTCTTTGAACACGAAGTTATACCCACGATACTGCGACTCATATTCTCGGACGGTAAGGTATGCGATAAAATGTATGACGTTATTCCAAACGGTAAGGCTCTCAAACGGTTGGACGATCTACTTTAATATTCGAACCGAGAATTAAGGTGTCTAATGCCAATACTGTCCAGTTCATCAATGCCTTGTTTGACTTTCTGTTGCCAAATCTGTTAAGCGCACTTACTCCCGGAGCACCCGGTCTGTCATTCCGAATCGCGGGGTAGATGACGCTATTGACTTAGCCGCTTATCTCGCACAGATGGTGGTAACGTTCCCGAACCATTTGACGCTCGATCTTCGAATTCATGCATAAAATTATGGTGCCCGTCACTTAAAGGTACAATAATTTGCTTCCCTGAACACGACGAAGTACCCTCGATATAGCGCGTTAGCGTTGCGAAATTTAAGGCCTTCGTTATAAAGTTTGACTCTATAACTGCACGTAACGTTCTTCCACGGTTTGACTCACTACTTCATTATTCATTCCGTGAATTGAGGTGTGCATTGCCAAAGCTGTTCAACATATTTACTCCCGCAATACATAGTTTGACTCCCGAAATAAAAGGATCGGTGAAGATGTTGGATTTGCTGTGTGAATCTCAGAAATGTTGGTATCGCTCTGGATCCGTTGGACCATCGACCTTCTAATTCATACATGAAATTATGGTGCCCGTTGCTAAAATGTAAACTCTGAGCACAAAATTATACTCTCGATACGGCGGGTTTGGTTCACGGTAGGTAACGCTCTTTTTAAAAAGTTTGACGTTACACCAATAGGTAAAATTCTACAATGGTTTGGAGCTCTATCTTAATATTCATACCGTGAATTAAGGTGTCCGTTGTCAGTAGTGTAAAGCGGATTGACTCCCGGAATACCTTCGTTGACCTTCGGAATCACAGGGTAGTTGTAGCTATTCATCCAGATGTTCGGTTCTCGAAGAAGGTGGTAACGTTGTGGGACGGTTAGACCCACGCTCTTCTAATTGGTATGCGAAGTTGAGGTGTACGTCACTAAAATTTATGCTAATTTGTTTCCTTGGACTCGCAATTATTATCTCTATGCAGCGAGTTATATTCTCGGAAAGTAAGGCCTTCGGTAAGAAGAGTGACTCTATACCAGTTGATAATGGGCTCCGACAGTCTGACTCTCTACCATAATATTCATACCGTGAATTATGGTGTTAATTGCCTCTATAATTGGGCGGATTTACTCCAGTAATGACACATTTGGCTCTCGGAATCACAGGGTAGGTGAAGCAATTGCCTTAGCTATGCGTCTCTCCATGAAAATGGTAACGATGTCGAACGGTATAACTTTCGATCTCTTTATTCATACACGAAGTTAAGGTGCTATCGCTAGATTGCGTACTAATGTGTTTCTCTACACACTACGTTATACGCTCCATACGGGGGGTTAACTTCTCGGCCCGTAAGTCTTTCGGAAAGAACGTTTGATGTTATATGAACTGGTAACGTTCAGGTGCCCGATACTGAAATGAATACTAACTTCGTTTTCTAAATACGAACTTATACACTCGCTGAAGCCCGTGGGGATCCCGGAAGGTTAGTTCTCCTGTAAAGCGATTGAAATTATGGCGACAAATAATCGTCTCAAACGGCGTGGCGCTTTATTTTAATATTGAAACCGTGGTTTAGGGTGTCTGTTGCCAATACTGTTCAGCGGATTTAACCAAATCATACCGTGAATTAAGGTGTCTACTAGCAATTCCAACAGCGAACATACTCTCGGATTTCCCGGGATGAAACTTGGAATCTCGGGATAGGTGAAGCTATTGATCTATCCGTTCGACTCTGAAAGAGGTTCGTAACGTTCGCGAACAGTTTGACCATCGATATTCTAATTCATACATGTATCTGAGGTGCCTGTCACTTAAATCAATCCCAATTTCTTTCTCTGAACACGAACTTATACACTGTATGAAGTGGGAGATGTTGGCGGAAAGTAAGGGAACGATTCACGACGTACAGCGCATTTACTCCCAGAGAACCTAGTTTGACTCACGGAATCACAAGATACGTGAAGCATTTGACTTAGCCGTTTGAAACTCAAAGAATGTGATGACGTACGCGTACGGTTTGACCCTCCATCATCTAATTTATACATGAAGATAAGGTGCTCGTCACTGACTTGGTAACTAACATCATTCTCCGAACACTTAGTTGTACTGCAGATACAGCGGGTTATGTTCATGGACGGTAAGGTATTGACTAAAACTTTTGACAATATACAAATTGGTAACTTTCCTGAAAGCTTAGACTGTGTACTTTAATACTAAATCCGTGAATTAAGTTGTCCACTGCCTATAGTGTACAGCGAATTGACTCCCGGATTACCTGGTTTGGCTATCGGAAGTGCAGGGCAGGTGAAGCTATTGACTTAGATGTTCTTCTCACACAGAAGGTGGCAACGTTCTCGAGCGGTTTGACTCCCGATTATTCTAATCCTACATGAAAATAAGGCTTCCGTCTGCTAAAATATCTGCTACCTTTTTTCGGTGAGCACTAAGCGAAACACTCGCTACTGCGTGATATTTTCTAGGAAGGTAATGTATTCGGTAAAAAGAAGGACTTTATACCAATTAGTAATTGCCTCCAACAGTGTGACTCTCTACTTTTATATACATAATACAGATTAAGGTGTTTATTGCCTATTCTGAGCAGAGAATTGACTCCCGGAGTGCCTGGTTTAACGATCGGAATCGCAGGATAGGCGAATTTATTGACTTAGCCGATCGTGTCTTAATGAAGATGGTAACAGTCGCGAACTGCTTCACACCCGGACTCCTTATTCATAATGATACTAAGGTCCCCGTCACTAAAATGATTACTAATTTCATTCTCTGAACACGAAGTTATACCCTCTGTAAAGCGTGTGAGGTTCGCGGAAGGTACGGCCTCCGATAAAGAGTATGACTTTATAATAACTGAAAACTTTCGCAAAGGGTTTGACGCTCAATATTCCAATTCTTACATTAAATTACGGTGGCCGTCAGTAAAGTGTGTACTAATTTATTTCCATCAGCATGAAATTACACTCTCGATACAGAGGGTTTTGTTTCTAGGAGGGTAAGGTCTTTGGTAAAAGTTTGACTTTAATCCAATTGTGAGGGTCTCAACAGGAATCACGCTCTACTTCAGTATTCAAACCGTCAATTCAGGTGTTCATTGCCAACAGTGTACAGTTTATTGACTCTGGCCATGCCTGGTTTGTCTTTCGGAACCACAGGAGAGGTGAGGCTAATAACTAAGGCGTTCGATTCTCAACTTAGGAGGTAACGTTCTCACCTCGATCTTATAATTAATACATGAAATTAATGCGACCCTCATCAAAATGAAAATTAATTTGATCCTCAGAGCACGATGTTATGCTCCTGGTTCAGCCGGATTGGCTTTCGGTCGGTGAGTTTATCAGTATGGCGTTTGTGTTTATACAAATTGCTAGCGTTCGCAAACGGTTCGTCGCTCTAATTTAGCATTCAAACCGTGAATTAAGTCGTCTATTGCCAATAAATTTCAAGCGATTTACACCCAGAATACCTGCTTTCGTTCTCTGAATCACAGTATGGGAGAAGCCATATTCTTACCCGCTCGACTCTTAAATATGGTGGTAACGTTCTCGCACTGCCTCACACACGATTTTCTAATACATACATGAAGTTATGGTGTCCAATACTGAAACGAGTACTAATTTCTTTCCCTGAACACGAAGATATTCTCCCGATGAAGCGGATGAGGTTCGCGGAAGGTGAAGTCTTTGGTAAATCGATTGACTTTATAGCAATTTGTAACCATCTCACACGGTGTGACGTTCTATTTTAATATTCAATGCGTGAAATATGGTGTCTACTCCCGATACTGATCAGTGGATTTACTCCCGGGACACCTGGTTTCACCCTCGCAGTCACAGGATATGTGAAGCTATTGACTCAGCAGTTCGATTCCGAAATGAGGTTGTAACGTTCTTGAAAGATTTCACACTAAACCTTCTAATGCATACATGAAATTGTGGTGCTATCACTAAAATTTAGACTAATTTATTTCTCTAATCACGAAGTTATACTCCCGATACTGCAGGCTATGTTCTCGGAGTGCAAGTCCTTCTGTAAACGGTTTGACTCTACATGAATAGGTATCGTTCTATAAGGTTGTGACGGTATGCCTTAATATTCATAACTCGAACGGTCGAGTCTATTGCCAATACTGTTCCGTGCATTCAGTCGCGGAGTACCTCGTTCGACTCTCGCAATCAGAGGATGGGTGATGCTATTGACTTAGCCGTTCGACTCCCAACGAAGTTTGTCAGGTTCCCCATCCGTTTGACACTCAACCTTCTAACTCGTTCAAGAAATTAAGGCGCCCGTCGCTGAAATAGATACCACTTGGCTTCACTGAATACGTAGTTATTTTCTCTATCCGGCATGTTATCTTCTCGGAAGGTTAGGCCATCGGTAAAACGTTTGACCCCTATACCTATATGTAACGTTCTACAACGGTTTGACATTGCACTTTAATATTCATACCGTGAATTTAGGTGTGTTTTGCCAATCTTGTTCAGCGCATTTGCACCGGGAATAACTGCTTAAACTCATGCTATCACAGGTTAGATGAAGTTATATCGAGGTCTTGTAGTTGATACGGCAGCTCGATGCTGCATTACTGTATGGTTGCAGTCAATTTCTTATCCTTGATTTTGTACCATACGCATTCTGTCCCAGTTTTCTATTTATTCATAGATACTGCAATTTACTGTTGTTATATTTTCGTTCTTGTTCGAAATTTTTAATTTTTATGTAAAAAAATTGTATTTCTTGGTGCCTTCGAAATTAGTTGAGTGTATGTTTATGACATTATCTTGTTAAAGATACTGTTATTTTATATGATTGTCTGTATAAGTACCTACTCTGTCGGAGCGACACGGCTGGAGTGATCCTGTATTTGCGTTAGGTAGGTCGGAGCGGATCTAGGGTATGATCTACGTTAACTTCTTTAACCTGGATATTGTATCGTATGCACAATTCGCAGTTTTCTATTTATTTCTACATACTGCAATTTACACGTATGATATTTCCGATTTACTTCAAAATATCCAACTGTGAATACCAAAAATTGCGTTTTTCAGTAAATGTGGCTTGGGAATTATGTGAGTGTTCGTTTATGACAATATTTTGCTAACCTTATTGTTGTTTTATATGATTGCCTCTATGCGTTACGCATCCGATGCGACAAGAGAAAAGTGGACTTGCCGTTGTGTTCGGCAGATCGGAGCGACAATACCGGCTGGTCTTCGTTAACTGCTTTAATCATGGTATCGTAACGTATGAATTTTGTTCGTTTTTCTGTTTAATACTACATATCGCTATTTTCTGTTTTAATATTTTCGATTTCTTCCAAAATTCCAATTGATAATTTCAGAAATTGTATTTCTTAGTAAAATTATATCTGGAAATAGTTGAGTGTACGTATATGCCAATATTTTGTTATACATATTGTTATTTTATACGGTTGTCTGTGTACGTGCCAACGCTGCCGAAGAGACACTAATCGCAATGTCCTATATTTGCGTACGACAGATCGAATCGGCACTACTGGTGGGTCGTAGTTAATTTCGTTAAACGTAATCTTGTATGGTCTGCATTTAATCCCGGTCATCCATTTATAAAATCATACTGTAATTGACTGCTTTCATATCTTCGATTTTTATTCAAAATTGTTAATATTCAATTTTCAGAATTGTATTCCTTAATAACATTGCCTTTTGAGATAGTTGAGTTTACGTATATGATAATATTATGTTAAACTTGTTGTTATTTTATAATATTGTCTGTGTACGTACCTACGCTTCCGATAGTACACGGTAGGAGTTATTTTGTATTTGCGTTCAACAGATCCGAGCGACGCTACTAGATGGTCCTCGTCAATTTCATAACCAGGACTTTGTGCCGTATGCATTTCATCCCAGCCATACATTTATTAACGCAAAATGCAATTTACTTTTTCGATATGTTCGATTTGTTTCATATCTTCCAGTCTTCATGTTCAACTACTTTATTTTTTAGGAAAAGTGTCTATGGAATTAGTTGAGTTTATGACATATAGCATTTATGACAATATTGATTTATGCTTCTTCTTATTTTACATAATTCTCTGTATTCGTACCACGATTACAGCGCGACACGAGTGGAGTGGTCTTGTAGTTGCGATCGGGATATCGGAGCGACACTACACTATGAGCGACACTACTCTATGAGCTTCGTTAATTCCTTCAACCATAATACTGTACTGTATGGATCTCTTCCCAGTCTTTCATTTATTTATACATGCTGTATATTACGGTCATGATTCTTCGACTTTTTTCATAATTTCCAATTTTAGTTTAAACATTTGTATTGCTTAGGAAATGTTTCTATGGAATTAGTTAAGTGTACGTTTATGATAATGGTTTGTTATATCTTACGTCATTTTCTCATGGTCTGTATACGTACCTACGATGCCGGATCGGGACGACTGGCGATGTATTGCAGTTGCGTAGAGCAGACTGGGGCGGCACTACTGGATGGAATTTGTTAGTTTCTTTAACCGAGATGTAGTACCGTATGAATTTTTTCCCAGCATTCCATTTATTTATGCACACTGTTATTTATTGCATTGATATTTTCAATTTTCTTAAAAACTTTCAATCCTTAGTCTAAAAATTTGTAATTTTCTGTTAAACTGACTTTGGAATTAGTTCAGTGTGCGATTGTGATATCAGTTTTTCAATCATATTGTTATGTTATACAATTGTGTGTATAGGTACCTACGCTTCCGGAACAGCGCGGCTGTAGTGGTGTTCTTGTTGAGTACCGCAAATCTGAGCGGTACTGGTGGTTGGTATAAGTTAATTTCTTTAGTCTTGAGATTGTACAGTATGCATTCTTCTCAGCATTACATTTATTTATGCAGACTGTGATTTATTGTTGTGATATTTTCAATTTATTTGACAATTTCAAATTTTTATTTTCAGAAATTATATTTATCAGTGAAAGTGTTTTTGAAATTAGTCGACTGTACGTTCATGCCAATATTATGATGAAACTTATTTTTATTTTACACAATTGTCTTTATACGTACATACGCCTCCAGAGCGACGCGCCTGTTATGGTCCTGCAGGTGCGTTCGGCATATCGGATTGACACTAAGGTATTATCTTCGTTAAATTCTCTAACCGTGATATTGTGCCGAATGCATTCTTTCGATATTCACTATTTATTATTACATTCTGTGACCTACTGCCATGATATTTCCGATTTTATTCAAACCCGCCAATTTTTTATTTCAGAAAATGTATTTTTTAGGAGAATCGAAAATATCACAGTAGTAACTTAGAGTATGTACAAATAAATGAAAAACTGAGAAAAATTTCTTACTGTACAATATCAAGGTTAAAAACATTATCCAAGAACATCCAGTAGTATCGCTCCGATCTTCCGTACGTAACTGCAAAGCCACTACTGCCGTGTCTTTCCCGAAGCGTAGGTGCGCATACAGGCAGCCGTATGAAATAACAGTATGTATAACAAAATATTATCATAATTGTACACTTAACTAAATCCAAAGATACTTTTAATAAGAAATACAATATTTTAAATAAAAATTGAAAACATCGGAGGAAATTAAGGATATAGTAAGAGTAACTTGCGGTATTTCTGGATAAACAGAGAACTGCGAAAGACTAAATACGGTACAACATTGTTTTTGAAGGTATTAACGACGACCATCCAGTTGTGCCGCTTCGATCTGTGTGCGCAACTACAACGCATCCACATTCCTGTCGCACCGGCAGCGTAGGTACGTGTACAGGCAATGAAATAATACAGGCAACAAATTGTCTTAAAGAATGTCATAAACGTACACTCAACTAATTCCAAAGACACCTTTACTACGAAGAAATATGTGAATTTTAAAATTAGAAGTTATGAGAAAAACCGAAAATATCAAAACAGTAAATTTCAGTACGTATAAATACATGGAGGACTGGGAAACAATGCATACGGTTCAGTGTCATGGATAGATAAATTATCCAAAATCATGCAGTAGTTTCGCAATGCTATGCCGAATGAAACTAGAAGACCATCCTAGTCGTGTAGATTTGGCGGCGTAGGTACGTATTCAGACAATCATGTAAAATAACAATAAGTTTCACAAAATAATGTCATAAACGTGCACTGAACTAATTCCAAAGGCACTTGTATTCAGAAATACAATTTTTTCAACTATCAATAGACAATTTCGAAAAAAATTGTAATGATATTAACAGTAAATTGCAGTATTTGTATATAAATATAAAAATGAGAACGAATTGTTTGCGGTATAAAATCATGTCTTAAGGAATTAACGGAAACCATACAGTAGAGTTGCTCGATCTGCCGTACCATCTTTCACCTTTCTAATATTGTAGCAGGAGGTCAAGCCATTCTAGAACTTTACCCATTCGTATACAGTCCGACTTGTTACCGTAGGCCATTCCTTCCGAGAAGCAGGCCCGCTTTATTGAGGGTATTACTTCGTGTTACGAGAAGCAAATTAGTAGGCATTTTAGTGACGGGCACCTTAATTTCGTGTATGCATTAGAAGATCGGAACACAGACTGATCATGAACATTACCGCCCCTTTGAGAGTGGAACGGCCAAGTGAATAACTTCACCTATCCCATGATTCCGAGGGTCAACCCAGGAAAACCGAGAAGTAAGTCCTCTAAACAGAATTGGGAGTAGACACCTTATTTCGCAGTTTGAATATTAATATATACCGTCAAACTGTTTGAGAGCGTTACCAACTGGTATAATGTCAAACGTCTTAGCAACGACCTTACCCTCCGAAAAACTAACCAGCTGCATCGAGAGTACACCTCCGCTATCTGAGTTACAAATTAGTTTATATTCTAGTGGCAGGCGACTTAATTTCAGGTACGAATAAGAGGATCGAGCGTCAAACCATCTGAGAACGTTACCAATTCGTACAACGTCATATTCTTTACCGATGACCTTTCCATACCAGGTACTATTGCAGAGTATCGAGAGTTTAACTTCGTGTTCAGAGATACAAATATGTATACACTTTAGAGGGGGGGGGGGCAACTTGATATCATGTATGAATGAGAAGATCAAGCGTCAAACAGTTCGAGAACGTTTCCAATTCGTATGAAGTCAAACGATTTACTGGAGACCTTACACGCCGAAAGCCTAACCAGCTGTATCGAGAGTATTACTTATTGTTCAGAAAATTAAATTAGTATTCATTACAGTGATGGGCACCTTATCTTCGTGTATGAATTAGAAGATCTAAGGTCAAGCTGGTCCAGAAAATTACCACCTTCAGTATTGCCAAAAGACATCTTAATTCACGGCATGAATACTAAGGTAGAGAGTCAAGCCGTAGGTGACCTTTGCATGTTGGTAGAAAGTCATTCTTCTACAGACTACCTTAACTTCCATGAACATAACCGGCGGCAGGAAGCGTCCTGCTTTGTGTTGAGAGTAACGAATTAGTATTCAATTTGGTGACGCGCACATTAATTTCATGTATGAATATGAAGATCGAGGGTCAAACAGTTCGAGAAGGTTACCAGTCTCTGTGAGACATGAACGGCGAGGCCAATAGCCTCACGTATCCTGTGATTCCGAAAGCTAAACCTGATATTCCGGGCGTAAATGCGCTTTGCAGTATTGGCTATAGAAATCTCAATTCGCGGTTTGAATATTAAGGCAGGTCATCATGCCTTTGTAGATCATAACCAATACGTGTAGGGTCAAACTTCTAACAGAAGGCCTTACCCGCCGTAAAACTGACCCGCTGTATCGTAAGTATAACACCGTGTTCAGAGTTACGAAGTGGTATACATTTTAGCGTCGAGGACCTTAATTTCATGCCTGAATTACATGATCGAGGGTCCAACCGCTCCAGAACATTACGACCATCTGTTCAGAAACGGACGGCCTTCAACCATACTGCGATTCCGAGAGTCAATCCGCTGTAGACTATTGGCAATGGACACTTTAGTTCATGGTTTGAATACAAAAGTACCGAGACTTACCCTTGCCTAACGTTACCGATTAGTATAATGTCAAACATACTATAGATGACCTTACCCTCCGAGAACCTAACTCGCTGTATGTAGAGAATAACTTCGCGCTCAGAGAAACAAATTAGTAGAAATTTCAGAGACGGGCACATTAACATCAAGTATGAATGAGAGGATCGAGGGTAATAGATGAGTCAATGACTTCACCTATCCCGTGGATCGGAGTGTCAAACCAGGTGTTCCGGGAAAACGTCCGCTGAAGTGTTTTGGCAATAAAAACCTCAATTTGCGGTTCTAATATTAAAGTAGAGCGTCACTCCGTTTGAGAATCTTACCAATTGGTATAGAGTCAAACGTTTTACTGAAGACCTTAACTTGCGAATGTCTAATCCGCTGTATCGAGGGTATTACTTCGTGATCAGAGAAACACATTAGCAAAACATTTTAGTGATGGGCATCGTAGGTTCTTGTATGACTTACATGATGGACGGTCATGCAGTCCGAGAACGGTTCCACACTCTAGAGGATCGAACGGATAAGTCATTAGCTACACCCGTCCTGTGAACTCGAGAATAAAACCAATTATTCCGTGAGTAAATCCGCTGAACAGTATTTGCATAATTGCTTTAAATTTACAGAGTCAAACCGTTGTAGAAGGATTCCTATTGGTAGAGAGTCAAACATTACACCGAGGGCCTTACTTTTCGCGACCCTAACCCACTGTATCGAAAGTATAACTACGTGACCAGGGAGATAAATCAGTATATATCTTAGTAACGGGAATCTTAATTGCATGCAAGAATAAGGAGATCTAGGGTCAAACCTTTCGAGCACGATATTACCTTCTTGTAGGGTCGATCTGCTAACGTTAGTACCTTCTGTGAGAGACGAACGGCTACAACAGAAGCTTCACCTATCCTGTGATTCTGAGGGTCAAATTAGGTTATCCGTGAGTAAATCCCCTGAACAGTATTGGCAATAGACGCCTTAATACAAGGTTTGAATATTAAAGCAGATTGTCAAACCGATGAGATTGTTACCAATTGCTACAAAGTCAACCGTCTTACCGAAGACCTTATCCCGCGAACAACTAACCGCCCGTATCGAGAGTATAACTTTGTGCTCTCAGAAAGGAGGTAGTCACCATTTCAGTGACGAGTGCCTGAATTTAATGTGCGAATTAGAAGATCGAGCGTCACGCCTCTCGCGAATGTTGCCACCTTCTATGAGGGTCGAACGGCCAAGACTATAGGTTCACCTGTCCTGTGCTACTGAGGGTCAAACGAGAGACACCGAGAGTTAATCCGCTAACCAGTATTAGCAATACGCTTATTTCACAGTATCAATACTAACGTATTGTGTCAAACAGTTATAGACACCTTCACTTAATGTATGAACTAGAATGTCTGGGGTCCAGAAGTGCGATATCGTTACCATCTTCGGTGCGAGATGAACGTATACGTGAATAGCATCACCTACCCAGAGATTCCGAGAGTGGATTCGATTGCCAATACTGTTCATTCGATTTACGATTGCAATACCTGGTTTAAAACACGAAAACACAGGATATGTGAAGCTAATATCCTAGCCTTTCCAATCACAAAAAAGGTGGTAACATTCTCGAACGCTTTGAACGGAGATATAGTAATTCGGAAATGAAATTAAGGTGTCAGTGTCTAAAGTGTATACTAATTTCTTTCTGTGAACACGAAGTAATGCTCTCGATACAGTGTGTTAGCATTACGGAAGGAAAGGCCTTCGGGAAATATTTGACTATATGAAAATGGGTAACGTTATACGTAGGTTCGATTCTGCAGCTTAATATCTATAGCCTGAAGTAGGGTGTCCAATGCCAATTATGTACGGCGGATTTACTCCAGGAATACGTGGTATGGCTCTCGGAATCATGGAGTAAGTGAAGTTAGTGACTCAGCTGTGCGACTCACAAAGGTGGTGGTAACGGTTTCCACCATCCTCATGTGACATTCCGAATTATACGATTGCTGATGCTATTAACGTAGCCGATTGATTCTATAGGGAAATGGTAAAGTTCGCGAAAGATTTGACTCTCGATCTTCTAATTTACTCATGAAATTATGGTGCCGGTCACTAAAATTTATCGTAATTTGTTGTACGAAACAGAATGTTCTACTCTCTATGAAGCGGGTAAGATTCACAGCAGGTATTTTCGGTAAATGTTAGGCTTCGATACAAATTGGTAATGTTCACATACGCGATGACGCTCTAGTTTAATATTCAACCCGTGGAATAATGTGTCCCTTTTGAATACTGCACAGCGGATTGACTCCGGAATACTTGTTTAGACAATCGAATCATATGATAGGTGCAGCTATAGGCTTAGCCATTCGACTCTCAAAGAAGGTGGGAAATTTCTCGAACGGTTTGATTCCCGATTATTCTGTTTCAACATGCAAATGAGGTGTCCGTCTGCTAAAATATCTACTAACTTGTTTTCGTGAGCACTAAGCGCGACATTCGCTACTGCGTGATATGTTCTAGGATGGCAATATATTCCGTAAAAAGGAGGACACTATTCCAATTAATAATGTTCTGCAACGGTTTGACTCCCTACTTAAATATTCATAACCTGAATTATGGTGTCCATTGCCTATACTAAATGGCGAATTCAGTCCCAGAATGCCCGTATCGAATCTCGGAATCGCGGGATAAGTGACGCTAATTGCTTAGCTGTGCGAATCTCACAGAAAGCAGTATCGTTATGGAACAGTATGACAATCGATTTCCTTATTCATACCTGAAATGAATGTGCTCGTCACTAAAAGGAGTAATAGGTTGTTTCCCGCTACACGAATTTAGACTGCCGATACAGCAGCTTAGAATATCGGAGGGTATGGCCTTCGGTAAAGCGATTGACTTTATAGCAATTAGTAACGTTATCAAACGGTTTGGCGCTCTATTTTAATATTCAAACCGTGAGTTAAGGTGTTTATATTTTGCCAATACTGTTCAGCGGATTTACTCCCGAAGTACCAGATTTGAATCTCGGAATCGAACGAGAGGTGAAGCTATTTGCATAGCGGTTCGATACTCCAAGAAGGTGTCATCGTGCTCATACGGTTTCACCATCGATATTCTAATTGAAACATGAAATTAAGCTTCCTGTCACTCAAATGCATACTAATTTGTTTCCCGTATCACGAAGCTAAACCTGATATGGCAGGTTTGCTGCAACGAAGGTAAAGCCTTCGGTAATGTGTTTGTGCCTATACCAATACGTGTCGGCCACCCACGTTATGACCGTCCACTTTAGAGCTAATGCCGAGAATTCGGGTGGCTATTGCCAATGTTGTACAGGGGATGTACTCCCAGAATGCCTGGTTTGACTACCGGTATCACAGGATAGTTGAAGGTATTGACGTAGCTGTGCCACTCTCAGAGAAAGTAACTACGTTGTCGAACGGTTGGCCCTCGATGTTCCTACATATGCACGAAAATAATGTATTCGGCTGCTAAAAAGTCTAATAATTTGATCACGTAAAAACTGAGGAACACAATAGCTGCAGCGTGTTGCGTTCCCAGAATGTAAGGAATTGGGTAAAAGGAATGACTTTATTCGAATTGGTAGCGTCCTCAGACAGTTGGACTCTCTACATTAATATTCATTCCGCGATGTAACGTGCCTATTGCTAATACGGTTTAGTGGATATTATCCCGGAATACCTTGTTTGACTCTCGGAATCACAGGATAGGTGAAGCTGTTGACTCTGCCGTTTGAATAACAAGGAGGGTGGAAACGTTCTCGAACGGATTGAAACCCGATCTGCTAAACCATACATGAAATGAAGGTGACCGTATATAATGTGTATGTGTATTTTCTTCCCTGAATACGAAGTCATACCCTCGATACTGCTTGTTATGTTCTCGGATGGTAAGGCCGTCGGTAAAGAATTTGACTCTATACCATTGAGTATCTCTTAACAGCGGCTTGATTCTGCTCTTTAATATTTATGCCCTGAAATAGGGTGTCTAATGCCAATGCTTTACAGCGGATTTACTCCCGGAATACATGGTTTGACTCTTGAAATCGCAGCATACGTGTGACTATTGACATAGCCGTTCGACTCTCATAGAAGTTTGCAACGTTCTCTATCGGTTTGTCCCTCGACCTACTAATTCGTACATGAGGCTATGCTGATCGTCACTAAAATGTGCACTAGCTCGTACCGCAGAGCACGGTATTATAGTCACGATTCAGGGGGTCAGTTTTTCGGTGTGTTAGGCCTTCTGTAGGAAATTTAACCCTACATGAATATGGAATGCCCTACAATGGGATGATGGCCTTCTTTAATATTCACTTCGCCAATTAAGGTACCTATTGTGAATAATCTTCAGGGGATATACTCTCGGATTACCTGGCTTGACTCTCGGAATCACAGAATAGGTGGAGCTATTGGCTTGTCGATTCGACTCCCAAGGATGGTGGTAATATTCTCGAAAGGTTTGGCAATCGATTTTCTAATTCATACATGAAGTTAACGTGCCCGTCACTGAAATAAATACTAATTTCTTTCTCAGAACACGAAGTTATACTCCGGATCGGGCGGGTGAAGTGCGCGGATGGTCAGCCCTTTGTGCAAACGTTTGACTTTATAGCAATTGGACGCGTTCTACAACGGTTTTACGGTCTGCGTTAATATTCAAACCGTGAACTGAGGTATCTATTACCAATACTCTTGAGCGAATTTACCCAGGTGTAGCAGATTTGTCTCTCGTAACCGCATAACAGCAAATGCTATTGACTCATCTGATCGACTAGCAAAAAAGGTGGTATCGTTCTGTAACGGACTGACCATCGATCTTCTACTTGATACATGGAATTAAGGCGCCCGTCACTAAAATGTGTACTAATGTGTTTCTCTGAACACGAGGCTATACTGTCGGTGAGGAAGGTGCGGATCGCGGATGGCTAGACCTACGGTAAGAAGTTTGAATCTTTACCAATAAATATCGTTCTATAACGGTTTGACTGTGTACCATAATATTTATACCGCGAAACAGGGTGTCTAATGCCAATATTGTAGAGCAGCTTTACTCCACGGATACCTCATTTGACGATCGGAAATCATAGGATAGGTGAAGCTACTGACGTAGACGTTCGATTATCAAAGGAGGTGGTAAAATTCGCAAACGGATTGACTCCCGATTTTCTAATTCACAAATAAAGTTAAGGTACCCGCCATTACAACCTGATATAACTTTATCCACTATACACGGTGTTATACTATCGATACAGCGGGTTGGCATCTCGGAAAGTAAGGCCTTCGGGAAAAAGTTTGACTCTATATAAATAGGTAACGATCTACAACCGTATGACAGTCTGCTTTAATATTCATACCGTGTATTAATTTATCCATTGCCAACGCTGTTCAGCAGATTTCCTCCAGTAATACCCGGTTGGACTATCGGAAACGCAGGACAGGTGAAGCTATTAATATAGCCGTTTGACTCCTACAGAAGGTGGCAGCGTCCTCAAGCCGATAGATCCTCGACTTTCTTATTCATATACGTACCCGTCACTAAAACATATACCAGTTTTTATCTCTGAACTAGTAGTTATGCTATCGATACTGCGGGTTAGATACGCGCAAAATAAATGCCCTCGGTGGAAAGCTTCACTCTCTACCAATAGGTAACTTTCTACAACGATTTGTATCTGTACGCATCATCTACTCCTTGAATACATGGATTGACCCGTATCATTACACGAGAGGTGAAACTATTACTTATCCTTTCGTCTCCCAGAGAAGACGGCAACGTTCTCGATCGGTTTGATACTCTATCTTGTATTACATAAATGAAATTAAGGTGCCCGTCACTAAAGTGTGTACTAATTTGCTTCCTCGATCACGAAGTTATACTATGTATGCAGGACCTTAGGCCATCGGAGCGTTTGGCGTTCGGTAAGAAGATTGACTTTATACCAATTGGTAATCATCTCAGATGGATGGACGCTCTCATTTAGTACTCAAATCGAGAATTAAGGTGCGTATTGCCAATACTGTTAACCGGACTTACTCCCGGTATGCCTCGTTAGGCACTGAATGCGCATGATAATTGAAGCTATTGTCTTAACCGTTCGACTCTCGCAGTAGGTGGTAACGTTCTCGAGCGGTTTGTCGATAGACCTTCACAATCATACATGAAATTATGGCGCTCGTCACCAAAATGTATGCTAGACTGCTTCCCTGAACTCGAAATAATACACTCGACGCAGCGGGCAGTTTTCCCGGAAGGTAAGGCCATCGAAGATGGTTGACTCGACAGCAATTGGTATCGTTTTACATCGGATTGTCCCTGTTCATTAGTATTCGTGCCATAAATTAAGGAATCTATTTCCAATACTGTTCAGCGCATTTACACCAGCAAGACCTAGATTGACTTTCGGAATAACAGGATGCGTGATGATATTGACTTAGGTTTGTGACTCTCAAAAAACGTGGTAACGTTCTCACACGGTATGACTCCTGACCTTCCTACTCATATCAAGGCGCCCAGCACTAAAATGTCTACTAATTTGTATCTCAGCACACGAAGGTATACCGACTATACAGTGGGTAATATTCCCAGAAGGCAAGGTATGCGTTAAGGATTGTGACTTTATACCAATTGGTAACATTCTCAGAAGGTGTGACTCTCCTCATTAATATTCATGCGGTGAATTAATGCTATTATTGCCAATACTGCTCGGAAGACTTACTCCTGGAATATCATGTCTGACCCGCAGAATCACAAGAGAATGTGAGGATAATGACTCAGCCGTTCGTGTCTCAAGGTATGTGGTATCGATCGCAAAAGGTTTGACACTCGATTTTCTAATTCGTGCATGAAATGAAGGGTCTCGTCAATAAAATGTATACTATTTCGTACCTGTGAATTCGGTGTTACACTCCCAATACAGTGACATAGTTTTCGGAGTGAAATGCATTCTTCGTCAAGTTTGACCCTACACCCATATGTATTTCTCTACAGGAGCTTGACCGTCTGCTTTAATATTCAAACCGTGAATTAAGGTGACTATTGCCAGTTCTCTACAGAGGATTGACTACCTGTATACCCGATTTGATTATCGGAATCACAAGATACGTGAGGCTATTGGTGCAGCCGTTCGACTCTCAATGAGGCGGTAGCGTTCTCCATCGACTTGACACACGATGTTCCAATTCATGCAAGAAACTAAAGTGCCCGTCACTGTAATATGTACTAATTTGTTTCACTGATCACGAAATTTTGCTCTCGCTGAAGCTGGTGATATTCGCGGAAGGTTATGTCTCCTGTAAAATGATTGAAATTATAGGCATTGGTAACCGTATCAAACAGTGTGACCGTCTACTTTAATATTCAAAGCGTGAATTATGTTGTCTATTGCCAATAGTGATGAGCGGATTTGCTCCCGGAAAACCCGCTTGACTATCGGAATCGCAGGATAGGTGAAGTATTTGACTTAGCCGTTCGTGTCTCAGAGAAGGAGAAACGCTTTGACCCTCGATGTTCTAAATCATGTGTGAAGTTACGGTTCTCGTCTCCAAAATGTACACTAGTTTGATCTTCTGAACTCGAAGTAGTACCCCGGAAATAGAGGGTTAGCGTCTCGGTAGGTTAAATCTCCTGCAAAACGTATAACTTTATAAAATTATGCAACGGTATACAACGTTATGACGTTCCGCTTTAATATTAATTCCGAGAATTACGGTGTTTATTGCCAATTCTGTACGTGGCATTTACTCCCGGAGAAGCTAGTTTGCCTCTCGGATTCCCATGATACGTCAAACTATTAACTTAGCCTTTCGAATTCCAAAGAGGGTGGTAACGTTCTCGAACCGTTTGCCTCTCAATCTTCTAATCCATACATTAAATTATGGTGCCCGTTACTAAAATGTAAACTAATGTGTTTCTCTGAGCAGAAAATTATACTCTCGATACGGCGGGTTTGGTTCACGGTAGGTACGGCTGTTTGTAAAAAGTTTGGCATTACATCAATTGGTATAGTTCGACAGTGGTTTGGCGCTCTATCTCAATATTCGTACCGTGAATTAAGGTGTCCGTTGACAGTAGTGTAAAGCGGACTGACTCCCGGAATACCTTCTTTGATCCTCGGAATCACAGGACAGTTGTAGCTATTGAACCAGAAGTTCGGTTCTCGAAGGAGGTGGTAACAGTGTGGAACGGTTTGACCATCGCTCTTCTAATTCATTCATGAAATTAAGGTGCCCGTCACTAAAATGTATACTAATTAGTTCCAATGGACACGAAGTTGTACTCCCGACACGGCGGGTTATTATTTGGGAAGGTATGGCCGCCGGTAAGAAGTTTGACATTATAGCAGTAGGTATCGCTCTACACAGGTTTGACTCTGTACCCTAATATTTATACCCTGAAATAGGGTATGTAATGCCCATACTGAGCAGCTGATTTCTCCCGGATTACTTGGTTTGTCTATCGGTATCACAGGATGGACGAAGATATTGACTCAGCCATTCTATTCTCAATGAAGGTAGTAACCTTCCTGAACGGTCTGACTTCCTGTCTTGCTATTCATGCATGAAACTGCGGTGTCCGTCTGCTAAAATGTTCACTAATTTGTATCCACCAACAACGAGCAAGACTCTCCCTATAGCAGGTTAATATTCTCGGCGGGAAAGGTATTCGGAAAGAAGAACAACTTTATCCGAATTGGTTATGACCTCTGAGAGTTTGTCGCTCGACTTTGATATTCAATCCGCGAATTAAGGCGTCTATTGCCAATACTTTTCAGCTAATTCCCACCCGAACAACCAGGTTTGTCTCACGGAATCAAAGGATAGTTGAGGCTATTGACATAGCCGTTCGACTCTCCAAGAATGTGGTACCATTCTCGAACGCTTTGGCCCTCGTTATTGATACTTACAAGTAAACATGAGTTGCTCGCCCGTTAAAATATCCACTAATTTGTGTCCGTGCACATTAAGCAGGATACACGCTACAGCGTGTTAGGTTCACGGAAGGTATGGTATTCGGTAAAATGTATGACTTTATGCGCATTGATAATGTTCTCCGCGGGTTTAACTCTCTACATTAATATTCATACGTTGAATTAAGTTGTCAGTTGTCAACAAACTGCACACCGGACTTACTCGCGGATAATCTGATTTGACTCTTGGTATCACAGGACTGGTGAAGCAATAGACTCCCATGCGACTCCCACAGAAGGTGGCAACGTTCTCGAACGGTTCGACCCTCGACCTTCTTCTTCGTACAGGTAATTATGGTGCCTGTCGCTAATGTGGATACAACTTCGCTTCGCTGAACACAAAGTTATACTCACTATACGGCGTGTTATCTTCTCGGTCGGTAATGTCATATGCAGAAAGATCGAATCTTTACCAATTCGTATCATTCTACGACAGTTTAACTCGGGTCATTAATATTTATACCGTTATATATGGTGTATGATGCCAATTCTGCACAGCAGTTTGACTCCCGGCATGCCTGGTGTGACTTTCGGAATCACAGGACAGCTGGTACTACTGGCTTAGCTGTTGCGGCGCTCAAAGTCGGTGGTAACGTTCTCGATTGGTTTCGCCCTCAATTTTGTAATTCATACATGAAAGGTTTGTCCATCGATGATGATATTTATACACAAACATGTGACGTTCGTCTGCCAATAGTTCTGCGAAATTGCTTCCGTGCACATTACGCAGGACACTCGCTAAAGCGGGTTAGGTTTTCTTAAGGTATGGTATTCGGTAAAAGGAATGACTCTATGCGCATTGGTAATGTTCTGCTGCGGATTGACTGTCTACATTAATAATGATGCTGTGAATTAATGTTTCTATCGCCAATACTGCTTTGCGGATTTACTCCTGGAATACCAGGCTTGACGATTGAAATCTCAACTATGGGTGACTCAGCGGTTCGACTCAAAAATGAGGTGGTAACGATCTCGAACGCATTGACTATCGATGTTGACATTTGTGCACGAGCATGTGGTGTCCATGCCCTATAATGCCTACCAATCTGATTCTGTTTTCCTCAAGCTGGACATTCGCTACACCAGGATTGGATATCGGACGGTAAGGTATTCAAAAATGGAATGACTCTATATGAATTGGTAGTGTTCTCCGACGGTTTGTCTCCCTATATTAATATTAATACCGCTAATTAATGTGTCAATTGCCAATAATCATGAGCGGATTTTCTCGGATATTACCTGACTTGACTCTCGGAGTTACAGGACACGTGAAGCTATTCACCTAGCCGTTCGAATCTCAAAGAAGCTATTGTGATAGTTGTTCGAATCGCAAGGAAGGAAGTCACGTTCTCGTAAGCTTTGACATTGGATCATCGAATTCACACATGACATTATGGTTCCCGTCATTAAAATCTATACTAACTTGCTTCTATGAACACAAAGTTGTACTCTCGATGCAACTTTCACGGAGTGTAAGGTCTTCGGCAAAGTGTTTGGCTCTATAGGAATAGGTAAAGCTATACAATGGTTGGATGCGCTGCTTTAATATTCATACCGTGAAAAAAGATGCCTACTGCTAATAATCTTCGGCGCATGTACCCCTAAGGAACCTGGTGTGCCAATCGGAGTTACAGGAAAGGTGAAGCCATTTACTTAGCCGTGCAACTCTCAAAGAATATGGTATCGCTCTGGAACAGTTTGAACGTCGACTTTTCTATTGAAACAAGAAAATAAGTCGTTCCGTATGTTAAGATATCTTCTAGTTTGTTTCCATGAGTACTAAAATTGACACTCTCTAACGAGGGTTATGTTCTACAAAATAATATATTCGGTAAAAATAATAACTCTATGGCAAGTGGTAATATTCTCCGACGGATTGACCTTCTACTGTAATATTCGTACCATGAATTAAGGTGTCTATTGCCAGTTCTGTTCAGCGGACTCACTCCTGGAATTCCACTCTTGACACTAGGAATCACAGGTTAGGTGACGCTGTTGGCTCAGCCGTTCGACACTCAATGAAGACGGACGCGTTCTCGATCGGTTTGACTCTCGATCTCATTCTTCGTACATGAATTTAAGGTGCCACTCACTGTAACATATATTCATTTGTGTACATCCACATGATGTTATACTCACTATACAGCGCCTTATATTCTCGGAAGCTAATGTATCCGGTAAAGAGTATGACGTTATGCCAATTGGTAAGGTTCTCAAATATTTTGTCGCTCTACAATAATATTCATACCGCGAAAGATGTGTCTACTGCTGATACTCTTCACTCCACCCCATTTCCTCCTGGAATACCAGGCTTGACGCTCGGAATCACTACTATACGTGATGCTATTGACTTAGGCGTTCGACTCTCATAGAATGTGATAACGCTCTGGGACTGCTTGATACTCGATCTGCTAATGCAGGCATAGAATTGAGGTGTCCGTCTGCAAAAATGTCGACCAATTTATTTCCAGGAATCCGCAGAAAACCCACGATACAGCGGGATAGCTTCTCAGAAGTTAAGGCCTTTGTTAAAAAGTTTAACTCTACAAATGTACGTAACGTTGTTCCACGGTATGTCTCTCTACTTTGTTACTCATGCAGCGAAATGATGTGCCTATTGCCAAAACTGTACAGCGTATTTACTACAGGAATACCTCGCCTAACTCTCGGTATCAAAGGACAGGTGAATCTACTGACTCAGCTGTGCGACCTATAGAAATGGTCGACGCATTCCCGAACGATTTGTCTCTCGATCTTCATATTCATACATGAAAATAGCGTGCCCGTCTGCTAAGATGTTTTCTAATTTGCTTCCGAGAAAACTTGGCAAGACACTTCGCACAGCGGATTAGGTTTTCGGAAGGTAAAGTATTTGGTGAAGAGAATGACATTGTAGGATTTGGTAATGTTCTCAGAAGATTTGACTCCTTACTTTAATACAAATGCTGTGAATTAAGGTTATATGTTGCATATAACAATCAGGGGATTTACTCCAGGAGATACCCCGTTTGGCTCAAGGAGTCACAGGATACGTGAAGCTATTTACTTAGCCGTTCGAATCCCAAAGAAGGTGGAAAAGTTCTTGAATAGTTTGACCATCGATTTTTTAATCTAAACTTGATTCCGTGCACATTAAGCAGGACACGCGCTACAGGGGGTTTGGTTCGCGGAAGTTATGGTATTTGGTAAAAGGTATGACTTTAAACCAATTTGTAATGCTCTCAAACGGTTTGACCCTATACATTAATGTTCAGACCGTGAACTGAGGTGTCCATGGCCAATACTGTTCAGCCAATTTACTCCCGGGATAGCAGGTTTGACTATCGGAATCATAGAGTATGTGAAGCTATTGACTTAGCTGGTTGAGTCTCAAATGAGGTGCTTACGTTCCCGAAGTGTTTGACACTCGATCTTCTAATTCATATATGAAATTATGGTACCAGTCACTAAAATGTATACTAATTAGTTTCTCTGAACTCGAAGATAAACTCCCGATACAGAGGGTTGTGTTCTCCGGATGTACGGCTTTCCGTTAAAAGATTGACTCTACACCAATATGTAATGTTCTTCAACAGTATGGCGGTCTGCTTTAATATTCATACCGTGAATTAACGTGTGCAGTGCCAATACTGTTCAGGTCATTTTCTCCTGGAACATCTGGTTTGCCTCTCGGAATCGCAGGATAGGTGTTGCTATTGACATAGCGGTTCGAATCTTAAAGAATGTGGAAACATTCTCATACAGTTTGGCACTAGATCTTCTTATTCGTAATGAAATTAAGGTCTCCGTCGCTAAAATGTTTACTAATTTGATCCTCTAAACACCAAGACATTTTCTCGATGAACCTCGTCAGGTTCGGGGAAAGTACGGGCTTCGGCTAAACGATCGACTTTACAAAAACTGGTAACGTCCACAATCGGTGTGACGCTCAATTTCGATACTCAAACCGAGAATTAATGTGTCTAATGCCAATAGTTTTCCGCGGATTTATACCCGGAATACCTGGCTTGACGCTCAGAATCACAGGATAATTGTAGCTACTGACTTATCTGTTTTTGTCCCATAGAATGTGGTAACGATTCCGAACAGTTTGAACCTCAGTCATCTAATTCATGCCTGAAATAAAGGTGTCCGTCACTGAAATAGAGACTAATTCCTTTCTCTGTAAACGAAGTTATACCCTCAATAAAGCCGGTGGAATGCGCTGAAGTTTACGCCTTCGGTAAACGTTTTACTGTATACAAATTAGTACTGTTCTAGAACGGTTTGATGCTCTCTTTTAATATTCAAACCGTGAATTAAGGTGCTTATTTCCAATACTGTTCGGAGTACTTACGCCCGAAATACTTGGTCTAACACTCTGAATCGCAGGATAGGAGTAGCCATTGACTTAGCCGTTCGACACTCATAGTAGGTGACAACGTACGCCAGCGGACTGATCCTCTACCTTCTAATTGATACATGAAGCTTAGGTGGCCGTCACTGTAATGAAGACTAAATCCTCTATCCGAACACGAAGTTGTAGTCTCGTTGAAGCCGGTGAAGTTCGCAGATGGTAACGCCTTTGGTAAAACATTTGACATTAATCCAATTGGTGATGTTCTGAACTGGTATGACGCTCTACTTTACTATTAGAGCAGCGAACTAAAGTGTCTATTACTAATACTGATGAGCGGATTTACTCCCGGAATACCTGTTTTGACTCTCCGAATAACAGGATAAGGAAGCTACTGACTTGACCGTCCGTCACTCAGAGAAGTTGGTAATCTTCTCGAGCGATTTGACCCTCGACCTTTTAATTCATGCATCAAATTAAGGAGCTCGTCACAAAAATGTATACTAATGTGTTTGCCCTGAACACGTAGCTATACTCTCGATACGGCGGGGTAGGTATTTTGTAAGTGGAATGACTTAATACGAATTGGTAATGTTCGCCGACGGTTTGACTCAGTACTTTGATATTCATACCAGCAACAACGGTGCCAATTGCCAATACTTTTCAGCGGATATACTCCGGGTATAGCTGGTTTGACTCTCGGTATAACAGGATAGGAGACGGTATTGACTTAGCTGTGCGACTCTCAAGGTAGGTGGCAATGATCTTCAGCGGTTTGACACTCGATCCTCAGGTACATATGTAAAACTAGTTGCCCGTCACTAACATCTATACTATTTTGTTTCTCAGGCCAAGAAGTTATACACGCGATACGCTGGGTTAGCTTCTCGGAAGGTACTACCGTCGGTAAAAGGTTAGACACTAATATTGTACAACTGTATGACTCTGTACTCAAATATTTGTAGCGGAAAGTAAGGTTCTTAATGCCCATACTGTATAGTGGCATTAATCCCGGAGTACCTAGTTTGGCACTCGGAATAACAGGATAGCTGAAGCTGCTGACTTTGTCGTACGAATCTCAGAGACGGTGATAACGTTTCCGAACGGTTTGACACTCGATATTCCATTTCATTCATGAAATTATGGTGACCGTATCTAAAATATATACTAATGGAATTCACTGAACACGTAGACATATTCAGGCTTCAGTGGGTTTCTTTCTTGGAATGTATGGGTTTCCGTAAACAGTTTTACTCTATACCAATTCGAAACGATCTCAAATGGAGCGACGCTCTTCTTTAATATTAGAACCGTGAATTAAGGTGGCTGGTGCCTATACGATTAATCAGATTTACTCCCGGCAAACTTGGTCTCTCTCTCAGAATTACAGTATATTTGAAGCTATTGACGTAGCCGTTCGGCTCTCAAGGATGGCGGTACCGTTCCCGAAAAGTTTCACTCTCGATAATCAAATTCATGCATGTAATTAAGGTGCTTGTCAATCAAATGGATACTAATTAGCTTTGCTGTAAACGAAGTTATTCCGACCATAAGCCAGGTTAGATTCTCGGCAGGTAAGGTCTTCTGTAAAAGTTTGACTCGATACCAATTCGTAACCTTCTACAATGATTTGACTCTTGAGTTTAATATCCAGCGGAATTACTCCGGGTATACCAGATTGGACTCTCGGGAGCACAGGACCGGTGAAGAAATTGACTTAGCCGTTTGACTCCCAAAGAAGGTGCTAACGTCCCTGAACGGTTTGGCCCTCATTCTTCCGTTGCATACATGAAATTGTGGTGCCCGTCACTGAAATACATACCATTTTGCTTCTCTGAGCACGAAGACATACTCTCGATAGAGCTGGTGAGGCGTCTCAGGAGGTGTGGCCGTCGGAAAGAAAAATGACTGAAAACAAATTGTTAACGTCCTATAACGGCTAGACGGTCTATTTTAATATTCATTCCATGAACTATGGCGTCTACTGCCAATAAGGCTCAACGGATTTACCCTCGGAATACCTGGTTTGCCTTTTGGAATCACTGGATTGGTGAAGCTACTGACTTTGCCGTTCGTCTCTCACAGAAGGTGGCAACGTTCTCGAACGGTTTGTCCCTCAATGATCTAATTCATAGATGAATTTATGGTGAAGTCACTAAATTGTATACTAATCTTTCTCCCCATACACGTAGCTAATCTCTCGATTGCGGTGGGTCAGCTTCTCGAGCGGTAAGGCATTCGAAAAATCGTTTGATCTTATGGCAAGCAGTAACGTTCTCATACGGTGTGACGCTCTATTCTAATATTCACTCCGCGAATTAAGGTTCCTGTTGGCAATCCTCTTCAGCGAAGTTACTTTCAGATTACCTGGTTTGACACTCGAAATCACATGATAGGTGGAGCTATTGACTTATCCGTTCGACCCTCATGCAGAGTGGTTTCGTTCTAGAAAGGTTTGATCACCTGTTTTCTAATTCATATATGAACTTAACGTGCCCGTCGCTGAAATGGATACCAATTTCTATCCCTGAAAACGAAGATATACCCTAGATACAGCGGGTTATTGTTTCGGAGTGAATGGTCTTCGGTAATGCGTTTGACTTTGTAGCAAGTTGTAATGTTCCCAAACGGTTTGACTCCCTATTTTAATATCCAAACCATGAATTAAGGTGTCTACTACAAGCAGCGTTGAACAGATTTTCTCCCGGAATACCTGATTTGACTCTCGCAATCGCAGGATGGGTGAAGCTATTGTCATAGCCGTTCGACTCTCACAGAAGGCGGCAACTTTCTCGAACGGTTTGACCTTTGATCTTCTAATTTATACATGAAGTTAAGGTGCCTGTCATTGAAATGAACGCCAATTTCTTTCTCTGAACACGAAATTATATTCTCGACACAGCGGGCTAGTCTTTCGGAGGGTAAGGTCTTCGGTAAGACTTTTGACTTCATAGCAATTGGTAACGATCGTAAACGGTTTGACGCTCGGCTTTACTATCCAAACCGTGAATTAAGGTGTCTATTTTCAATAGTGTTGAGCTGATTCACACCAGGAATACCTGGTTTGACTCTCGGAATCGCAGGATCGTGTTAAGCTATTGACTTCGCTGTTCGTCCCTCGCAGAAGGTGCCAACGTTCCCGAGATGTTTGACTCTGTCCTTTAATATTCATACCATGAGTTAAGATTCAATGTTACAGTTTGGAAGCAAGTAAAACTCTTTACCGATGGCTTTAACGTCCAAGAATCTGACACGCCGTTTCGAGAGTATAGCTACGTGTTTAGGGAACCATATTATTGTACAATTTAGTGTCGAGCACCTTAATGTCATGAATGAATTAAAAGGTCGAAGATCAAACCGTTCGAGAATGTTGCCACCTACTGCGTGAGACGGTCGCCTAAGTCAATAGCTTCGCCTATCCAGTGATTCGGAGGGTCAAACCGAGCGTTCCTGGAAAAAAATCGGCTGAGGAGTATTGGCAATAGACACCGTAATTCACGGCATGAATATTAAGGTTGAGAGTCAAACAGTCCGTGAACATTACTAATTTGTATAAAGTCATTCTTTTTGACGTATCCATTACATTCCGATAAGGCATGCCGCCGTAGCGATTGTCTTTCTTTGAGATCATAGGAACGAACTAGCAGTATTAGTAATAGACAACTTAATTCACGGTTTGAATATTAAATATAGGACGTCAAACTGTTTGAGAACGTTACCAATATCTGTAAAGTCAAAAGTTTTACCGAAGAACATAACCTCCGACAAGATAATCCGCGGCATCGATAGTATATTATCGTGTCCAGGGAAAGAAATTAGCATTCATTCCAGAGACAAGCAACTTAATTTCATGCATGAATTAAAATATCGTCTGTCAAACAGCTCGAGAACATTACCACCTTTTGTGAGAGCCGATCGGCAGAATCAATAGCTTCAACCATCCTGAGATTCGGAGAGACAAATTGGGTACTCTGGGGGTACTTCCGCTGAAGAGATTTGGCAAGAGACACGTTAATTCACAGTTTTATTATTGCGGTATAGCGTCAAACCGTTAGAGAGTGTTACCAATTGGTATAAAGTCAATCTTTTTACTGAAGGCCTTATATTCTGCGAAGCACAGCGCCATCATCGATAGCACATGATCGTGTTGAGAGAAGGAAATAAGTATTCATTTCAATGACGGGTTCCTTATCTTCACGTATGGATCAGAATATTTGTGCTTAAGCCGCTGGAGAACATCGCCACCTTCTGCCAGAGACGAACGTCTATGTCATTAGCTACACGTATCCAGTGATTCTGAGAGTCAAACGAGATATACCGAGAGTAAATGCGCTGTACAGTAATGGCAATAGGGACCATACTACACAGTCTGAACATAAAAGTAGAGAGACAAACAGAGATCATTACCAATTGGTATGAGATCATTCGTATTACCGATGTCCCTGCCATTCGGGATGCTAACCCGCTGTATCGATAGCATAACTTCCTCTTTAGAGGCATATAATGTTATACATTTCAGTGGCGGCACTTTAATTTTATGTATGAACTAGATGATAGAAGGTCAAACATTTCGAGAACGTTACCACCCATTTCGAGATTTGAACGGCTAAGTCAATAGCTTCCCCTAACCTGTGATTCCGAGACTCAAGCCAACTATTCAGGTAGTAAATAGGCTGAACAGTATTGGTTATTGACACCTTAATACACGGTTTTAATGTTAATGCAGAAGGGCAAACCGTTCGAGAGCTTTACCAATTCGTATAAGGTCAAACGTTCTACCGAAGTCGTTAACTTCAGCGAACCTCACCCGCTACATCGAGACTATATCTTCGTGATCAGTGAAAAATATTAGTCTTCATTACAGTGACGGGCACCTGAACTTCATGCATATTCCAGATGAGCGGTGGTGAAACAGTTCGAGAACGTTGCCACCATCTGTGTGAGACGGACGGCGACGTGAATACTATCACCTATCCTGCGATTCCGAAAGCCACACGAGATATTCCGGAGGTAAATCCGCTGATCAGTATTGCTAATGGATACCCTCTTTCACAGTTTGCATATTGAAGCAGAGCGTCATACCGTCTGAGATCGTTATCAGTTTGTATAACGTAATAATCTTTAACGGATACCTTACCTACCGAGAATCTAACAAGCTGTATCGAGAGTATAACTTCGGGGATCAGATACACAAATTGATATAGATTTTAGTGGCGAGCACCCTGACATCATGTTCGAATTAGAAGATGGAGTGTTATGCCGCTCGAGAAGGTTGCCACCAACTGTGTGAGACGAACGGATAAGTGAATAGCTTCACTTATCCAGTGATTCCGAAAGTCATACTATGTATTCCGGGAGCAAATCCACTGAACGGTATTGGCACAAGACAGCTAATTTCACGCTTTGTGTTTAAAGCAGAGAGTCAATAATTTTGGGAATGTTGCCAATTGATATAAAATCACACGTTTTACCGATGGCCTTACCGTCCAGAAACCTTACGGGCTTCATCGTGAGAATAAGTTCGTGTTCTGAGAATGAAATTAGTATTCATTTGAGTGGCGGGCGTCCTAGCTTGATGTGTTAATGAGAACTTCGATGCTGTAGCCATTCGAGAACGGTACAAATTTCTGTGAGGGACGAACGGCTAAGTCAAACACCTCTGCCAATTCTGTGCACCCGAGAGTCATACCGGGTATTCAGGGAGGAGACCTCTGAATAGTATTTGGCAATAGACAGCTGATTTCACATTATCAATATTAATGTTGAGAGTCAGACGTTTGTACAGCTTTTCATATTCGTATGGCGTCAAACTTCTTACCGTAGGCCGTTCCTTCCGAGAAAATAACCCGCTGTATTGAGAGTATAACTTCGTGTCCAGAGATGCAAACTGGTAAATGTTTTAGTGATGGGCCCCACAGTTTCATGTATGAATTACAAAATCGTGGGCCAAACCAATAGATAACGTTACCACGGTCTTTGAGAGTCGCACAGCTAAGCCAATAGCGTCACCTATCCTGTGATTCCGAGAGTCAAACCAGGTATTCCGGGAGTGAATATACAGGAAATTATTGGAAATAGACACCTTATTGCACGATGTAAATATTAAAGCAGATCGTCATACTGTTGTAGAACATTACATATGACGACACAGTCAATCATTTTGCCGAAGACCCTACCTGCCCAGAAGCTAATTGGTCGTACCGCGAGTATTGCTGCGTTTTCTGAGGAACGGATTTGCATACATTTTAGTGTCTGGCACCGTAATTTCGTGTGTTAATTAGATGATCGATAGGCAAACTTTTCCAGAACTTTTCCAGCATCATTGACAGTCGCACTGCTATGTTAACAGCTTCCCCTATCACGTGATTCGAGAATCAAGTCTGGTATTCCAGGAGTAAATCATCTGAACAGCGTTGGCAATAAACGAGCTCAATCAAATGGTATGAATATTAACCTAGACAGTAAAACCGTCGGTGAACTTTTCCAATTTATATATGGTCAATTTTCTTGCTGACGGTCATAATGTCCGAGAATCTATCCCGCTATATCGAGAGCATTACTTCGTATCTTGAGAAGCAAATTAGTTTTCATTTTAGTGACGAGAAACTTAATTTCATGTATGAATTGGAAGGTCGATGTGTCAAACCGTACGAGAACGTTACAACCTTCTTTGAGAGATGAACGCCTAAGTCAATAGCTTCACCTATCCTGCTATACAGATATTCATACCAGGTATTCCGGGAGTCAATCTGGTATACACTATAGGCGGTGGACATTATAATTCAAGGTTAGAATGTTAAAGAACATAGTTTAACCTTTGTAGAACTTTACCGATTGGTATAACGTCGCTCCCTATTTGAATACCTTGACTTCCGAGATCCAATCCTGCTGTAGAGGGTGTCTTGCTTAATGTTACCAGAAACAAATTGGTAGCCAGTTTAGGGGACGGACATCACATCTTTGTGTGTAAATATCGACTTCGACAGTCAAAGCGGTCGAGAACGTTACCACCTTCTTTGGGATTCGTACGGCTAAGTAAATAGCTTCACATATCCTGTGCTTCCGAAAGTCACACCAGATATTGCGAGAGTAAATGTGCTGTACAGAATTGGAAATAGACTCCTTAATTCACGGTTTGACTATTAAAATAAAGCGTGACACAGTTCGAGAACGCTACCAATTGGTACAAAAGTCAAATGCTTCACCGAAGATCTTTCAGTGACGGGCGCCTTTACAACATGTATGAATTAGAAGATCGAGTGCCAAACCGTTCGAGATCGATATTACCTTCATTGAAAGTCGCACGCTTAAGTCAATTGCAGCACCTCTCCTCTTATTCCGAGAGGCAAATCAGGTATTGCAGGAGAACATGCGCTGAACAGTATTGGCAATAGATATCCTGCTTCACGGCATTAATATTAGTGTAAGGAGTCAAACCGTTGGAGAACATTACCAATTAGTAGAGAATCATTCCTTCTCTGATTACCATACCTTCCGTAGTCCAATCCTGCTGGATAGTGTGTCCTGCTTAATGTTAACAGAAATAGGCATTATAGGGGACCGACACCACATGTTTATGTATAAATATTAAGGTCGAGAATCAAACCGTTCGAGAACGTTACTATCCTCTTTGAGAGTCGAACGGATAAGTTAATAGCTTCACCTATCCAGTTATTCCGAGAGTCAAACACATCATTCTAGGAGTAAACCCGCAGAACAGCATTGGCAATAGAGACTTTAACTCACGTCACGAATGATACAGTTGATGCACAATCCGTCGGAAAGCATTAGCAATTAGTATAGAGTCATTTTCTTTAACGAATATATTACCTTCCTAGAACATAACCCCCGTTAGCGATTGTCATGCTTAGTGCTCACGGACAAAATTTAGTTGACATTTTAGCAGACGAATACCTTATTATCCTATGCGAATAGAATAATCGAGAATCAAACCATAACGATATCGATCCCACCTTCTTTGAGAGTCGAAGGGCAAGGTCAGCAGCTTCACTTATCCTGTTATTCCGATAGTCAAATCAGGTATTCTAGAACACAATCCGCTGTTCACTATTGGAATTGGACATCTTAATTCGCGTTCAGAATATTAAAGTACTGTGTGAAACCGTTTGAGAACGTTACAAGATGGAATAAAGTCAAACGTATAACCAAAAACCTTACCTTCCGTGGACCCAGCCCGCTGAAGCGACAGTATAACACAGTGTACAGTGGGATGAATTAGTATACGCGTTAGCGACGAGGAGATTAATTACATGTATGAATTAGAAAGTCGAGGGCTCTACCGTTCGAGAACGTTAACACCTTCTTCGGGATTCGAACTGCTAAGTCAATAGCGTCACCTGTCCCGTTTCTCAGAGAGTCAAGCGAAGTATTCCGCGAATAAATCCGCTGAATGGTTTTGCAACATACACCTTAATTCACGGTATGAATATTAAATTAGACCGTAAAACCGTTTGAGAACGTTTGCAATGGGCATAACGACATGCTATTTACCTGATACCGCACCTTAAGCGCACATAATCCGCTGCATCGAGGGTATAAATTTGTGTGCAGCGATACAAATTAGTAGACATTTTAGTGACGGGTACCTTAACACTTCGGCATAGAGTTTGGCTCCATAGCATTAGGTAACGTTCAGCAACGGTATGGCGGAATGCTTTATTATTCAGAGCCCGAAAGAAGGTGTCTGTTGCCAATACTGAGCAGCGGATTCACTCCCGGAATAACTGATTTGGCTATCTGAATCACAGGATAGGTGTATCTATTCATTCAGCGGTTGTACATTCGAAGAAGGAGGTAATGTTCTCGCACGGTTTGTCCTTCGATCGCCCTGTTCGTACTTGAAAATAGGGTGCCAGTCCCTATAATATATACTATTGTTCTTCCCTGAACAATTAGTAATACTCTCGATACAGTGGGATAGCTTGCAGATGGAAAGGCTTTGTGTGAAATGATTGACTCTATAGCAATAACTAACGTTCTACCTGGGTTTGGATCAGTAGACTAATATTGATAGTGTAAATTAAGGTGTCTATTGCCAATACTGTTCAGATAATTTACTCCCGGAGTAGCTCATCTGACACGGGGAATCATAGGATAGGTGAAGCTATTGACTCAGCCGTTCAGTTCTAACCGAGGGTGGTATCGATCACGAAAGGTTTGACCCTCGATCTTGTAATTCATACCTGAGATTATGATGCCGTCACTACAATGAACTGATTTGTCCTTCCCAACAGGAAATTCTACTTGTGATGCAGGGGGTTATTTCTTCGGCGGGTAAGGTCTTCGGTAGAACGTTTGACGTGACATGAATTTGTATCGATCTCAATCGGTTTGACGCTCAACTGCAATATTCATACCGTGAATGAACGTGTCCGTTGTTAATACAGCACTGTGGATTCACATCCGGAATACCTGGCCTGGCCCTCTGAACTGCATGATAGTTGGAGCTACTGACTTTGCCGCTCGCCCTTCAAAGAGGGTGGTCATTTTCTCGAAAGCATTGACTTTCGATCTTTCAATTCATCAATGAAGTTATGGTTCCCGTCATCAAAATGTATGCCAATTTGTTTTGCCGAACACGATGTTATACCCTGGCTTCGGCGGGTTAGGTTCGCGGATAGTAATGTGTCCGGTAAGAAGTTTGTCATAAAACCAGTTGATAAAGTTCCATTACGATTGGTCTCTCTTCTTTAATATTCATACAGCGAATTATGGTGCCCATTGCCAATACAGTTCATCGGATTTTCTCCCGGATTACATGGTTCGTCTCACGAAATCACAGGAAACGTGACGCTATTCGCTTAGCCACGCGACTGTCATAAGTTGTGGTATCGTTCTCCAACGATTTGACCCTCCATCTCCTTAGTCATACATGCAATTAATGTTTCCGTCTGCTAAAGTGTCTACTAATTTGTTTCCTCGAACACTAAGCAAGTCACTTGCTGCGGCGGGCCTGATTCCATTAATGTACGGTATTCGGTAAGCAGAATGACTTCATATGAATAAGTAATTTTCATCGACCGTCTGACAGTTTACTTTAATATTCATACTGTGAGTTATGGTGTCTATAGGCAATACTTATCAAGGGACTCACTCCAGGATTACCTGGTTTAGCTCAAGATATCACAGGAATGGTGAAGCTATTGACTTCGCCCTTGAAGGAAGTCCTCCTTCCCTCAAGGAAGGAGGTATCGTTCTCAAACGGTTTAAGGCCCAATCTTCCACCTCATACATAATATTGGGGTTCCAGGGCCTAAAATGTTTACTAACTTGATCCTCTAATCCCCTTATCATTCTCTCGATACAGTGCGTTTGGATTTCGCAGGGCAAGTAAAACGTTTGACATAATGCCAATTGGAAACGTTCTCAAACGGTTTCGCGCTCCACTTTAATATTCAAACCGTGAATTAAAGCGTTTATAGCCAATACTGATCTGCTGATATATCCTCGAAATAAGTCATTTAACTTTTCGAACCTTGGAATAGGTGAAGCTATTTACTTAGCCGATCGACTCTCAAAGAACCTGGGATCGTTCTCGAACGGTTTGACTGTCGATATTCCTATTCATACATAAAAATAAGGCGTCCGTCTATTGAAACGTCTATTCATTTGGTCCCGTTTACACTAAGCAACACACTCTCTGCAGAGGGTTAAGTTCTCGGAAGGTAAGATAATTGGTAAAACGTTTAACTTTGTAACAACTGGTAACGATCTCAAACGGTTTCACGCACTACGTTAATATTCAAGCTGTGAAATTAGTTGTCCGTTACCAATACTGTACAGCAGACAGATTCCCGGAATACCTGGATTTGCACACGGAATCTGTGGATATGTGAACCGCTTGACTTATCCGTTCGACTCTTGCACAGGGAGGTAACGGTCTCAAACGGTTTAACACTCGATCATCTAACTCTTACATGATGTTGTGGTGCCGAAATTAAAAATATATTGAGATTTGTAATATCCAGGATAACCTAGGTATTTCCTGGAGTTAATCCGCTAAGCACTATTGCCAATAGACACCTTAATTGACGGCTTGAACAGTGAAGTAGAGCGTCAAGCCGTTGTAGAACATTGCTTATATGTGTGGCGTCAAACTTCATACAGATTGCCTTACCCTCCGATATCCTTAGCTGCTGTATCGATAGTCTAAATTCGTGTTCAGGGAAAGAAATTAGCATTCGGTAAGTCAAACGATTTACCGAAAGCCTTACCGTACGAGAAGCTGATCCCCGTACCTAGAGTATAGCATCGTGATTATAGGAACAAATTGGTATGCATTTTAGTGACGATAACTTAAGCTCGTGTATGAAGTAGAATATCGATCGTCAAACCGTTCAAAAACGGTTCCACCTTCTTTGGCGGCCGATCATCTATGTCTATAGATTCAGCAATCCTGATTCTGAGAGACAAAGAAGGTATGCCGAGATTAAATCCACTGAACAGTATTAGCAACAGATAACATACACCTCGGTATGAATATTAATGTAGAGAGTCCAACTGTTGGAGAACATTACAAATTGGAATAAAATCATTCCATTTACCCAGTTCCAAACCTTCCGAGAACCCAAACCGCTGCAGCGATTGTGTTCCTTAGCTTTCACGCGATCAAATTATTACACATTTTAGCAGGCGGTTCCATTATTTTCATTAATATATAGGAATATCGAGGGCAAACCATTCGAGAACGTTATCACCATCTTTGAGAGTGGCACAGCTACGTCAATGCCTTCAACCATCCAGCGATACAGATGGTCAATCCTGGCATTCTTGGAGCAAATCCGCTCTACAGCATTGGCAATAGGCACCTAAATTCACGTTTTGAATATTAAACTAGAGAGTCAATCCGTTGAAGAACATAACCAATTTTTATATAGTCATAGTATTTACCGAATACTTTACCTTTCTAGAACGAAACCCGCTGTATAGTGTATCATGCATAGTGCCCATGGAAAACAGTTAGTAGAGTTTTCAGCAGGTGGGCAGCTTTGTTTCATGTATGAATAGCAAAGTCGGCAGTCATACCGTTGCAGAACGATTCCACATTCTTTAAAGCCCCTGATCAAAGACAACAGCTTCTCCAATCCTGTGATTGCGAGAGTCAGACCACGTATTTTAGGCGTAAATGCGCTGAACAATATTGGAAATAGATACAATAATTATCGGCATAAATATTAAGGTTGCGAGTCAAACCGTCGGAGAGCATTTACAATTGGTATGAAATCATTCTTTTTAACCTATACCTTACTTCCCGAGAACGCAAGCCGCCGTAATCTTTTGTCTTGTTTTGGGTTCATAGGAACGAATTAGTAGACATTTTATCAGGCGAACACGTTAATTTCATGTATCAATAAGAATCTCTAGCGTCAAGCCATTCGAGACGGTTACCAGCTTCATCGAGAGTCAAACTGCTAAGTCAATAGCTGCACATATACTTGTGATTCCGAGAGTCAAGCCTGGCATTCCAGGAGTAATCCGCTGGATAGTATTGGCAGTATACAGCTTACTTCACAGCGTTAATATTAGTGTAGGGAGTCAAACCGACGGAGAACATTACCAATTCGTATAGAATCATTCCTTCTTTGCATACCTTACCTTCCGTAGTACCACCCTGCTGGGTAGAGTGTCCTGCTTAATGTTACCATAAATAAATTAGTAGACATTTTAGGGGACCGACATCACATGTATAGGTATGAATATCAAAATCGAGAGTCAACCGTTCGAGAAAGTTAGTACTGTATTTTAGAGTCGAACGGATAAGTTAATAGCGTCACCTATCCTGTGGTTCCTAGAGTCATACCTTGTACTCCGAGAGTAAATACTAAGGACATTATTGGCAATAGCCACCTTAATTCTCGGTATGAATATTAAAGCAGACCGTCATACCGTTGTAGACCGTTACCTATTGCTATAGAGTCAAACTTTCTACCGAAGGCATTACCTTCAGAGGACTTGACCCTCTGTATAGAGATCATAACTGCGTGTCTGGAAAAGACAATTGTTTCACATTATAGAGACGGGAACGTTAACTTTACGTATGAATTAGAAGGTCGAGGGTCAAACCGTTCTAGAACATTTCCATCTTCCTTGAGAATCCAAGGGCTAATTCAATAGCTTCACATATTCTGTAATTCTGAAAGTTAGACCAGATGTTCCGGGATAAAATGCGCTGTACACTATTGGCCATAGGGACCTCAAATCACGGTTTGAATATTAAAGCAGGCCGTCGAGGCGCTGCAGAACAGTGCCTATTCGAGTAGGGTCAAACTTCTTACAAAATGCCTTACCCTCCGAAAAACTGACCCGCTGTAATTGGACTATAACAACGAGATTAGGGGTACGAACTAGTATACATTTTAGTGACAAGCATCATAATTTGATGTATGAATTAGAATTCGAGGGTCACACCGTTCGAGACCGTTACCACCTTCTATGATATTCGAAGAGCTAAGTCAACATCTTCACATATTCTGTGTATCCGACAGTCATACCAGCCATACACGGAGTAAATCCGCTGCGCTGAAATGGCTGTAGGCTCCTTCATTCATGGTTCCAATATTAAAATGGAACGTCTAACCGCCGTAGAACGGTACCCATTGGTATTGAGACAAACATTTTATCGATAGCCCTACCTTCGGAGAAGCTAACCCGCCATATCTAGAGTATAACACCGCGATCAGTGAATAAAATTAGTAATCATTTCAGTGACGGGCACCTTAACTCCATGTATGAATTAGAATATCGATGGGCAAACCGCTCAATAACGTTACTACCCTCTTTGGGAGTCGAAGGGATAACTCGATAGGTCCACCTTCCCTGTGATGTCGAGAGTCAAACCAGGTAGTCCGAGAGTAAATCCGCTGAAGAGGACTGGCAATGGATAACATAATTCACGGAGTGAAAATTAAAATTGATCGTCTCACCGTTTTAGAACGTGATCAATTGCTATAAAGTCAAATGAATCTCGCAATGCCTTACCGTCCGAGTAGCTAACCCGCCGCATCGAGAGTATAGCTACGTGTTTAATGATTCACATAAGTAAACATTTTAGTGACAGCAACATTTATTTTATTATGAATACGAAAATCGAGGATTGAACCGTTCGGGAATGTTACCACCTTCTGTGAGAGACGAACGGCTAAGTCAGTAGCTTTACAATATCTTCTGATTCCGAAAGTCAAACCAGGCGTTCCGGAAGTTAAGCAGCTGAACAGTTCTGGCATTAGACACCATTGTTCTCGATTTGAACATTAAAGTATATCGTTAATCGGTTGGAGAGTGTTACAAATTTGTATATAGTCGAGCGCTTTACCGAAGTCCTTACCTTAAGTGAACCTCACCGGCTTCATAGGGAGTATTAGATCGTGTTCAGAGAAAGGAATTGGGAATGATGAAAGTGACGGTCACCATAGATTCGTGTATGATTTAGAAAATCGCGAGTGAAACCGTTGAAGACCGTTACCTTCTTACATGAGAATAGCACATCTACGTCAATAGCTTCACCGATCCAGCGATACTGACAAGTATTGTTGCGCATATATCGCGGCCCGCCGAAGCGTCCGTCTCCGTACACCGAGCTTGATCTCATACCGGCTTGCGCGTCCAGATGGTATTGGCTGCAATCAAGTCCATCACTACCTCAGGAACCATGTGGGACTTGGATCAACCCTGCCCTCAATTCACATGTTCCTTTCTTCACATTGATATCAATCAACTCATATCCATTAGGTGTTGCAATCATCATCGGATCGTGTACAAGATGGACCTACCCATAAGGGTCGGCAGCTCACATAGCCGAGCCCACAGGGCCGCACTACCCCGGGGAAACACGTATCCGGAGGGGGCCACGAGGAGGCGGAGCTGCCAGCTTTGCGCTCGGTCGCAGCAGGTGGCCGTGGCCGTTACCCCTGCACCGTCAATGTATGCCACTACCAAACATGACCCCTGCACGGACGGTCGCAGGCATCAGCGATACTGACAGTCGCACCTCCTATTCGGGAGAAGGCATGTGAAGATTACTGACAATAGACACATTAGTTAACGGTTTGAATATTGAAGCAGATCGCCAAACTGTTATAGGACGTTACCTATTGGTATAGACTCAGACACTTTATCGATAGTCTTACCGTCGGTGATGATAACTTGCCGTTTCGAGAGTATAATCTCGAGTTCAGAGGAACAAATCACAATACATTTTAGATACTGGCACCTTAATGTCATGCATGAATTAGAAGATCTAGGGTCAGACCGCTCGAGAACGATACCTCTCTCTTTGAGAGACGGACGGCTTTGTCAATAACTTGCCCTATTCCATGATTCCAAGTGTCAACCCATGTATACCGGGAGTAAATCCGCTGAGAAGTTTTCTAATAGACACCGTAATTCACGGATTGAATAATAATGTAGAGGGTCAACTGGTCAGAGAACATTACCAATTCGTAGAAAGTCATTTCTCTTACAGAATACTTAACCTGCGGAGAACCTAACCCGCTGCAGCGAGTGTCCTGTTTATTGTTCACGGATACATATTAAAATACATTTAAGCGGGCCGCACCACATGTCTGTGTATAAATATCAGCATCGAGAGGCAAAGCGTCCAGGTACCCTACCGCCTAACATGAGAGCCGAGCAGCTAAGTCAATAGCGTCACCTATCCTGTGATACCGAGAGTCAAACCAGCTATACCAGAAGTATGTCCGCTGAAAAGTATTGGCAATAGGAACCGTAATTGCAGGTATGAATATCAATGTACTGAGTCAAACCGTTGAACAACGTTACGAATTGCTATAGAGTCAAACTGTTTACCGACGGCCGTACCATCCGAGAAACTAGCCGTCTTTGTCGACAGTATAGCTTTGTGTCCAGAGAAGCAAATTAGTTAACATTATAGTGACGGGCTCCATAATTTCATGTATGAATTACAAAGTCGCGGGCGAAACCAATCGAGAACGTTATTACCGTCTTTGTGTGTCTCACAGCTGGGCCAGTAGTATCACCTGCCCTGTGATTCCGAGAGTCAAACCAGGTATTCCAGGAGTCAATCTGCGGTGCAGTTTTGGCATCAAATACCCTATATAACGGTATAAATGTTAATGTCCCGAGTTAAACTGTCGTAGAGGGACATTAATTGGTCTAGAATCAATCTTTCTGCAGGCGACATTACCTACCGAGAAGATAACACGCCGTATAGGGAGTATAACTTCGTGTTCGGAGAAGCCATGTTGTATCCATATTAGCGACGGGCACCTTAATTTCCTGTATGAATTAGAAGGACGAACGTAAAACTGATCGTGAACCTGACCGCATACGTTGAGAGTCGAACGGCTAAATCAATAGCTTCACCAATCCTGGGATTCCGACATTAAGACCAGGCATTCCAGGAGTAAATCCGCTGAAAGTATTGGTAATAGACGCATTAATTTACGATTTGAATATTACAGTAGAGCGTTAAACCGTTTGAGAGCGTTACCAATTGGTACAACGTCATACGCCTTACCGGATACTTTGCTCTTCCGAGAACATAACCTGCTGTATCGTGTGTGTAACTTCGGGTTCAGCGAAACAAATTAGTGAACGTTATAGCAGATGCACACCTTATTTACATATATGTATAACAAAATCGAAAGTCAGAGCGGTCGAGATCGCAACCACATTTCTTGAGAGTCGCACATCTACATCAATATCATGACATATCCTGTGATTCCGAAAGTCACACCTGGTATTCCGAGAGACCGTCCTTTGTACACTATTGGCAATGGACACCTTAGTTACGGTTGAATAGTAAAGTAGAGCGTCAAACCGCTTGAGAGGATTGCCACTTAGTATAAAGCCAAACACTTTACCGATGTCCTTATCTTCGGAGAAGCTATCCCACCGTATCGAGAGTATAACTTGGTGTTCACGGGACGAAATTAGTATACATTTTAGTGACGTGATCCTAAGCGTTATAATATATAAGAGGAGCGGGATCACACCGTTCGAGAAAGATACCACCTTCACTCAGACTCGAAGGGCTAAGTCAATAGCTTCATACATCCTGTGAGTGCAAGAGGCAAATGAGATATTTCGGAAGTAAGATGCGCTGCGCAGTATTAAAATATATATACATAATTCGCGGATTGGATATTAAAATAGAGCGTCAAACCGCGTGAGAACGTTACCAATTGATATATCGTCAAACGTTCTTTCCGACAGACTTACGTGCCGAGAAGCTGACCCGCCGTATGAGCGTAGAACGTAGTGTTTAGAGAAACACATTAGTTTAGCGACATCACCTTACCTTCATATATGAATAAGGAGATCGAAAGTTATACCGTTCGACATTGTCACCATCATCATGGAGAGTCGTATAGCCAAGGCAATAGCTTCACCTGTCATGTGATTCCGAGAGTCAAACAAGTCATTACTGGAGCAAGTGCACTGAATTATAATGGCAAATTGCACTATAATTTACGGTGTGAGTATTGAAGTTGAGAATCAAATTGTCACAGACCATAATCAATTGGCATAGAGTATCACTCTTTTTACCAAAGTCCTTACCGTCGCAGAACATAACTCGCTGCATCGAGATAATAATTTCGATTCCAAGGTAACAAATTGGTTTTCATTTTAGTGACGTACACCTTAATCTCGTGTACCAATTAGAAGAGCGAACGTCAAACCGATCCACAACGTTACCACCTTCTTCGAGAACTGAACCTCTAGATCAATAGCTACAAATATCCTGTGATTCCGATGGTCAAAGAAGGTATTCCGGAGCTAATGCACATAACACTAGTGGCGACGGACACCGTAATTCACGGTATGAATATTAAAGTAGAAGGTCAATCCGTCGGAGAACATTACCTATTAGTATAGAGTTATTCTTTTTACCGAATGCATTACCTTCCCAGACCCTAACCCGCTGTAGCTATTGTCATTCTTAGTACTCAGGAAAACAAATTAGTAGACATTAAAGCAGAGGCCACAACATATTATGACATATGAATTAGACGATCGATGGTCAAACCGCTCGAGAACGTTACCAACCTCTTTGAGAAACGAACGGCCAATTCAATAGTTTTGACCTACTCCAACATACCGAGAGTCAAACCGTGTTTTTCCGGGAGTAAATCCACTGAACAGTATTGGCATATACACTTTAATTCACGGTTTGATTATTCACTTAAAGTGTCAGATCGATGCAGAAAGTTACCTATTCGTATAAAGTCATCTCTTCCTACCGAATACCTTATCTTGAGAGAACTAAACCCGCTGTATCCTGTTGCTCAGTTATCGTTCACGGAAACAAATTAGTGAACGTTATTGCAAATGCACACCTTATTTTCATGCAGGAACAGAATGATCGAGATTCAAGCCGTTTGAGAATGTTATCGCCTTCTTTGCGTGCCGAACGGATAAGTCTAAATCTTCACCTATCCTGGGATGCCGAGAGTGAAACCATGGCATTCTAGGAGTACATTCGCTGTACAGTATTGGCAACATACACCAAATTTCTCGGGATGAGCATTAAAGTAGGGAGCCAAATCATCGGCGAAAAAAACTGATTGTTATAAAGTCATTCTTCTTATAGACTACGTTACCATCCGAGAACGTATCCCTCTGTATATAAGGTATTACTTCGTGTTTCAAGAAGCAAATTTGTATTCATTTTAGTGATGGGCAACCTTATTTCATATATGAATATGAAGAGCGATAGTCAAACCTTTCGAGAGCGATACCACCTTTTGTGAGTGTCGATCGGCTCCGTCAATAGTTTCACCTACGCTGTGATTCCGTCAGCGTGTTAATGGAAGTAAATCCGCTAAAGGGTGTTGTCAGAAGATACGTTAATTCGCGGTATGAATATTATAGAATACCGTCGAGACGTTGTAGACAATTACCCATTGATGTAGATTCAAACTTCTGACAGAAAGTGTTTCCTTTCGACAACCAGACCTGCCGTATCGTGGATATAACTTCGTGATCGGAGAAACACACTGGTATACATTTTAGTGACCGCCACATTAATTTCATGTATATAGTATAAGATCGAGGGAAATGAATTCCAGAATATTACGCGCTTATTTGGGATTCGAACGGCAAAGTCAAAAGCATCACCAACCCTGTGATTCTGAGCGTCAGACCAGGCATTCCTGGTGTAAATCCGCTGAAAAGTATTGGCCATGGACACCATAATTCTAGGCGTGAACATTAAAGTAGAGAGACATATTGACGGCTATTATTTTCAGATGGTATACAGTCACTCTTTTCATCGATGTCCATACATTCCGAGAATATAACCTGCCGAATCGAGAATACAACTTCGCGATTAAAGATACAAATTAGTAGATATTTTTCTGACGAGCACCATAGATTCGTGCATGACATTGAAGATCGACTTTCAAACCGATCGAGAACATTATCAACATCCTTTGGAGTAGAACGGCTAAGTCAAATGCTTCAGCTGAAACAGACCGTCATGCCGTTGTAGAACCTAATGCTATTGAGTCAAGCTCTATCCGGATGTGTTATACAGCCGGTAACTATAATGTCTACTAATTTGTATTGCTGAACACGAAGTTCTACCCTCGATACAGCGGATTATGTTCTTGGAAGGTCATGTATCAGGTAAAGAGTTTGACGTTAAGCCAATTGGTAACGTTGTCAAACGGTTTTACGCTTTTCTTTAATATTCATACAGTGAATTATGCTGTTCATTGCCAATACACTTCAGCAGACTGACTCCTGAAGTACCAGGTTTGAGCCCCGGAATCACGGGAAAGGTGAAGCTATTGCCTAGGCCGTTCGTCTCTCACTGAAGGCGGTAAAGTTCTCGAACGCCATGATCCACAGTTTTGATATTTATACAAAAGCATGTGGTGTCCGTCCAGCAAACTGTCTACCAATTTCTTTCCGTGCACATTAAGTAGGACTCTAGCTACAGCGGGAAAGGCTCTCGGAAGGTGTGGTGCTCGGTCGAAGGAATGACATTATGCTGTTTGGTAATGTTCTCCGTCGGATTGACTCTCCAGAGTAGTATTCATAACGTAAATTAAGATGTCAGTTGCCAATAAACTTAGCGAACATACTGACGGATTACCTGATTTGACTCACGGAATCACAGGACAGATGGAGCAATAGACATAGACGTCCAACACTCAAAGATGGTTGTAACGTTCTCGAACGCTTTGATCCTCGACCTACTTATCCGTAATGAAATTAAGGAACCCGTCACTAACATATTTACCAATTTGATGCTCTGATCACGATGATACACTCTCGATATTGTGGGTAAGGTTCGCGGAAGGTACGGCCATGGGTAAAACGTTTGACTTTATAAGAATTGGTAACGCTTTCAAGAGGCCTTAAACTCTAAAGTAATATTCAAACCGGGAATTAAGGAGTCCATTGCCACAAGTCTTCAGCGTAGTTTTTGCCCGAATACCTGGGTTGGCACTTCGAATCTCTGTGTAGGTGGCGCTATTGACGTGCCATTCGTCTCTCATAGAAGATAGTAACGTTCTCGAACGGTTTGGCCATTGATCTCCCATTTAAGGGGCTCGTCACTAAAATGTATACTAATTTACATCTCTGAACACAAAGATAGCCTCACTATACAGCGGCTCAGGGTCAGAGATGGTAAGTTATTCGGTAAAATGCGTGACTTTATAACATTTGGTAATGTCTGGTGGCTTGCCTCCCTACCCTAATGTTCGAACTGTGAAATAATGTGTCTATAGCCTATACTGATCCGCGAATTCACTCCCAGATTAACTTGTGTGGCTCTCGGAATCACAGGATACGTGAAGATATTGCCATAGCTATGCGACTCGCAAAAAAGGAGGGAACGATGCTGAAAGGTTTTACTCTCGATTTTCATATTCATACCAGAAATTAGGGTGCATGTCACTTAAACGTATACTAATTTGTTTCACTGGACACGAAGTTATACTCCAAATACAACGGCATATGTTGTCCGAAGGTAAGGCCTCTGGTAAAAGGCTTCACCGTATACCAATATGTAACGATCTACAACGGTTTGACACTGTACTTTAACATTCATACGGTGAATTAAGGTGCCAATATTGTTCAGCGCATTTACTCCCGGAATCGCTGGTTTTGCTCTCGGAGTTACAGGAAAGGAGAAGCTAATGACTTACCTGTGCGACTCCCAAACCGTTATCGAACGGTTTCACACTCGATCCTCTAATTCATACATGAAATTAAGGTACCTGTCACTAAAATTTCTACTAATTTGTTTCTCTGATCACGAAGTTGTACGATAGCTACGGCGTGTTATGTTCCTGGAAGGTAAGGTATGCGATAATGGGTATGACATTATACCAATTGCTTATGTTCATCAACGGATTAATTCTCTACTATAATATTCAAACCGTGAAATAAGTTGCCTATTGCTAATTCTGTTCAGCGGATTTACTTCTGGAATACCAGTCTTGACTCTCTGGATCACAGGACAGGTGAAGCTATTGACTCAGCCGTTCGACACTCAAAGAACGTGATAAGGTTCTCCGAAGTCTTGGCCCGCAATTTTCTAATTCATACATGATGTTAAAGTTCCCGACACTGAAATGAAGACTATTTTCTTTCTCTGAACAGGAATTACTCTCCCGATTCAGCAGGCTAGCTTCTCGGCAGGTAAGGCCTGCGGTTAAAAGTTTGATTCTACACCAATAGATAACCTGTTACATCGGTTTGACTGTGTTCTTTAATATTTATATCGTGAATTGGGATGCCTAGTGCCCATACTGAGCAGCAGATTTTCTCGCGGAATACCAGATTTGACTCTCGCAATCGCAGGATTGCTGAAGCTCTTGACTTATCCATTCGAACCCCAAAGAAGGTGGTAACGTTCTGGATTGGTTTGACACTCGATCTTTTAATTCATACATAAAGTTTAGGTGCCCGACGCTAAAATGTATACTAATGCGTTTCTCTATACACGAAGTTATACTTTCGATACGGCGGCTTAGTTTCTCGGAGATATGGCCTTGTGTGAAATGATTGACTCTATAGTAACAAGTAACAATCTACATCGGTATCGATCTGTACGTAAATATATTTACCGTGAAATAGTGTTTATGAGGCCAATACTGTACAGCAGATCTACTCCCGAAATACCTGATTTGACTCTGGAAATGTCAGGATAGGTGGATCTGTTGTCGTATCCTTTCGACCCTCTAAGGGGGTGGTAACGTTCTGGAACGATTTTACCCTTGATCTTCAAACTCGTTCATGAAACTAATATGCCCGACTCTATGGTATATAGTAATTTGTTCCTCTGAACACGATGCTATACTTTCGATACAGCGTATTATACATTCGCAGCGTAAGGCCTTCAATGAAGCGTTTGACTTTATACCAATTGGTAACGATCTCAAATGGGGAGAAGCTCTACTTCAATATTCAGACCGTGAATTATGTTGCCTACTGGGAATACTGTTCAGCGGATTTAGTCCAGGAATACCTGGCTTGACTCCCCGAATCACATGATAGGTGTGACTTATCCGTCCGACTCTCAAAGAGGAATGTAACGTTCTGAAACGGTATGTCGTTCGACCTTCGAACTCATACATGTAGTTTAGGTGCCCGCCACAGACAAGAATTATAATTTCCTTCTCTGGATTCGATAGAATACATTCCATACAGCCGGATAGTTTTTCAAAAAGTAAAGTCTTCGGTAAGACGTTTGACTTTATAGCAATTGGTATGGTTCTCAAATGGATTGAGGCTCTACTTTATCTTTCAAACCGTGAATTAAGGTATCTATTGCCAATACTGTTCAGCGGACGCTCAGAACCATAAATAGAATAACCATAAATATAGGTGGAGCTGTTGACGCATCCCTTGGACCCTCAAAGAAGGTGGGATCGTTCTCGAACGGTTTGACTGTAGATTTTTCTATTCGTACGTGAAAATAATGTGTCCGCCTGCTAAAATATCTACTCATCTGTTCCTGTGAAAACTACGCAGGAGAATCGCTACAGCATGCCAATTGGTAACGTTATCCTATGGCTTGACTCTCTACCTTAACTTCATACCGTGAATTAAGGTGTGCATTGCCAATAGTGTTCAGCGACTTTGCTCGAGGATAATCTTTTCTACTCTCGCAATCAAAGGATAGAAGGAGCTATTGACTTATCCGTTCGTTATTCAAAGAGGGTAGGATCGTTCTCGAGCGGATTCACCCTCGTCCTTCTAATTCATACATGACGATGAGGTGCTTGTCACTCAAATGAAGACGAAGTCCCATCTCTTAACTCGAAGTTATACTCTCGTTGAAGCAGGTGCGATTCGCGTAAGTTAACGCTATCGGTAAATGTTTGACGTTATAGAAATTGGTAACGTTCTAATACGTTTTGACGCTTTACATTTGTATTCAAACCCCGAATTATCGTGTCAATGGCCGATGCTATTCAGCGCATTTACTCCCGGAATACCCGGCTTGATTTTCCTAATCACAGAATGGGTGAAGCTACAGACTTAGCTGTTCAACTATAAAATATAGTTGTAACGTTCTTATAATGTTTGACGCTCGACTTTGCTATTGATATATGAAAATGATGTGTCCGTCTGCTGTAATGGTTACTAATTTGTTTTCGTGAACATTAAGCTATGCACTCGCTGCGATGGGTTAGGTTCTCCTATGGAAGGGTATTCTGTGAAAAGAACCACATTGTACGAATTGGTAAATTTCTTCCGCGGTTTGACTCTCTGCGTTAATACACATACCCCGAATTAAGGTGTCTATTTCCAAACCTATTCAGCGTATTAACTCCAGGAATACATGGTTTGACGCTCGTAAGCACAAGAGAGATGAAGTTGTTGACGTCACTCGACTCCCAATGAAGGCGGTAACGTTCTCGAATGCTTTGACTCTCGATGCAGATATTCACACACAAGCACGTGTCCGTACGTGACAGTGTGTCCTAACTTGTTTCCGCAAACATTTTCGAGACAGTCGCTACGGCGGGATAGGTTCTCGGAGGGTAAGGTATCCGGTGAAAAGTTTGGACCTATACCAGTAGTTAACGTTCTATGATGGTTCCAATCACTATACCATTATTTATACCGTAAAATAGGGTGTATAACGCCAATACTGTACAGTGGGTCTACTCCCGGATTACCTGGCTTGACTCGCAGAATCACGGGATAGGAGAAAGTATTGTTTTATCCTTACGGTGGTTAGGATTGTGGTAACGGTACCGAAAGGTTTGACCCTCTATCATGCAATTCATACATTTAGTCGATGTGCCTGTCACGGAGGGTAATCCCTTCAGTAGAAAGTTTGACGCTATAACAATATGTAACGTTTGACAAGAATTTGACAATCCACTATAATATTTGTTCCGTGAATTAACGCGGCTATTGGTAATATGGTTATGTGGATTCACTCCCGTAGTACGTAATCTGACTCTCGGAATGCCATGATGTGAGTATCTACAGATTTAACAATTGGACTATAGTAGAAGGTGGAAACGATCTCGCACCGTTTGCCCCTCGATCCTCCTATACATACATGCCAATAAGGTGTCCGTGTTCCAAAATGTCTAGCAATATGTTCCGGTGAACACTCAGCAATCCAATCGCTAAAGCGGGATGGGATCTCGGAAGGTAAGTCTGCGGTAAAAAGTTTGATTCTAAGCCAATTCGTTATGTTCTACAACGGTTTTACTCTGCACATTAATATTTACACCTGATGGTATGGCGTGTAACGTTATTACTGTACAGCAGATTTACTCGTGGAATACCTGATTTGACTGTCGGAGTCGCGGAATAGGTGAAACTATTGACTTAGACATTCGCCTCTCGCAGAAGGTGGCAACGTTCTCGAACGCTTTGACCCTCAACCTTCTAATTCATTCATGAATTTAAGGTGCCGTCACTAAATTGTGTACGAGTATGATCGTCTGCACACGATGATATTACCTCGAAGAAGCGGGTGAATTTCGCGGATCGTACGGCCTTCTATGAAACTTTTGACTTTATAGCAGCAAGTAACGTTCTCACACGGTGTGACGCTCCATTTTAATTTCCAATCCGCGACTTATGTTGTCAACTGCCAATACTGTACAGCGCATTTACTGCCGGAATACCTAGCTCACACTCGGTATCCCAGGTTAAGTGAAGCTATTCACTTAGCAGGTCGTCTCTCCCAGGACGGTGGAAACGTTCTCGAACGTTTTGACCCCGATCATCTAATTCATGCACGAAATTAAGTAACCCGTCACAGTGTAATAAATTGCTTTTCTGAACACGACGACGTACCCTCGACACAGCGCGTTAGCTTCTCGAAATTTAAGTCCTTCGTTAAAAGGTTTGACTCTATTACTGTACGTATCGTTCTTCGACGTTGTGACGCTACACTTCATTATTCATTCCATGTATTGAGGTGCCTATTGCCAAAACGGTTCATCGTACTTACGCCCGCAATACATGGTTTGGCTCTCGGAATAAAAGGATAGGTGAATCTCTTGGATTTGCTGTGCGACTCACAGAAATGGTGGTAACGATGTGCACTTGTTTGACCATCGACCTTTTAATTCATAGATGAAATGAAGGTACCCGTCCCTTAAATGTATACTATTGTTCTTCCCTGGACACGAAGGTATACTCTCGATTAAGCGGGTGGGGTTCGCGGATGGCAAGGCCATCAGTATAACGTTTGACTTTACACCAATTGGTAACGGTCTCAAACGGTTTGACGAGCTACTGCAATATTAAACCATGATTTAAGGCGTCTACTGCCAATACTATGTACTACCCGAATATTTGGTTTAACTTTCTGAATCACAGGATAGCAGAACCTATTGTCTTAGCCGTTCGACTCTCGGCGAGCGTGGTAAAGCTCTGGAACTGTTTGATCCTCGATTTTGTATGTCATACACGAAATTATGGTGCCAGTCTCTGAAATGAATGCTAGTTTCCTTCTCTGAACACGAACTCAATCTCTCGATAAAGCCGGTCAGATTGGAGGAAGTTAACGCCTTCTGTAATCATTTGACAATATATCAATTGGTAACGCTCTATAATGGTTTGACGCTCAACTTTAATATTCAAATCGTAAATTATGGTGCTTATAGCCAAAGCTGTTCAGCGGACTCACACCTGGAATACCTCCATTAACTTCGGAATCGCAGGATAGGTGAAGCTATTGACATAGCAGTTCGTCAACCACAGACGGTTGCAATGTTGTCGAACGGTTTGACACTTGATCTTCTAATTCAAACACGAAATAAAGGGTGCCGTCACTAAAATATATACTAATTTGCTTCCTTGAACACGAAGTTATGCTCACAGTACAGCGCCATTGGCTTTCGGTAGGGAAGGTCTTCCGTAATGCGTTTGACATTATACCAATCGCTAACGTTCTCAAACCGTCTGACTTTCCGCTCTAATGCGTCAACTGAAATGAACACTGATTTCATTCTCTGAATAGGAACTCATTTTCTCGATGAAGCCAGTGATGTTCGCGGAAGGTAAGGCCTTCGGTAAAACTATTGACTTTATACTAATTGGTTACGCTCTCAAACGGTTTGACTCTCTAGTTTAATATTCAAGCCGTGAATGAAGGTATTCATTGCCAAAACTCTTCAGCGGACTTACTACCGGAATACCTGGCCTGAGTCTCGGAATCGCAGGATAGGTGAAGGTATTGACTTAGCAGTTAATCTCTCACAGCGGATGGCATCGACATCGAGCGCATTGACCCTCGATCTTTTATTTCAGACACGAAGCTAAGGTGGCCGTCACTGAATTGAATTCTTATTTCTTCGTCAGGAGACGGAGTTATACTCTCGATTCAGCGGATTATGTTCTCTGAACGTACGGCCCATGGTAGAAATTTTGACTCTATACCAATAGGAAACAATCTGCAACCGCATGGCACTCTACTTTTATTTTCGAGCATCGAAATAATGTGTCAATTGCCAATACTATTCAGCGCATTTACTCGCGGAATATCTGGTTTGACTCGCGGAGTCACAGGGTGTACGAAGCTATTGACTTAGTCGGTCGAATCTCAAAGAAGGTAGTAACATTCTCGAACTGTTTGACCATCGATTTTGTTATTCTTGCATGAAAACTACTTGTCCGCCTGATAGAATGTATACTAATTCCTACCACTGGACACCATGTGATACTCTCGATACTGGGCGTTAGGCTTTTGGAGGGTATGGCCATCCGTAAAACGTTTAACTTTATAATAATTGGTAACATTATCAAACGGATTGGTGCTCTTCATTAATATTCAAACCGCGATCAAAGGTCTCCATGAAAAATAGTGTACAGCGCATTGACTCCAGGAATACCTGGTCTGTCCCTCGGAATCATACGCGAATTGCAGCTATTTTCTTAGCTGTTGGGCTCACAAAGGAGGTGGTATCGTACTCCAACGGTTCGACTCTCGACTTTATTATTCGTACATGAAAAACAGTCGTCAGTCTGCCAAAATGTCTACTAATTTGTTTCCGGGAGCACTAAGCATGATACTCGCTACTGCGGGTTAGGTTCTAGGAAGGTTAGTTATCCGGTAAATAGTCTGCATTTGTACCAATTTGTTGTGTTCTCCAACGGCTTGACTCTCTACTTTAAATTCTAACCGCGAATAATAGTGTATATTGTCAGTTCTGTAGACTGCATTTAATCCCGTAATACCTGGTTCGGCTCGCGGACTCATAGGATAGACCAAGCTATTGACATGGCCGTTCGACACCGAAAGAAGTCAGCATCTTTATCGACAGGATTGACACTTGATTACCTAATTCGTACATGAAATTAAGATGTCCGTCACTAAAGTGTACACTAATGTGTTGACGAAGCAGTATGCCAGATACAGCGGGTTAGATTGTCGGAAGATAAGGTCTTCGGGAGAATGTGTGTCTTCGTACCAATGTGTTACGTCCTGCAACGGTTTGACACTGTTTCCTTAATACTCATACAGTGATTGAAGGTTCATACATGAAATTACGGTTCTCGCCACTAAAATGTAGACTATTTCGTACCTCTAAACACGGTGTTATAGTCTCGATGCAGCTGGTCAGTTTTTCGGATGGTGGGGAATTCTGTAGGAAGTTTAAACCTACACGAATACGTAATGTTGTGCATCCGCTTGGCGGCCTGCTTTATCACTATTCCTACCAAGACCGGCCAAATGACCGTTTTTCAATTTTCAATTGGAATTTCTTACATTCATCGTAAGTGAATCGCCATTAAACTTTACGACCTTTCCTCATATGTATGTATGATACACTTTTCAATATGCACATATATTTTTTATTGTTTATTTTCTGAGAAATATTTGTTCTCTGTCTTACATACCACGACCGGGCATTTGACCGGTAGTACGATTTTTGCATTTTCGTAATAGGTACTCTCTAAGACTCAATGCCAAAAATATAAAGTCGTTATAAACGGAAGGTAATGCAGTTGTGGTACTGGACCGTGAAGTGTCCTCCAGAAAATGGTTTACGGCAATTCCAAGTGTTTACAGTTCTTGCACGACTATCGCGTTAGCGTTGCTTATTTGCTTAATTGAAATCCGACACGGTACAGATTCTCGAATGCCCTGACGCCATCTTCTCTACTATGGCGTAATATAAATAATCATATAACAGAAGGAAATGTATAGACGTCTTCTCACGAATTCAAATCAGTATAGTCTTGCGTCACGAACAGTGTGCATCGAGACGTGAAAGTCACAATGGGCATACTTGTCAGTCTTTTAATATTATTTTGTAATATTTTATATCGTATTACGTGTTATAAGTGCAATTATCAAAGTAGTGAACAAGACTAATAATACGTCGCAGTAAGTTCCACATTTTACCTTTTATTCATTTTTTTATCTATTTTGATATACATTTTCAAATTTTAGTTTTTGTTTTCTCTTATTTTAGTTGAATATTTACCCCAAAATATCAAGATATTTGTGGAGTGCGAATGCATTATTACAGAGAATAAATGATATCGATGCAGAATGTTCTGACGGTGATCAGGAAATTCAGGATATGGAAAATGGCAATACGGAAAATTATGATCCATTTAAAACCAACTCGAAGACGGATGAGGACGATGGGAATATTTCGAACGTACGTAGACGACGAAAGAAAATGAGATTTTTAGTTTGTTCCGGTATTGAGAATGAGGAATAGGTAAGCGAAATTGCGATAGCCGGAACTGTTTGGCAGGAAGTAAAACTAGGGTCTAATCCTGGAAGCGCAACTGGTCATATTTTTAGGGAAACATCAGGCCCGATTGGGTACAGTAAACGTAATACTATGAAAGGCGAAGTTGGGGCGGCATTTTCTGTGATAATTGATAAGAATATAATCGATCATATAAGAAAGTGCACAGAAGCAGAGGCATTTAGAGTGTTGGGATATAAATGGGAACAGCCTACAGCAAAGTTATATGCATTTTTTGCAATTATGTATGCACGCGGTGCATATGAGGTTAAGGATATAGATATAGCCCTTCTATGGAAAAGAAAGTGGGGCCCGCCTTTTTTCTCAAATACTATGAGTAGACATGACTTTAGAGAGATTATGAGATTTATTAGACTTGACGACAGAAATCAACGAAACCAACGGTTACAAACAGATAAATGCGCTATGATTTCCGAAATTTGGTACAAGTTTATTGACAACAGTCAAAATTGTTTTAAACCAGGTCCATATATTACTATTGACGACCAATTGTTTCCAACGAAAGCAAGGTGTAAATTCACTAAATGCATGCCCAATAAACCGGAAAAATTTGATCTAAAATTTTTGTCAGTATCCGATGTACGTAGCAAATATATAATAAATGGCTTTCCATATTTGGGAAAAGGTGAAAGTAGCGAGCCCTCAGTACTTCTTTGAGAGTTAGTCACTATGAAATTAGCAGCAGCGTGTGTAGGATGTGGAAAAAATATAACCACAGACAACTTTTTTACAAACCTACCTTTAGCAACAAAACTTTTAGCAAACAAAAAACTACGATTGTTGCGACAATTGGAGCAAACAGAAAAAAGCTACCACGACTGGCGAAACTGAAAGACGACGACATGGCACTTTTCGTAATCAAACTCTATCGCTGAAATAATTGTATGTTGACAATTCACAATGCAAAACCAAGAAAGAAAGAACAAATTCTCAGTTCAATGTACAACTCCGTACAGGTTGAAGAAAATGACACCCCGACACCGGAGACAATTCAATTGTATAATAGCACCAAACTTGGTGTAGATGTGACCGTTCAAATGGCCAGAAATTATTCGGTAAAATCTAAATCTCGGATATGGCCTTTGCAAGTATTTCTAAATATCTTGGATTTAGCGGGGATAAATGCATGTATGTTATATAAAGAAACTACGGGAGGAGAAATTACAAGACAGGAATTTCTATTCCAATTGGCAGAAGAACTTGCTATCGAATACCAACAAGAGCTCGGCCAGGAAAATCAACCAAAACCCTTTGCAAGTACAAATGCAGGTTCCCGTGAACGGAAAACATGTCAGATGAGGTATTGTAAACATAATAAGACGAACAAAATCTGTCAAAATGTAAAAAGTATGTATGCGGTGAATATACATTTGAGAAGCCCATATGGAAAAATGCAACGAAAAAGAATAAAATGTAGATTATGTACTCTTCAATAACAGAAAATATATTTTTATACAGGTAAACTGGATATTGGTCTGCATTCAATATTGAAAAAATATAAGTTGTGGAAGACCGCTCATTTGACCGGCCGCGGTAGGAATAGGTATACGTGAAATGCCGGTAGGAATAGTTTTAATACTCAATCCGTGAACTGACGTGTCTATTGCCTATACCGTACAGCGCATTTATTCCCGGAAAATCTGGTCTTACTTTCGGAATCACTGGATACGTTTAGTTATTGACATAGCCGTTCGTCTCTCGCAGAAGGTTGTATCGCTCTCAAACGGTTTGACCCTCGATCATGTAATTCATATCTGAAGTTAAGGTGCCCATTTCTGAAATGAACACTGATTTTTTTCTCTGAACACCATGCTACTCCCGATACAGCGCGATAGGCTTTCGCAGGGATAGGTCTTCAGTAAAACGTTTGGCCTTATACAAATTACTAGCGTTCGCAAACGGATTGTCGCTAGACTTTAACATTCATACCGTGAATTACGGTGTCTATTGCAAATAACTTTCTGCCAATTTACTCCCGAAATACCTGGTTTGACACTCGTAATCACAGGACAGGTGAAGCTCTTGGCTTAGCTGATCGTCCTTGAAAATAAGTGGCAACGTTCACGAACGTATTGTCACTCGATTTTCTACTCCATACATGGACCTATGTTGACCGTCACTAAAATGTGTACATACTTGTTTCTCTCATCAGGAGGAGACACTTTCTGAAACAGCAGGACTGTTTCTCGTATCGATAAGGTCTTCGGTGCGGAGTATGACTCTATAACAATTGGTAACGCTATCCAACGGTTTGACTCTCGATCTTGTTACGCATACATGAAATTAAGGTGCTCCTCACAAAAATGTATAGTTATTTAATCGCTGATCTCATGTTTATCGTCTAGATACGGTGGGTTATATTCTCGGATTGTAAGGTTTCTGTAAAGAGTACGACGTTATACCAATTTCTAATGTTCTCAAACGGGTCAACCCGCTACTTCAATATTCACACCATGAATTAATGTTTCTATTGCCAATACTGTTCAGCAGATTTACTCCTAGAATACCAGGTTTGACTCTCGAAATCACAGGACAGGCGGAGCTATTGGCTGAGACGTTCGACTCAGAAAGGAGATTGTAACGCTCTCGAACGGTTTGACTCTCCAGTCTGCTGTTCAGACAGGAAAATATCATGTCCGTTTGCTAAAAATTCTACTAATTTGTTTTCGTGGACATTAAGCAAGCCATTCGCTTGTGCGAGCTAGGTTCTTCTACGTTTATGTATTCGGTAAAAGGATGGCATTATACGAACTAGTAATGTTTTCCGACTGTTTGACTATCTACTCTACTATTCAAAGTGTGAATTAAGGTGTCCATTACGAATAGTGTGCAGCGGATTGACTCCCAGCATAACGGGTTTGCCTATCGGAATAGCAGGATGGGTGAAACTATTCACTTAGCCATTCGATCCTCAAAGAGGGTGGGATCGCTCTCGAACGGTTCGACTGTCGATTTTTCTATTGTTACATGGAAATGAGGCGTCCATCTGCAAAACTTCTCCTAATTTGTTTCCGTGAGCATTAAGAATGACACAAGCTGAAGCGGGGTTTGCTCTGGGATGGTAATGTATTCCGTGATATGAATGACTGTATAGCAGTTGGTAATATTCTGCGACGGATTGACAGTCTGCTGTAATATTCGTACCGTGAATCGTGGTGTCTATTTCCAACACTGTGCAGTGGACTTACTCCTGGAATTCCAAGCTTGATACTCAGAATCACAGGATAGGTGAAGATGATGACACAGCCGTTCGACACTCTAGGAAGATGGAACGGTTCTCGAGCGGTTTCACACTCGATCATCTTATTCATACAAGAATTTAACGCGCCCGTCACCAAAATGCATACTTATTTGTATCTCTTAACACGAAGTTCTACTCTCGATACGGCGGGTTTGCGACTCCGAAATTAGTGCTAACTGCATAATCTTTGACTGTGTACCAATAGGTAACGTTCTACAACGGTTTGACGGTCTGCTTTAATAATCAATCTGTGAATTAAGGCGTCTATTGCGAATACTGTACAGCGCATTTACCCCGTACTATGATTCTGAAAGTCAAATCAGGTACTCCAGAAGTAAATCCGTTTTACGGTATTATATTTTTACACCATACCTCCGGGTATAAATAAAGTGCAGAGTCAAACTGTTGTAGATCTTTACGAATTGGCATTGAGTCAAACTGTTTACCGACGGCCTTACCATCCGAGAACCCCTGCAGTGATTGGCTTGTTTAGTGTTCATCGGAAACATTAGTAGTCATTTTGGGAAACGGACACCTTAATTTCATGTACGATTAGGACGATCGAGAGACAAACGGTGCGGGAACGTTACCACATTCTTCGAGACTCCAACTGCTAAATCAATCGATTCACCTCCCCTGTCATTCCGTAGGTCAAATCAGATATTCCGACCGTCATTCCGCTGTGCAGTATCGGAAATAGGCCCCTTACTTCACGCCATGAATATTAAAGTCGAAGGTCAAACCGTCGGAGAATATTGCCAATTGGTATAGAGTCATTCTTATTGCCGAAAATATACCCTCCCAAGAATCTCTCACGCTGTAGCCAGAGTCACGCTTAGTGCTCACAGAAACAAATGAGTAGACATTATTGCTGAGGCACATCATATTTTCAAATATGAATTAGAGGATTGAGAGTCAAACCGTTCTAGATCGTTACCACCTTCGTTGAGAGTCGAACGGCTCAGTCAGTAACTTTACATGTAGTTGTGATTCCGAGAGTCAAGCCTGGAATTCCTGGAGTAAATCCGCTGATGAGCATTGACAATAGACTCCTAAATGCACAGATTGTTTCTCACAGTAGAGCGGAAAACCGATTGAGAATGTTACCTAATGTTACAAAGGCATTCTTTTGGCACAATAATTTATCTTCCGAGAACATAAGCTGCTGTATCGCGGGTACATTGTCGTGTTCAGAGAAACAAATTAGTATACATTATAATGGAGGACACCTTAGTTTCATGTATGATATAGTATATCGAGTGGCAAACTGTTCCATGACGTTACCACTAGCTTTGAGAGTCTCACAGCTATGTCACTAGCTTCACATACCTCGTGAATCCAAGAGTGAAACCAGGCATTCCAGGAGCAAACTCACTGAGCAGCATTGGTACTGGTCACCTTAATTCACGGATTCAATATTAAAGTAGAGTGTCAAACCGTTCTCCATCGTTACATATTGGTATGAGCTCATCCTCTTCATCGAAGGCCTTACCTTCCGATAAGCAAACCAGCTATATCTAGAGTATAGCTTCGTGTTCAGAGAAACACATTAGTATACATTTTAGCGTTGGGCGCTTTAATTTCAGGAATGGCTTAGGAGGCCGAGGGTCGAACCATTCTAGAAAGATTCCTAGAGGCAGACCAGGTATTCCGAGTCTTATCCCGCTTTACAGTATTGGAATTAGACACGTTATTTCACAATATAAATATTAAGGAACAGAGATAGCCGTTGTATAACCCATATTTCTATACCATCAAACTTTTTAACGAAAGCCTTACGCAGCGAAAATCTGTCCCGCCGTATCGAGAGTATAACTTCGTGTACAAGGAAGCAAATTATTATATATCTTGGTGACGGCACCCTATGTTTTATGTGTGAATTCGCAGATCGAGTCTAAAGTTTGAGAACGTTACCACCTACATTGAGAATCGAATGGCTGTGCCAATAGCTTCATCAATCCTATGATTCCAAGAGTCATGCCTGGTATTCCAGGGGTAAACCCACTCAACAGTATTGTGAATAGAAACATTAATTCGCGGTATGAATATTGAAGTAGAGAGCCAAACCGCTTGAGAACTTTACCAATTGGTATAAAGTTATACGTTTCCAAGGTGCTCTTACCATCCGAGACCTTAACCTGCAATATCGAGAGCATAACATGGTGTTCAGAGGGACGAATCAGTTTACCTTTCTGTGGCGGGCACATTAATTTCGTGAGTGAATTAGAAGTTCGAGGGTCGATCCGGTCGAGAACGTTACCACCATCTGTGAGAGACGGACGGCTAAGTCAATACTTTCATCTATCCAATGATTCCGATAGTGAAAGCAGGTATTCCAGGAGTAAATCTGCTGAACAGTATTGACAATGGACACCATAGTTCACGGTTAGGATATTAAAGTAGAACGTCAAAGCGTTTTAGAGCGCAGCCAATTGGAGTAAAGACAAACACTTCACCAAAGCAGTTAACTTCCGCGAATCTCTCCGACCTCTTCGAGAGTATAACTTCCTGTTCAGGGAATGGAAGAAATCTTCATTCCAGTGACGGGCAACTTATCTTCCCCTATGAATTAGAAGATCGATGGTCCATCCAGTCGAGAAGGTTACCACAATCTGTGTGAGACGAACGGCTAAGTCAATATTTTCACCTATCCTGTCATTCGGAGAGTCAAGCCAGGTATTCCAGGAGTATGTACGCTGAACAGGATTAGTAATAGACACCTTAATTGACGGTTTGAATATTAAAGTAGAGCGTCAAACCGTTTTAGAACGTTATCAACTAGTATAATGTCAATAGCTTAACGAAGGCGATACCTTCCGCGAACCTTAGCTACTTCATCGAGAGTGTAACGTCGGGATCTGAGGTAGAAGTTAGTCTCCATTTCAGTAACGGGCACCTTAACTTCATGTATGAATTTGCAAATCGAGGTTCAAAACGTCCGAGAACGTTACCACCCTCTTTGAGGTACAGACGGCTAAGTATATTGCTTCACTCCCCTGTGATTATGAGAGTCAAATCAGATGATCCGGCAGTAAGTCCACTGAACAGCATTGGCAATAAACACCTTAGTTCAAGGTTTGAATATTAAGGCAGACCGTCAAACCGTTATAGATCGTAAACTGTTCGTATAGAGTCAAACCCATTACCGAAGGTCTTGCTTTGCGGGAACATAACCTGCAGTATCGAGTGTATGACTTCGTGGATGGAGAAATACATTAGTATCCATTTTAGTGATAGGCACCATAACTTCATGTATGAATTAGAATATCCAGAGGCAATGCGTTCCAGAACATTGCCACCTTTTTTGATAATTGTACGGCTATGTCAGTAGCTTCACGTATCCTGTGATTACGAGAATCAAACTGGGTATTCCGGGAGAAAATTCGCTGAAAATTATTTGCAATAGAGACCTTTACTCACGGCATGAATATTAAAGTAGAGCGTCAATCCGTTTGTGAACGCAACGAAATTGTATAAAGTCAAACATTATACTGATGACCTTTCCCTCCGAAAAACTATCCCGCTGTATCGAGAGTATAACTTCGTTTTCAGAGAATGCAATTAGTATCCATATCAAATAGGGGCACCTTCATTTCATATATGAGATAGATGATCGGATGTCAAACCACTCGAGAAAGTCACCACCTTCTGTGAGGGACGTATGTCTAAGTCAATAGCTTCACACATCCCGTGTTTCCGTGGGGCAGCCTAGGGAAGACGACCGTAAGATCGCTGCAGAGAATTGGCAATTGACATCTTAATTCTGTATATTAAATAAGAGCGTCAATCCGTTTGTGAACGCCACCAAATTGTATAAAGTCAATCATTATACCGATGACCTTACCCTCCGAAAAACTAACCCGCTGTATCGAGAGTGTATCTTCGGGCCTCAGTGGGGTCGAATTATTATACGCTTTTGCGATAGCCACGTTAATTTCAAGTATGAATTAGAAGATCGAGGGTCATACCGTACGAGGCCTTTACTACCTTCTATATGATTCGTTCGGCTAAGTCAATGGTTTCAGATACCCAGTGTATCCGACTGTAACAGCAGCTATCGCTGGAACAAATCCGCTCATGAGTACTGGCAACAGACGCCTTAATTCACGGTTTGAATATTAAAATAGAGCGTCACACCATTTGAGAACGTTACCAATTGCTATAACGTCAAACCGTTTACCCATGGCCTTACCTTCCGCGAAGATAACCCTCTGTATCGGGAGCATGACTTCGCGGTCACAGAAGGAAATTATTAGGCATTTTAGAGACGGCGACCACTATTTCGTGCATGAATTAGGAGATGGGGGGTAATACTGTTCCAGACCTTCAGCACGTTCGCTGAAAGACGAACGGCTAACAAGATAGCATCTGCTATCCTCTGATTCCTAAAGCTAAACTAGTTATTCGGGTAGTGAATCTGCTGAAGAGATTTCGCAATAGACACCTTATATGACGGTATGATATTGAAGTAGTTCGTCAAACCGTTTGAGAGCTTTACCAATTGGTATAAAGTCAATCGTTATACAGGCGACTTTACCTTCCGCGAACATCACCAGCTTTATTGAGAGTATAACTTCGTGTTCAGAGAAAGATATCAGTATTCACTTCAGTGACGGGCACCATAACTTCATGTATGAATTAGGAAATCGAGGGTCAAAACGTCCGACAACGTTACCACTCTATTTGAGATTCAGACAGCTAAGTATATTGCTTCACCTATCCTGTGATAATGAGAGTCAAATCAGATGATCAGGGAGAAAGTCCGCTGAACAGCATTGGAAATAAACACTTTAGTTCACGGTTTGAATATTAAGGCAGGCCGTCAAAACCGTTATAGAACGTTACTTATTGATATAGAGTCCAACCATTTACCGAACATCTTGCATTGCGAGAACATAACCTGCAGTATCGAGTGTATGACTTCGGGGTTAGAGAAATACATTAGTATATATTTTTGTGATACGCTCCATATCTTCATCTATGACTTTGAAGTTTGAAGGTCAAACCCTTCAGGAACGTTAACACCTCCTTTGTGCATAGAAAGGCTGAACCATTAGCTTAGTCTATCCTATGAGTTCGATAGCCATATCAGGTATTACGGGATTAAATGAACTTTACAGTTCTGGCAATATACACCTTAATTCACGGTTTGAATTTATGAGAACGGCAGAAATTATGAGAACCATACCAATTGGCATATAGTCAGACGTCTTACTGATGGCCTGATCCACCGAAACCCTAACCCGCTATATCGGGAGTATAACGTCGTGTTCAGTGGTACAAAGTAATTTACGTTTTAATGGCGGCACCTTAATTTCGTGTATGAATTAGATTATCGAAGATCAAACATTTCGAGATCGTAACCAGCCACTTTGAGATTAGAAAGAATAAACCAAAAGCTTCACCTATTCTGTGATTCCCATAGTGAATCCAAGTATTCCGAAAGTCAATCCGCAGTACATTATATGCTAATAGCAACTTTATTCACCGAATCAATATTAATGGACTGAGACAAACCGCTGTAGACCGCTACCTACTGGTACAGGATCAAACTCTTTAAAGAAGGCCTTACCTTCCGAGAAGCTATCCCGCAGTATCGAGAGTGTAATTCCTGTTCAGAGAAAGAAATTAGTTTTCATTTTAGTGCCGAGCACCTTAACATCGTGTTGGAATTCGCAGATCTATTGTCAATGTATTCGAGATTGTTACCACCTTCTTTGAAAGTCGAACGCTGCGACAATAGCTTCACATATTTTTGTGATTCCGAGAGTCAAGCAGTGTATTCCAGGAGTAAATCAGCTGAACGGTATTAACAATAGACAATTGAATTCACGGTATGATTAACAAATTCGAACGTATAACCGTTTGAGAACGTTACCAATTGGCCTAAGGACATTCTATATACCTGATTCCTTACCTTCAGAGAATATAATCCGCGGCATCGAGGGTATCAGTTCGTGTTCAGCGACACAAATTAGTAGATACTTTAGTGGCGGGCACCTTATTCCTTCTCGGAATCGCAGTATATGTGAAACCATTGACATAGCCGCTCGTCTCTCACAGAAGGTGGCAACGTTCTCACGCGGTTTGGCCGCCGATCTTCTAATTCATGCATGAAATTAAGGTGCTTGTCAGTAAATGTTCACTAGTTCGTACCTCTGAACGCGGTGTTATGCTCCCGATACAGCGAGCATAGTTTCCCGCATGGTAAGGCATGCTGGCAGAAGTTTACCCTACACATTTAGGTAATGTTCTATAATTCCATGGCGGCCTGCTTTAATATTCAGACCGTGAATTGAGGTGTTTATTGGCAATACTCGTCAGCGAGTTTACTCTCGGTTTTCCCGGGCTGACGCTCCGAACTTCAGGATAGGTGAAGCTATCGACTTAGCCGTTCGTCTCTCACAGAAGGTGGCAACGTTATCGAATGGTTTGGTACACGACCTTCTAATTCACACATGAATTTAATGCGCCGTCACCAAGTTGTATACCAATGTGTTTCCCTCAACACGGAGCTATACTTTCGATACTGCGCGTTAGCTTCTCGGAAGGTGTGGCCGTCTGTGTTACGTTTGATCTCATAGCAATTGATAACGATCACATACGGTGTGACGCTCTATTTTAATGACCACACCGCGAACCAATGTATTTATTGCCAATACTGTTCAGAGGATTTCAACCCGGAGTACAGGGGCTTGACTCTCGGAATCACATGTATAGGTGAATCTATTGACTCAGCCGGTCGACACTCGGAGAAGGTGGGAACGATCCCGAACGATTTGACACCTGATCATCTAGTTCATACATGAAATTATGGTGCACGCGGCTAATGTATATACCAATTTGTATCTCTGAACACGAAGTTATTCTCTCGATGCAACAGGTTAAGATCACGGAAGGTATGATCTTCGGTACACTTTTTGACATTATACCAATGGGTAACGTTTTACAAGGGAGAGATGGTGTACCTTGATATTCAAACCGTGTGCCAGGGTGTCCATTGCCAGCAGTGTACAGTTTATTGACTTTCGGAATGCCCGTTTGTCTTTCGGAATCACATGGCACGTGAAATTAGTGACTTATCCGTTCGAATCACAAAGCAGTCGGTAACGTTCTCGAACAGTTTGATCCTCAATGTCCTAATTCATACGTGAAGTTAAGATGTTCGTCACTCAAATGTAAAATAGTTCGTGCCTCTGATCACGGTGCTATACTCTCGATTCAACGGGTCAGTTCTTCGGAGGGTAAGGCATTCTGTTGGAGATTTAACAGCACATTAATATAGAATGTCCTTCAACGGCTTGATAGCCTTCTTTAATATTCACACCGCGAATTATGGTACCTATTGCCAATACTCTTCAGCGGATTTACTCTCGGACTGCCTGGTTTGACTTTCGGCATCACAGGGAAGGTGGACCTATCGAGTTATCCGTTCGACTCTCAAAGAGGGTGGTAACGTTATCGAGCGGTTTGCCCATCGATATTCTAATTCATACGTGAAGTTAAGGTGCCGGTCACTGAAATAATTACTAACTTCATTCACTGATCACGGTGTTATACTCTTGATATGGCGGGTAAGCTTCTCCGAAGGTAGGGCTGTCGGTAAAATGTTTGACTCTATACCAATCGGTACCGTTCTACAACGGTTAGACGATCCGTTCTAATATTGAAACCATGAATTAAGGAGTCTATAGCCATTTCAGCGCAGCGGATTTACTCCGTGTATGGCTGGTATGACTGTCGGATACACAGAACATGTGAAGATAATGACATAGATCTTGGAATATCATAGAAGGTGGTAACGGTCTCGAACGGTATGACCCTCGAACTTTTAATTCATGCATCAAATTATGGTGCTCGTCACTAAAATGTAAAGTAGTCCGTACCTCTGATCTCGTTGTTGTAGTCCAATTACAGCTGGTCAGTTTTTCGGAGGGTCCGGCAATCTGTTAACAGTTTGACCTTACGCGAATAGGTAGTGTTCTGAAACGCCTTGACGGCCTGCTTTAAAATTCAAACTGTGAATTCATGTGTGTATTGTCTATAATGTACAGCGCATATTGCAAACGGAATATCTGGTTTAACTGTCGGAATCATAGGATATGTGAAATTATTGGCTTAGCCTTTCGTCTCTTACAGTAGGTTGCAGCGTCCTCTAACAGTCTGACCATCGATGATGAAATTTATACGCAAATAATTGGTGTTCGGCCGCTAACAGTTCTACGAATTTGTTGCCGTGCACGTTGTGTAGGACACATGCTACAGCGGGTTACGTTTTCGGAAGCTATAGTATTCGGTAAAAGGAATGACGTTATGTGCATTGGTAACATTCTCCGTCGGTTTGACTATCTACATTAGTTTTCATACCGCGAATTAAGGTGTCAGTTGCCAATTAACTTGAGCATACTTACTCCCGGATTACCTGATCTGATCTATAGAATCGTAGGATAGGTGAAGCAATAAACATAGTCTTCCGACTCTCAAAGTGTGTGGCAACGTTCTCGAACGGTCGGACCATCGATCTCCTAATACATACATGAAGTTGTGGTGCTTGTCACTAAAATGTATACTATTTCGTACCACTGAACACTGTGCTATACTCTCGGTACAGGTGGTCAGCTTTTCGGAGGGTTAAGGCGTTCTGTGAGAAATTTAACCCTACACGGAAAGGTAATGATCAACAACGGCTTGATGGCCTGCTTTAACATTCAAACCATTGACAATACTGTAAAGCGTATGTACTCCCGGGACATCTTGTTTAAGTTTAGGAATCACAAGGTATGTGAAGCTACTGACTTAGCCGTTCGTCTCTCACAGAAGGTGGAAACATTCTCGGGCGGTTTGACCCTCGATTTTCTAATTGAGGCTTGAATTTCAGGTGCCGTTACTAAGTTGTATATTAACGTGTTTCCCTAAGCACGTAGCTATACCCTTGATACGGAGGGTTAGCATCTCCCACGGTAAGGCATTCTGTGAAACGTTTAACTTTATATCAATCAGTAACATTCTCACACTGTGTTACGCTCTGTTTTAATTTTCGCTCCACTAATTATGGTTCCCGCTGCGAATACTGTACAGCAGATTTACTCCCGTAGTATCACGTTTGACTTTCGGAATTACAGGATATATGAAGCTATTGACTTACCTGTTCGTCTTTGAATGAAGGTGCTAACATTCCCGAAGCGATTGACCATCAATCTCCTAATTGAAGCATGTAACCAAGGTCCTTGTCACTAAAAGTCATACTAATTCGCCTCTCTGAACACGGTGCTATATTCTAGATACAGCGTGATAGTTTTTCAGAGGGTAAGGTCTTCGGTAAAACATTTGACTTTACAGCAATTCGTTACGGTCTCAATCGAATTGACGCCTTACTTTATGATGCAAACCGTGAATTAAGGTCTCTATTACTAATAATGTTCAGCGGATTTTCACCCGGAATATCTCGCTCGACTTTCGCAATCACAGGATAGATGGAGCTGTTGATTTATCCGTTCGACCCTGAAGCAGGGAGGTAACGTTCTGAAACGGCTTGACAATCGATCTTCTAATTCATACATGATGTTAACGTGCCCGCCGCTAAAGAGAATACTAATTTCATGCTCCGAGCACGAAGTTGAGCTCTCGATGCAGTAGGTTAGTTTTTCGGAGGGTTAGGTCTTCCGTAATGCATTTGACTATATACCAATTGGTAGCGCTCTCAAACGGTTTAGCGCTCTACTGTCATATTCAAACCGCGATTTAATGTGTCTATTGCCAATACTTTATAGCGGATTTACTCCTGGAATGCCTGGTTTTACTCAGGGAATCCCAGGATAGGTGAGGCTATTGATTTGGCCCTTCGATTCTCAACGAAGGTGGCAACGATTTCGATACGTTTGACCCCCGATCTTCTATGTTGTACATGAATCTAATGTGCCCGACATTGAAATGAATACTAATTTCTTTCTCTGAACACGAAGTTATGCTCTCGATACAACCGGTTAGTTTTTCGGAGGGTATGGTCTTCGGTGAATCTTTTGACCTTATAGCAAATGGTAACGTCCTCACACGGTCTGACGCCCTATATTTAATATTCTTTCATTCTTATTACCGGAAACATGCCCTCCCTTGTACCTAACTCGCTGTAGCCACTGTCATGATTAGTGCTCACGGAAACAAATGAGTAGGCATTATCACTGAAGCACACCATATTTTCAAACATGAATTAGAGGATTGAGAGTCTAACCGCTCGAGAACGATGCCACCTTCTGTGAGAGTCGAACCGCTACGCCAAAAGCTTCGCCTATCCTGTGATTCGTAGAGACAAACCAGGTGTTCCGGGCGTAAGTCCGCAGAACAGTGTTGCTATTGGACACCTTAATTCATGGTTTTAATATGAAAGTTGAGAGTCACTACAATTGAGAGCGTTACCAATTGGAGTAACGTCAAACGTTTCACTGAAGTCCTTATACTGCGAATGTCTTATCCGCTGAATGTGAGAGCATAGCATCGTGTACAGAGGAACAGATTATTATATACTATAGAGGCGGGCATCTTAATATCCTGGGCGACTGTACACATCGAGGGTAAAACCATTCGAGAGTGTTACCACCTCAGGTGAGAACTGAAAGCCTTAGTTAATCGCTTCACCTATCTTGCAATTCGGGGGTGATGCCAGGTATTCCTGAAGTAAATCCGCTGTATGCTATGGACAATGGACACACTAACCCACGCTTTGAATATTATGGTAGAGCGTGAAGACGTTTGAGAACGGTACCTAATGGTATAAATTCAAACCTTTCACGGAAGACCATACCCCCCCCCCCAGAATCAAACCGCTGTATCGAGAGCATAATTTCGTGTCCAGTAAAACAAGTTAGTACACATTTTAGTGACGGTGACCGTAATTTCATGTACGCATCAGGAGCTCGAGGATCAAACCTTTCGCGATCGATTCCACCATCGGTTAGAACCGAACGTTTGAGTAAATAGCTTCACCTGCCCTACAATTCCGCGAGTCAGTTGAGCTATTCCGGGAGTCAATTGGCTGAGCAGTATTGGCACTAGACACCTTAATTCACAGTATGAATATTAAAGTGGAGAGTCAATGCGTCGGAGGACATTACCAATTCGTATCAAGACATTCGCTACACCGAAAACCATACCTTCCGAGAGCCTTAACCACTGTAGTCAATGACCTGCTTACTGTTCACGGAAACACATTAGTCGACATACCAGCAGGGTGAGACGTCATTTTCATTAATAAATATCAAAATCGAGAGCCACATCGTTCGAGATCGTTACCACCTTGATTGAGACTCGAACGGATAAGCCAATAGCTTCACCTCTCCTGTGATTACGAGAACCAGACGAATAACGGAAGTAAATCCGCCGTACATTATTGGTATTATATGTCCTATTCCAGGCTACAGATATTAAAGTACAGAGTCAAAACGTTGTAAAGCGTTGCCGTTTGCTATAGTGTTGAACTTTTTCCTTAAGACCTTACCTTACTAGATCGTATCCGCAGTACCGAGAGTATGACTGCGGGATTAGAAATGAAAATTACTGTACATTTTATTGACGGGCATGCAATAAAATGTATGAATTTCAAAATCGTGTGTCAAACCGGTCGAGAATGTTGCCACCTACTCACAGATTCGAACGGCTGTATCAATAACTACTCCTCCCCTGTGATACCGCGTTCCAAACAAGGTATTTCGTGAGTAAAGCCGCTGCACACTATTGGCAATAGACACCCCACTTCACGATATACATATTGACGTACAGAGTCCATCTGCTGTAGAATGTTACATATTGGTATGGTGTAAAAGATTTTACCGAAGACCCCACCTTCCTTCCGAAAACGCTGAATCAAGAGTATAACTTCCTGTCTAGAGAAACAAATTTGTGTACCTTTTGGTAACGGGCACCTTAATTTCATATACGAATTATAAGATCGAGAGGCAAACTGTCCCAGATCGTTACAAGCATCTTTGAAAGTCGCCCAGCTATGTTAGTAGCGTCTTGTATTCTGTGTTACCCAGAGTCACAGCAGGTATAGAGGGATTAAATCCACTGAACTGTATGGCAATGGACACCTTAATTCACGGCATGAATATTAAAGTTGATAGTCGAACCGCCGGAGAACATTAGGAATTGGTATAAAGTAATTCTTTTATCGAATCCCTTACCTTCCTGGAACCGAACACGCTGCAACGAGTGTCTTGCTTAGTGCTGACGGAAACAAATTATTAGACATTTCAGAAGATAGGCACTATAATTTAATGTAACAGTAGAAATATCGAGAGTAAAAACGATCAAGGACGTTGTCACCTTATGTGTGACCCGAACGGTTAACTCTATAGCTTCATGTATCTTGTAATTCGTAGAATCAAACCAGGTATTGCTGGAGTATAACCGCTGAAGTGTTTTGGCGGAAGGCACCATAATTCGCTGTGTGAATATTAAAACACAGCGTCACACCGTGTGAGAACATTACTAATTGCTAAATAGTCAAACGCTTTACTGAAAGTGGTATCTTCCGCGAAGCCTACCCGCCGTATCGAGCGTATAACTTCAGGTATCGCGGTGAAAATTAGTTTACATCTGAATGACTGGTCCCTTTAATTCATGTATGAATAGGAAGATCGAAGGTCAATCTGACTGAGAACGTTACCACCATGTCTGATAATCGAGCGGCTTGGTGTGTAGATACAACTGTCATGCGGTACAGAGGGTCAGGCCAAATATGCCGGAAGATAATCTAGATTGCAGTATTACCGAGGAACATGTTCATTCACGGTATGGAGATTACAGTGGAGCGTTAAACCGTTTGAGAACGTTACTTACTGTCATAAAGTCAAACGTTTTACCGAAGACCATACACCCCGAAAACCTATCTCGCTGTATCGAGGTTATTACTTCGTGATCAGAGGGCCAAATTAGTATTCATTTGAGTGACGCGCGCCATAGATTCATGAATGAATTAGAACATCGATGGTCAAACCGTTCGACAACGTTCCCACCCTCTCTGAGAATCGAATGACGAAGTCAATAGCTTCACCTATCCTGTGATTCCTTGAGTCAAACCAGGTATTCCGGGAGTAAGTCCACAGAGCAGTATTGGCAATCGACTGGTTAGGTCATGGTTAGAATCTTAAAGCGGATAGTCAAACCGTTGTATAACGTTACTTATTGGTATAGAGTCAAACACTTCTCCAAGGGCCCAACCTTCGGAGATGCTAACCCGTCGCATCGAGAGTATAACATCGTGTTCAGAGGAAGAAATTAGTAAACATTTTTCTGGCGGGCACCTTAATTTCATTATCAACATGAAGATAGAGGGACAAGCCACTGAATGATGAGGCCCATCTTCTTCACAGAAGAACGGCTAAGTGAATAGATTCACCTATCCTGAAATTCCGTAAGTGAAACCAGGTATTCCGGGAGTAAATCCGCTGAACAGTATTAGCAATATACACCTCAATTTAAGGTTTGAATATTAAAGTACAGCGTCGAACTGTCTGAGTGCGTTACTAATTGTTATAAAGTCAAACGGGGTATTGAAGGTCTAACCCTCCGAAGATAAAACCCCTTGTATATCATGTTGCTCTGTGGGACGAACTTGTATCCATTTTATTGACGGGCACCATAAATTCCTTTACGAATTAGAAGATCGAGGGAAAAGCAGTTCGAGAACATTACCGCCCCCTTTCAGATTCGAAGGGCTAAGTCAAGAGCTTCAACTATCCTGTGATTCCGACAGTCAAAGCTGGTATTTTGGGTGTAAGTCCGCTGAAGAGATATGGCAATAGACGCCTTAATTTACGGATTGAATATTACAGTAGAGCATGAAACCATTTGAGAGCGTTACCAATTAGTATAATATAAAACGTCATACCCAAGGCCTTACCACCCGAGAAACTCACCGGCATCATAGAAAGTATAAGTTCGTGTTCACAGAAAAAAATTAATATTCATTTCTTCGGCGAGCACCTTATGTTCATGTATGAATTAGATGATCGACGATCAAACAAGTCGTTACTACCACTGTTGCGACTCGAACGGCTAAGTCAATAGCTTCAACCATCGTGTGATTCCGAGAGTCAAACCAGGTACTCCGGGAGTAAATGCCCAGTACAGTATTTGCAATATACGCCTTACTTCACGGTATGAATATTAATGGAGACCGTCATACTGTTGTACAATGTTACCTATTCCTACAAAGTCAATCTTTCTACCGAAGGTCTTTCCTTCCGAGAAGCTGGCCCCATATACCGAGGGTATTACTTCGTGTCCAGTGAAGCAGATTTGTATACATTTTGGTGACATGATCCTTAATTACAAGTATGAACTTGAAGATCTAGTGTCAAACCGCACGCGAACGTTGCCCCCTTCTGTCAGATCGAACGACTATGTCAATACCTTCACCTATCCAGGGATTCGGAGAGCCAAACCAGGTATTCCTGGTCTAATCCGCTGAAGAGTATTGGCAATAGGCTGCTCATTTCACGGTACGAATAATATTGCAGATCATCAAACCGTTGTAGAGCTTTGCCTATTCGTATAGAGCCAAACATTTTACCGAAGGCCTTACCTTCCTAGAAGCTAACCGGCTTCAGAGAAGCAAGTTAGTATGAATTTTAGTGACAGGCACCATAATTTCGTGTATTACTTATTAGATCGAGGGTCAAACCGTTCGAGAATGTTACCACTTTCATCTAGAGACGAACGGCTACGTCCATTGCTTGATGTATACAAATATTCTATGTGTCACACCATGTATTCCCGGAGTAAATGTTACTAATTTGCTACCTTGAACACTGAGCAAGACACTTGCTGCAGCGGTTTGGGCTTCTCGGAAGGTATGGCCTACGGTAAAAAGTTTGACTTTACTGTAATTTGTAACGATATAAAACGGTTGGACGCTCTACATTAATATTCAAACCGTGAATTAAGGGTTCTATTGCCAATACTGATCAGCGGCCTTAGTTCAGGAATTCCTGGTTTAACTCTACCAACCGCAGGGCAGGTGAAGCCATTGGCGTAGCTGTTGGTGTCTAACAGAAGGTGGTAACGTTCGCAAACTGTTTGAAACTCGATCTTCTATTCATACATAAGGTTAAAGCGCCAGTCACTGGAATGAATACTTATTTCTTCCTCTGAATACGAGTTTACACTCTCGATACAGCTGGTTACTTTTTCGGAGGGTGAGCGCTTCGGTGAAACGATTGACTATATACCAATTGGCAACGCGCTCAAACGGTTTCACGTTCTACTTTAATATTCAAACCGTGAATTATGGTGTCTATTGTCAATACCGTTCAGCGCATTTACTCCCGGAATACCTGGTTTAAATCTCGGAATCATAGGATGTGTGAGGTTATTTACTTAGCCGTTCGATCATTAAAGAATGGGGAGACGTTCTCGATCAACTTGGCACTCGATCTTCTGTTTTATACATGAAATTAACATGTCCGTCACTAAAATGCATACAAATTTGTTTCACTAAGTACGATCTTGTTCTCTCGCTATAGCGGATGTTTTTTCTCGGAACGGAAGATTTTCTCTGTAAGCTTCGACTGCATACCAAGTGCTAACGTTATCGAAGGGTTTCAGTCTCGACATCAATATTCGTACCGTGAATGAAGATGACCATTGGTAATTCTGCATAATGGATTGATTCCCGGAATGGGTGGCATGACCAACGGATATCAAGATACTTGAAACCATTGACATATCCGCTCGTTTCTTAAAGAAGATGGTATCGTTCTCGAAGGCATTGACTATGGATTTTCCTATTCGTACATGCAATTATTTTTACCGTCTGCTAAAATATCTAGTAATTTGTTTTCTTCAACATTAAGATAAACAATCGCTAGTTAGGTGTTGGTTCTAGGAAGATAAGTTGTTCGATAGAACGTTTCAATATGTACCAATCGGAATCGTTCTCGAAAGGATTGACTCTCTACTTTAATATTCAAACCGTGAATTAACTTGTCAATTGCCAATACTGTTAAGCGGTCTTACTGTCAGATTACTTGGTTTGCCTCTCGAAATCGCCGCATAGGTGAAGCTATTGATATAGTAGTACGGCTTTAGAAGGAGGTAACGTTCCGGGACCATTTGACCATCGATATTCCATTTCATGCATGAAATTAAGGTTTCCGTCACATAAATGTTTACTAATTTCATCCATTGAACACGAAGATATACTTCCGAAGATGCGGGTAATCTTCACCGATGGTAAGGATGTCTGCAAAGTGTTTAAAACTATACAAATATGTAACGTTCTACAATGGTATGCCGGTCTTCATTAATATTAAAAACGTGTAACAGTGTTTCTATTGCCAATACTCTTCAGGGGACTTACACAAGGATTACCCGGTTTGACTCTCGGCATCGCGCGATGCGTGAAGCTATTTGCTTAGCCGTTCGTCTAACATTCTCAAACGATATTACGCTCTACTTTAATAATCGTACCCTGATTTAAGGAGCAAATTACCAATACCGTGGTGCGGGTAGACTCCTGTAACTACTGGTTTCACTCTCGGAATAACAGGATAGGTGAAGCTTTTGACTTAACCGTTCGACTCTCAAAGAAGGTGGTAACGATCTCGAGCAGATGGACAGTTGATCTTCTAATTCCTATACGAAGTTAAGGTGCCTGCCACTATAATGTACACGAATTTGTGTCTATGGTGGCGTAGATATACTCTCGATACAGCGGGTTATTTTCTCAGAGGGTAGGGTCTTCGGTGAAACTTTTGTCATTATACCAATGGGTATCGTTCTACAAGGGCTAGACTATGTACTTCAATATTCAAACTGTGAATTAACGTGTCCATTACCGATGGAGTATAGCATATTGACTCCAGTAATACCTGGATTGCCTCTCAGAATCACGGGATAGGTGAAGCTATTGACTTATCCGTTTGTCTCCCACAGAATGTGGCAACGTTCTCGAACGGTTTGAACCGCCACCATTCAATTCATACATGCAATTGATGTGTCCGGCTGCAAAAGAGTTTAGTAATATGTTTCCATGAACACTGAGCAAGACACTTGCTGCAGCGGGTTAGGTTCTCGGAAGGTGTGGTACACTGTACTAGGTTTAACTTTATACGCATTGGTCATGTTCTCCGTCGGTTCGACACCCTACATTAGTATTCGTACCGCGAATTAAAGTGTCAGTTGCCAATACTGCTCAGCGGATTTACTCCCGGAATTCCAGATTTGAATCTCGGAATCACAGGTGAGCTGAAGCTGTTGACTTAGCCGCTCGAAACTCAAAGATGGTGGTATCATTCTCAAACGGAGTGCCTCTTTATCTTCTTATTCATTCCTGAAATTAAGGTACGCGTCACTAAAATGTCTACTAACTCGTCCCACTGAACATTATGTTATACTGTCGATAGAGCGGGATAGTTCGTCGGAGATTAAGGTCTACAGTAAAGCGTATGACTTTATACCAATTGGTAACGCTCTCAAATAGGGACGCTCTGCTTTAATATTGAAACCGTGAGTTAAGGTGCCTAATGCCAATTCTGTACTGCGCATTGACTCGCGGAATTCCTGGTTTGTCTATCGGAATAACAGGATGGGTGAAGTTATTGACTTAGCCCTTCGTCTTTCCTCGAATGGTTTGACCCTCGATTTTCTAATTCATACATGAAATTAAGGTGCCCATCACAGATTTGAAGACTATATCCTTTCTCTGAACACGAAGTTATACTCTCGCAACGGCGAGGTTGCTTCTCCGTGTATAAAGCCATCGGTAATATGTTTGACTTTACATCAATTGGTCACGTTCTCAAACGGATTGACGCTCTACTGTAATATAATACTTGAAATTATGGTGCCTATTTAGAATAATTTGTTTCCTTGCACACGAAGTTATACCCTCGATGCAGCGGGTTAGTTTCTCGAATGGCAAGGTCTACGGAACAACGTTTAACTTTATAAAAACTAGAAACGTTCGCAAGAGGTTTCACACTCTACTTTAGTATTCAATTCGTCAATTAAGGTATCTAAGGCCAATACTGTTTCCCGGTTCTAAACCCGCAATACCTGGCTTGACTTTCGGAATCACAGAATATGTGAAGCTACTGATATATCCGTTGGACTCTCACTGAAGGTGGTAACGTTCTGGATAAGGTGCCCGTCACTATGTCTTCTAATTTGCTTCTCGGAACATGAAGTAATTCCCTCAATATAGCAGGTTAGCTTCTCGGAAGGTAAGGCCTACGGTAAGGAGTTAGACTGTATACGAATAGGTAATGTTGTAGAACGGTATGGCGCCCAACTTTAAAATTCGAACGGTCATTGATAATGTCCATTGTCAATCCCTTTCAGTGGATTTACTCCCGGAATATCTGATAGCTTCCGGAATCAGAGGATGGGTGATGCTATTGACTTAGCCGTTCGACTCTCAATGTGGGTTGTAACTTTCTCGACGGTTTCACCATCGATCTTCTAATTCATAGATGAAGATAAGGTGCCGGTCACTGAAATGAATACTAATTTCTTTCTCAGATGGCGAAGTTATACTCTCGATAAAGCGGGCTAGTCTTTCGGAGGGTAAGGTCTTCGGAAAACATTTGACTTTACACCAATTGGTTAGCGTTCTCAATCAGTTGGACGCCTTACTGTAATAATCGTACCGTGAATTAAGGTTTCCATTGGCAATAGTGTGCAGCGGACTGACTCCTGGAATACGTGGTGTGACTATCGGAATAACTGCATAGGTGAAGCTATTGTCTCAGCTGTTCGGCTCTCAAGGAAGGTAGGGCTGTTCTCCAACGATTCAACTCTCGATTTTGCTATTCACGCATGACAACAAGATGTGGTTCTGCTATAACGTCTACTGATTTCTTTCCGAGAGCACTAAGCACGATAGTCGCTACTGCGAGTTAGATTCTCGGAAGGTAATGTATTCGGTAAAATGTATGCCTGTATACCAAGCAGTTATGTTCTACATCGGATCGACTCTCTACTCTAATATTCGATCCAGGAAACAAGATATCTATTTCCATTATTGACCAGCTGATTCACTTCTACAATACATGGCTTGAATCTTGGAATCATATCTACAGGTGAAGCTATTGACACTGCCGTTCGGCTCTCTAAGAAGGTGGCAACATTCTCGATCTGTTTGACACTCCATCTTCATCGGCGGGATAGCTTCTCCGAAGGTAAGGCTGACTGCAAAGTGTTTAACACTATACCAATAGGTATCGATCTACAATGGTTTACATATGAATTAATATTCATATCATCATGCGGGGTTCGTAATGCTAATACTGTACAGCAGATTTTCTGCCGGAAAACCTCAATTGACGGTCGGAATCATAGGATAGGTGAAGCTATTGACGTAGTCGTTCCGTTATCGAAGGAGATGGTAACGGTCTCGTACGGTTGAACACTCGATCTTCTCATTCATAATTGATATTAATGTGCTTGTTGGTAAAACGTTTACTAAGTCGTCCTACTGAACATGATGTTACACACTCCCGATATAGCGGATTGGTTTGTCATAGTGTAAGGTCTTCGGTAGAACGTTTGACTTTATAGCAAATGGTAACCGTCTCAATCGTTGTGATAATCTATTTTAATCTTGAAACCGTGACATATGGCACCTATTTCCAATGCTGTTCAGCAGATTTACTTCTGGAATATATGGCTACACTCTCGGATTCATATCTATAGGTGAAGCTATTGACTCATCCGTTCGACTCGCAAAGAAGGTGGTAACGATCTCGAATGTATTGACACCTGATCTTCTAATTCATACATGAAATTAAGGTGCCCGCCACTAAGGTATATACTAATTTGTATCTATGATCCCGACGTTACACTCTCGGTGCAACAGGTTAGGTTCTTGGAGGGTTAGGTCTTCGGTACACCTTTCGATATTATACCAATAGGTAACTTTTTACAAGGGATAGTCTCCGTACCTTAATATTCAAACCGTGAATAAAGGTATCTACCGACAGTACTGTATAGCGGAATTACTCCGGGAATACCATATACGACTATCGGAAACAATTGATTGGTGTAGCTATTGAGTTAGTCGATCCAGTCCCAAAGAAGGCGGGAACAGTATTGTACGATTTGACACTCGATCTTCTAATTCATATAGGAAAATAAGGTGTGCTTCTGCAATACTGTCTACTAATTTGTTTCCGTCAGCACGCAGCAAGACACTTGCTATAGCGGGTTAAGCTCTTGGAGGTAAGGAATCCGGTATAATCATTGACTTTATACCATCTGGCTATGTTCTACAACGGTTGGACTGCCTACCTAAACAGAAAAGCGGATTCACTGCTAGATTTCCGGGTTTGACACCCGGAATCACAGGATAGATGGAGCTATTGACTTATATGTTCCACTCCTATATAAGGCGGTAAAGATCGCGAAGGTTTTCACCATCGATCGTCTAATTCATACATGAACTGATGGCGCCCATCACTGGTATAATGACTAATATCATTCTCTGAACACGAAGTTATACTCTGGAAGCAGCGAGTTTGCGTCTCTGAGTGTAAGGCCATCGGTAAATTGCTTAACTTTATACCAACTAGTATCGTTCTCAAACGGTTGGACGCTTTACTGTAACATTAAAACCGAGAATTAAGGTGTGTATTGCCAAAACTCTTCAGCGGACGTACCCCGAGAATACCTGGTTTTACTCACGGAATCACAGGATAGGTGAAGCTATTGAGTTAGCCGTTCGACTCTCTCAGACGTGGCAATGATCTTGAGCGGTTTGACGCTCCATCTTGTAATTCATCCATGAAACTAAGGTGCTTGTCACTCGAATGTGTACCAGTTCGTACCTCTGATCACGGTGTTATACTCACGGTACAGGGAGTTAATTTTTTAGACGGTACGGAATTCTGTACGACATTTAACCCTACAGGCATATGGAATGTTCTACAATGGCTTGACTGCCTGCATTAATATTCTCTCCGCGAATTATGGTATCTATTGCCATTAGAATACAGCGTGCTTACTCCCTCAATACCTGCATTGACTTTCGAAATTGCAGGATACGTTAAACATTGACTTAGCCGTTCGTCTCGCACAGAAGCTGGTAACGTTCCTGATCCGTTTGACCCTCGATTTTCAGATTCATAGATGCAGATACGGTGCCCAACATCAAAATGGTGACTAATTTCATTCTCTGAACACGATCATATTCTCTCGATGAAGCCGGTGATGTTCACCGAAGGATAGGCCTTCGATAAAACGATTGACTTTATACAAATTGGCAACGCACTTAAACAGTCTGACGCTCTACCTTAACATTCAAACCGTAAACTAAGGCATCTACTGCCAATACTGACCAATGGATTTACTCCTGAAATGCCTGGCTCAAATCTCGAGATCACAGGATGCGTGAAACTATTTTCATCGCCGTTCCATTCTAAATAGAATGTGGTAGCGTTCACGAACGGTTAGACTGCCAACTTTCCTATTCATACATGAATATAGTGCTGCCGTCTGCGAAAATGTCTATTAATTTGCTCCCGTGAAAACTGAGATAGACACTCGCTGCAGCGGAATATGTCCGCCGAAGGTAATTTATTGGATAAAAATAATTACTTTATTTTAAATGATAATGTTGGCCGGCGGATTGACTGCATGTATGAATTACACGATCGATTGTTAGACCTTTCGAAAACGATATTACGTTCCTTCAAATCGACCGGCTAAGACAGTGGCTTCACCTATCCTGCGATTGGGGGAGGTATACCAGCTATTCCGGCAGGAAATCCGCTGATCAGTATTGGCAATTGACACCATAATTCACGGCCCGAATTCTAATGTACACTGTCGAACCGCTTTTGAGCGTTGCCAATTGCTATAAAGTCAAAATTTTTACCGAAGGCCTTGCCTTCCGAGAAGCTAACCCCCTGCATCTAGAGTATAAGTTCATGTACAAAAAAAGAAATTAGTATGCATTTAAGTGACGGGCACCATAATTTCATGTACGGGTAAGAAGATTCAATGTCCAGAAGTTCGAGAAAGTTACCACCTTCTTTGGGAGTAGGACGGCTTAGACAATAGCGTCACAAATCTTGCGATTCCGCGAGCCAAACCAGTCAATCCGAGAGTAAATCCGTCATACAGTATTAGCAATAGACACCTTACCACACGGTTTGAATAACAAAGTACCACGTCAATCCATTGCAGCACGTAACCTATTAGTATAGAGTCAAACTTTTTACCGAAGGCCTTACATTCTAAAGCCCTTAACGGCAGTAGCGAGTGTCGTGTTTTGTTCTCGCGGAAACAAGTTAGTAAACATTTTAGCAGACGGACACTTTATTTTCATGTAGGAATAGAATAATCGGGAGTCAGACGGTTCCAGAAAGTTCGCACCTACTTCTATGTCGAACAGCAATGTCAGTAGCATCACCTATACTGCTATTCCAACAGTCAAACCAGGTATTTCAGGAATCAATCCGCTGTACACTATTGGCAATGGACATCTTAATTTTCGGTATGTCTATTACAGTAGAGAGTCAAGCTATCTGAGAGCGTTACCCATTGGTATAAACTCAAACGTTTTACCCAGGGCCGTACCTTCCGCGAACCTCGAGCGCTTCATCGAGAGCATAACTCCGTGCTCAGAAATATAAATTAGTATTCGTTTCAGAGACGGGCACCTTATCCTCGTGTATGAATTAGAAGATCGAGTGTCAAACCGCATGAGAACGTTGTCACCTTCTGTTAGAGGTGAACAGCAAAGCCAAAAGCATTACCTATTCTGTGATTCCAAGAGTCAAACATGCAATTCCGGGATTAAGTCCACTGACCAGTATTAGCAAGAAACGCATTACATCACGGAATGAATATTAAAGTAGGGTGTCCACCAGTCGGAGAACATTATCAATTAAAATAAAGTAATTCTTTTTACCCAATACCATGCCTTCCGAGAACCTGTCCCGCTGTAGCGAGTGTCTACCTGACTGTTCACCGAAAGAAATAAGTAGACGTTTCAGCAGACGGACACCTTGGTATCACGTATGAATTGCAAAATCGACAGCCAAACTGTACGAGAACGATAGCATCTCTTTTGAGAGTCGTACTGCTAAGTGAATAACTTCACCTATCCTATTGTTCCGAGAGTCAGACGAGAAGTTCCAAGCGTCTAGCCGCTGTATAGTATTGGCAACGGACACGTCAATTCACAGTATAAATAGTAAATTACAGAGTCATACCACTGTAGAACGTTACCTACTGGTATAGAGTCAAACGTTTTACGGAAGGCCTTATATTCCGTGGAGATAACCCCCTATATCGAGAGTAAAGCTTCGTGTTCCGAGAAGCAAGTTAGCATACATTTTATGACGGGCACCTTATTTTAATTTATGAGTTTGAAGGAAGATGGTCAAATCGTCCGAGAACGTTACCACCTCCTTTGAGAGTCGCATGGCAAATGCAATACCTTCACCTCTCCTGTGAATTCAAGAGGTAAAACATGTATTCCGGGAGAAAATCCGCTGAACAGTATTGGCAATAGATAACCTCAATTCAAGGTATGAAAATTAAAATATGGCGGCAAATCGTAGGAGAAATTTGAAAATTCGTACGACGACAAACTTGATACAGCACACTTTACTTTCCGCGAACAAGACCAGGTGTATCGAACGTATAACTACGTTTTCATAGTAGGAAATTGGTATTCATTTTAGAGATTGGCACCTGTAACTCATGAATGAATAAGGAGATCGCGAGTCAATGAGTTCGAGAACGTTATCGCCCTTTTTGAGTGTCGCATAGCTGAGTCAGTATCTTCACCGATTCTGCTGCTCCGACAGTCAAAATCGGTATTTCGGGTGTAAATGCGCTGTGCAGTATCGGCAATTGACAAATTAATTCGCGGTTTGAATATTAAAGTAGAACGTTAATCCGTTCGGGAAAGCTAGCGAATGATATAAAGTCGAACGTTTTACTGAAGGCCTTATCTTCCGAGAAGCACAACCCGCTGCACCAAGTGTCTTACACAGTGTTCAAGGCAGCAAGTTAGTAGCATTTACTCCGAGAATACATGGTTTGACTCTTAGAATATTGGAATACGTCAGGCTATGGACTTAGCCGTTCTTCTCTCATAGAATGTGGCAACTTTCCCGAACGGTTTGACACTCGATCTTCAAAATAATACATAAAGCTAAGGTGCCCGTCACTGAAATGAAGACTAATTTCCAGTTCTGAGGCCGAAGTCATTCTATAGATGAAGCTGGTGTGGTTCGCGGATCGTAGGGCCTGGTGTAAAACGTTTTGCTTTATATCAATTTGTAACGCTCTCAAACGATTTGACACAATACTTTAACATTCATACCGCGAATTCTGGTGTATATTGCCAATACATGCCACGGAAATTACTGCCGGAGTTCCTGGTTTGATCCTCGGAATTACAGGATAGGTGAAGCTTTTGCCTGTGCTGTTCGACTCTCAAAGAAGGTGGTAATTTCCTCGAACAGTTTGACCCTCGATCTACTGCTTTGAACATGAAATGATGGCGCTCGTCAATGAAATGAAGACTAATTTCATTCCCTGATCATGTACTGATACTCTCGAAACCGCGGGTTTGTGTTCGACTTTCTAGCAATTGGTAACGCTCAAAAACGGTCCGACAGTGTACGTTAGTATTCGGGCCGTGAATTATGGTGTCAATTGCCAATACAGATCAGCTGATTTCCTGCCGGAATAGCTGGTATACCTCCACCAATCACAGGATAGGTGAAGCTACTGTCTTAGCCGGTCGACTTGAAGCAACGTAATATCGTTTTCGAAAGGTCTAACAATCGATCGTGTAATTCATACATGCAGTCAAACCGCCGGTCAACTTTATCATTTTAAATAAAGTAATTATTTTTATCCAATAAATTACCTTCGGAGGACATATCCCGCTGCAGCGAGTGTCTATCTTAATTTTCACGGAAGCAAATCAATAGACATTTTCGCAGATGGCAGCACTATATTTATGTATGAATACGAAAATTGACAGTCAAACGGTTCGGGAACGCTACCACCTTTTATTTAGAATGGAACGACGAAGTCAATAGCTTCACGCATCCTGCGATCTCGAGATTTAAACCAGGCATTTCAGGAGAAAATCCGTTGGTCAGTATTGGCAATAGACACTTTAATTTACGGTTTGCATATAAAAATAGCGCGTCAAACCGTTTGAGAGCGTTCCCAATTGGTATAAAGTCAAACGTTTTAACGAAGACGCAAACATCCCCAAACCACACAAGCAGTATCGAGAGTATAACTTTTTTTCAGATATACAAATTAATACACATTTTAGTGGCGAACACCTTAAGTTCATCTATGAACTCGATAATTGAACGTCTAACCGTTCGAGAACGCTACCACCTCCTTTAAGAATCGAACGGCTAAGCTAACAACTTCAACCATCAAGTGATTCTGAATGTCATACCAGGTATTCCAGGAGTCCATCCTTTATACACTTCTGGCAATGGACACTTTAGTTCTCGGTTAGGACATTAAAGTACAAAGTCAAAATTTGGAGAACGTTACATATTGGGATAATGTCGAAAGATTTGCGGAAAACCTTACCCTCCGAGAACTTAACCCGATGTGTGTAGACTATTACCTCCTACTACGAGATACAAATTGGTATACATTGCAGAAACGGACACCTTAATACCATGTATGAATGAGAATATCGAGGGTGAAAACGTTCGAGAACTTTGCAACCTTCTTCGAGAAATCACGAATATAACACAATAGCTTCACTCATCCGGTGATTCCGAGAGACAATCCGGGAAAACCGAGAGTAAATCCGCTGAAGAGTTTTGGCAATAGACACCATAATTCACAGTTTGAATATTAAAATGCATCGCTAAACCGTTTGTGTTCAATACCAAGTTATAAAAAGTCAACCGTTTTACCGAAGGCCGTAGCTTCCGCGTACCTCACCCCGTTCATCGACATTATAAATTCGTGTTCGGAGGATCAAATTAGTGAATATTGTAGTGACGGTTAACTTCATTATGAATAAGAAGATCATGGGTCAAACCGATCGAGAATGTTACCACCTACTTCGAGAGACGAACGGATAAGACAACAGCTTAATATATACTCTGAGTCCGAGGGCCATACCAGGTATTGCGAAATTGAATGCATTGTACAGTAAAGGCAATAGACACCTCAATTCTCGGTATGAATATTAACGTAGAGCGTCAAACCGTTTGAGAATGTATATGCTATTAATTGTAATAATGTAATACTCTTCAACGGGTGCCTTACCTTCCGAGAATATAACCCGCAGTATCATCGGTATGACTTCCTGTTCATTGAATACAATTACTAAACATTTCAGTGACGGGCTCGTTAGTTTAATCTATGAATTTGAAGGTGGAGTGTCAAACCGTTCGAGAACGTTACCAGCTTCTTCGGGAATCGAACGGCTGCGTGAATGGCTTCACCTATAATTCGTGGATCGGAGGGTCAAGCCAGGAATTCCGGATAAAGTCTGCTGAAAAGAATTGGCAATAGACACCTTCGTTCACAATTCGTATGTTAAATTAGACAGTCAATACGTTGGAGATCATAACCAATTTTTAGAAAGTCATACTATCTACCAAACACCTTACCTTTCTTGTACATAACGCGCTGTGTCGATTATCATGCTTAGTGTCCATGGAAACCAATTAGTCGACTTTTTAGGAGACGCAAAGTATTGTCTCATTTATGAATAGCAAAATCGTGAATAGCAAACTGTTGCAGAAATATTCCACCTTCCTTGAAATCCCCGCAGTTAAGTGAATAGCTCTCCTATCCTGTGATTGCGAGAGTCAGGCAAGTTATTCTTGGCGCAAGTGCGCTGAACAATATTGGCAATAGATACCGTAATTCGGGGCATAAATATTAAAGTTGAGAGTCAAACCGTCGGAGAGCATGACGTATTGGTATAAAGCCATTCTGCTTAACCAATGCCTTACAATCCGAGAACGCCGGCTGCCGTAGCGATTGTCTTGCTTTGGGTTCACAGGTACGAATAAGTAGACATTTTCGCAGACTGCGACCTTAATTTCATATGTTAATAGGAGGATCCAGTGTCAAACCGATCGAGAACGTTCCCACCATCTGTGGGAGTCATACTGTTAAGTCAACAGCTTGACCCATCCTATGATGCCAAGAGTCAAACAAATTACTATACATTTTAGAGACGAGCACCTTAATTTCAGGAATGAATTATAAGATTGTTGTGAATTGTCAAACCATTTGAGAAGGTTACCATCTTTCTTGAGGTCGCACAAGGAAGTCAATTGCGTCACCTATCCTGTGATACCGAGAGTCAAACCAGCTGTTCCGGGAGTGTATCCGCTGAAAAGTATTGGCAATGGGTACCGTAACTCCAGGTGTGAATATCAAAGAACTGAGTCAAACTGTTGACTGACGTTACGCATTGGTATATCGTCAAATCTCTTACCGACGGTCGTGCAGTCCGAGAAACAAACCCAGTATATCGAGAGTATTTCGTTGTGTCCAAGGAAGCAAATTAGTAAAGCTTTTAGAGACGAGCACCTTAACTTCATGTGTGAATTTAGAGGTCGAGGGACAAACCGTTCGAGAACGTTAACACCTCCTTTGAGAGACAGGCCGCTAAGTCAGTAGTTTCACGTACCCTGCGATTTCAGAAGTCTAACCCGGTATTCCGGGAGTAAATTGGCTGTAGAGCATAGGCAATTGGTATCTTAATTCGCGGAGCGAATATTAACATTGAGCGTCAAACCGTGTGAGAACGTTACTAATTGCTATAAAGTCAAACGTTGAACCGAATGCTTTTCCGTCGGTGAAGATAAGCCGCCGTGTCGAGAGTATAGCTATGTGTTTAGGGAAACACATTAGTATACAATTTAGTGGAGCCACCTTAATTTCATGTATGAATCAGGAGATCCAGGGTCAGACCGTTCCAGAATGTTGCCAACTTGTCTGAGATTCGAAGGGGTAAGAATATAGCTGCACCTGTCCAGTGGTTCCGAGAGACAAATCTGTTACCCGAGGGTGAATCTGCTGAAGCGTATTCGCAATAAACCCCTTAATTCACGGTATGATTATTAAAGCAAACCCTCAACACATTGTAGAATGGTACCCACTGGTGTAGATGCAAACCATATACCGAAAGCTTTACCTTCCCTGAAGCTATCCCGCCGGAAGTAGAGTACATCTTCGTGTTCAGAGGAAGACATTAGTACACATTTTAGTGATGGGCATCACAATTTCATGTATGAATTAGATAATCAGGTGCAAAACCAATCGATTACGTGCCCACCGCCTTTAAGGATGGCACAGTTAAGTCAACAGCTTGCCCCGTACTATCATGCCTAGAGTAAAACAAATTACTATACAGCATAGTCACGAGCACCGTATTTTCATGCATGAATCTGAAGGTCGAGGGTCAAACTGATCGAGAACGTTACCACCTTTTTCGTGAAAAGGCACATATAACACAATAACTTCACCTATCCTACGATTCGGAGAGTCACACTAGGTATACCAGCAGCATATCCGCTGAAGGCTATTGACAATATACACCTTAGTTCTCGGCTTTAATGTTAAAGTACGGACTCAAACCGTTTGACAATGTTCACAAATGATATAGGGTCAAGCGTACTACACTATGACGTACCATCCGCGATCCTCAACCGCTTCATCGAGAGTATAAGTTCGTATTCTGAGAAAGAAATTGGTCTTGATGTCAGTGACGTATGCCTTAATTTCTTGCATGAATTAGAAGATCGGGTTATCAAACCGATCGAGAACGTTCGCACCTCATTTGAGTATTTAAGTCAGTATCTTCACCTTTCCTGCCATACCGAGACTCAGACCACGTATTCCGAGCATAAAAACCCTGTACATCATATGCATTACACACCCTAATTCACGGAATAAATTTTAATGCACAGTGTGAAACCGTTGTAGGACGCTACCTATTTGTACGCATTTTAAATTTTTAACACATACGATACCCTCAGAGAACCTAACCCGCCAGAGGTACTGTCCAGCTTTGTGTTCAGGGAAAAATATTAGTAGATACTTTAGCGAAGGGTCACCCTGTTTTCGTGTTTCAGTAGCAGAATCGAAAGTCAATTCGTTCGAGAACGTAACCACCTCCATTGAGAGTGGCACACCTACGTCAATATCTTCAGCTGTCCTGCGATACTGAGAGTCCAACCAGTTATTCAGGGAGTATATCTGCTTGTCAGTATGCGCGATAGATACCTTAATTTGCGGTATGAATATTAATGTAGAGAGGCAAACCGTTGGAGAACTTTTTTTTCTACCCAACACCTTACCTTTCTCGAACTTATCCCGTTGTAGTGAGTGTCTTGCTTCAAGCTCACGGAAACAAATTATTAGACGTTTTATCAGACAAAAGCGTTACCATTTTGTGTGAACAGCAAAATCGAGGGCCAATCCTTCCGATATCGTTACCATCGTCTTTGAGAGCCGATCAGATATGTCGATACATTCACCCATCCTGTGGTACCGAGAGCCACACCAGGTAATCCGAAGGTAAATACGTTGAAGAGTACAGGCAGTAGACATGCCAATTCACGGTTTGAATATTGAAGTACACAGTCCAACCTTTGTAGAACTTCGCATATTGGTATAATGACAAAGTTCGACCAAAGTCCTTACCCTCCGAGGACCTAATCCGCGATATCAAATGTATAACTTCGTAATCGGAGATAAAAATTAGTATACATTTTTGTAACTGGCATCTTAACTTCTCGTATGAGTTAGAAGATCAATTGTCAAACCGTTCGAGAACAGGATAACTTCACCTATCCTAGAATTCCGGGAGTCAACTCCGGTATTTAACGAGTAAATCCGTTGAACAGTTTTGGCAATTGACACCTTAATTCACGGTCTGAATATTTATGTAAGGAGTCAAACCGTTGGAGAACATTACCAATTCGTATGGAATCATGCCTCTTTTGAATATCTTACCTTCTGATATCCAATCCTGGTGATGCGAGCGTCCTGCTTAATGTAAACAGAAACAGATTAGGTGGCATTTTAGTGGACGGACAACACATACTTGTGTACAAATATCAACATCGAGAGTCAAAGCGATCGAGAACGTTACCACCTTCTTAGAGATTCGTACGGCTAGGTCAATAGCTTCACCTATCCTGTGATTCGGAAAGTCAAACCAGGCATTGCGGGAGTAAATGAGCACTACAGTTCTAGCAATAGAAACCTTAATTCTCGGTTTCAATATTAAAGAACACCGTAGCACCGATTGAGAACGCAACCAATTTGTACAACGGTCAAAAGTCTTACCGAAGATTTTACCTTCCGCGAGTCGTTCCTGCGACATAGTGAGTGTAATTTCGTGTTCAAAGAAAGAAATTTGTAACCATATCAGAGAAGGGCACCTTACTTTCATGTACGAATTAGAAGATCGTGTGTCAAATCATTCGAGATCGTTACACCTCCTTTTAGAGTCCAACCGCTGAGTCAACAGCTTCGTCCATAGTTGTGTCTTCCGAGCGTCAAGCCCGGTATTCCAGGAATAAAACCGCTGGGCAGTATTGGCGATAGAAACATTAATTCACCGCATGAATATTAAAGTAGCGAGACAAACCGCCTGTGAACATTACAGGTAGGTATAGAGTCACGCTTCTCACAGATTACCTTACGTTCCGAGAACATAACTGGCAGCAGGGTGTATATTGCTTCGTGCTCAGAGAAACAAATTGGTACACATTTTAATGGCGGGATCCTTAATAACATGAATGAATAACTAGATCGAGTGTCAAACGAACGTTGTCACCTCATTTGAAGGTGGCACAACTGAGTCAATAGCTGCAGCTATCCTGTGATTCCGAGAGGCTAATCAGGTATTCCAGGAGGAAATTCGCTGAGCTGTATTCGCAATCAACACTTCAACTCACTATATGAATTTTAATCTACAGCGTCTAACCGCTAGTGAACGATAGCAATTAATATTACGTCATATACCTTACCAGACACCATTCCTTCATAGAATCAAACCCGCTATAGGGAATGACATACTTAGTGCTCACGGACGCAAATTAGGAGACATGTTAGCAGACGGTCAGCATCTTTTCCATGTATGAATTAGAAGATCCAGTGTCAAACCGTTCAATAACGTTATCAGATACTTTGAGAGTCGCACAGCTCAGTCAGTAGCTTCACCTATTCCGTGATTCGGTGAGACAAACGGGTATTCCTGGAGTAAATCCACTGATTAGTATTGGAAATTGACACCTCAATTCTCGTTCTGAATTCTAAAGTAGGGTATCAAACCGTTTGAGATCGTGTCCAATTGGTATAAAGTGAAAAGGTTTTACCGATGGTCTTGCCTACCGAGAACCTGATCCGCTGTCCTGACAGATTAAATTCGCTATCAGAGATATAAATTAGTATACATTTTGGAGATGAGCACCTTAATTTCTTGTATGAATTAGAAGATCTATTGTCAAAACATTCGAGAACATTATAACCATATTTGAGAGTCGAACGGCTGAGTCAATAGATTCAGCTACCCTGTGATACGGTACAGTCAAACCTGGTACTCCAGGAGGAAATCCGCTGAACGGTATTGACAATAGACACCTCAATTTACGGTGTAAATATTAAAGTAGAACGTAAAACCGTTTCAGAACGTTACCAATTTGCATAACCACATACTATTTACCAGATACCTTACCTTCAGAGAACATAATCCGTTGTATCGAGGGTATAACTTCGTGCTTAGCGAAAAAAATTAGTAGACATTTTAGTGACGGGCACCTTAATGGCGTGTAAGAATTAAAAGGTCGATGGTAAAACCGTTCGAGAACGTCACCACCATCATTGACGGTCAGACGTCTAAGTCAGTATCATCATCTGTCCTGTAATTCCGAGAGTAATGACAGGTATTCCTGGAATAATCCGCTGAACAGCATTGGCAATCGACAGCTTCCTTCACGATATGATCATTAAAGCAGTGCATCGAACCGTTGTAGAGCATTACCTATTTGTATAGAGTCTAACGCTTTACCGAAGAGCTAACCTTCCGTGAAGCTAACCCTCTGTCTCGAGTGCATAACTTCGTGTTCAGAGAAGCAAGTTCGTATACATTTTGGTTACGGCTACATTAGTATCATGTGTGAATTCGGTGATCCAGGGAAAAGCGGTTCGCGAATGTGACCACCTACCTTGAGACTGTAACAGCTAACAGAATATCTTCTTTGATAGTTGAACGGACAAGTCAGTAGCTTCAACTATCCTGGCGCCGTGTATTCCAGCAGTAATTACGATCAACAGTTATGGCAATAGACACCTTAATTCACGTTATGAATATTAAAGTAGAGAGTCAATCCTCGGAAGGACGAAACGAATTTGTATAGAGTGAAACTCCATCCCGAAGGCCTAACCTCCAGAGATGCTAACCCGCTGTATTGAGTGCATGACACGGTGTTCTGTGAAACAAATTACAGAACATTCAAATGGCGGGCACCGCAACTTCATGTATGAATAAGAAAATCGAGCGTCAAACCGTTAGAGAACGTTATCACCTTCTTAGAATGTCACAGTTCCAAGTCAATTGCTGCACTTATCCCTTGATTCCGAGAGGCAATTCAGGTATTCCAGGAGTAAATGCGCAGAACGGTATATGTTTAACAGTTTGTCTCAAACGGTTTGACGCTTTACTTTTCTATTCAAACCGTGAATTGGATTGTCCATTGGTAGTACTGTTCAGCGGAATTGCTCCAGGAGTACCTGGATTGCCTATCCGAATCCCTGGACTGGTGAAGATATTGAATTGGTCGTTCGAATCTCAAAGAAGGCGGTAACTTTCTCGAATGGTTTGAAGCTCAATCTTCGCATTCATATTGAAATGAAGGTCCCCGTCACTCAAATGAATACCAATTTCTTTCTGTGAACCGAAGTTACACTCTCGATTCAGCCTGTTATTTTTTTGGAGGATATGGTCTTCGGTAAAGCGTCTGACTTTAAAGCAATTTGTACCGTTCTCAAAGGGTTTGACTCTCTATTTTAGTATGAAAACCGTGAAGCAAGGTGTCTATTTCCAAAACTCTCCACCGGGCTTACTCTCGGAATACCTAGTTTGACGCACGGAACCACAAGATATGTGAAGCTATTGACGCAGCTATTCATATCTCACACAAGCTGGCAATGTTCTTGGGCGGATTGCCTCTGAATCTTCTAATTCATACATGAAATTAAGGTGCCCTTCACTGCCATGTTTACTAATTTGTATCCCTAATCACGTTGCTATACTCTCGATACAGCGGGTTAGCATGACGGAAGGTAAGGTATTCGGTAAAATGAATGACTTTATGCGAATTGGTACTGTTCTCCAACGCTTTGTCTCATTGCATTACCATTCATGCCATGAATCAAGGTGTCAGTTGCCAATAGTACAGAGCGGATTTACCCCAGCATTACCTGGTATGTCTCACGGAAGCAGAGGATATGTGAAACTATTAGCTTAGCTGTTCGATTATCATAGAAGGTGGTAACATTCTCGAAAGGTTTGATCATCGACCTTCTAATTCTTGCATGAAATTAAGTTGCGCCGCACTCAAGTGTATACTAATTTGTTTCTCTTAACATGAAGTCATCCTTTCGATACAGCTGGTTAGCTGCTAAGCTAGCTGCTTAGCAAAGTGTATGACGTTATACCCATTGGTATCGCTCTCAAACGGCTTGACGCTCTACTTCAATATACATCCCGTGAAATAAGATGTTTATTGCCAATACTGTGCAGCGCAGTTACTCCCGGAATGTCGCGTTTGACTTTCAGAATCACAGGATAGGTGAATCTATTGGCGTAGATGTACGACTCTCAGAGAAGCAGGTTTCGTTCTCGAACGGTTTGATACGCGATCTTCTATGTCATACATGAAATTAATCTGCTCGTCAGTATAGCGTATTCCAATGTCGTCCTCTGAACACGAAGCTATGCTCTCGATACAGCGGGTTTGCTCCTCGGGGGGGGGGGGGAGCCTTCGGTAGAAGGTTTGTATCTTTTCCAGTGCATACCGTTATTCAACGGGTTGAGGTTCTGCTTTAGTATCCACACCGTGAATTAAGGCGACTGTTGCCAATTGTGCACAGCGGATTGAATCTCGGAATACCTGGTATTACTATCGGAATAACAAGATAGGTGAAGTTACAAACTTAGCCGTTCGACTCTTCAAGAAGGTGGGATCGTTCTCGAATGGCTCGACTCTCGAATATTCTATTGACACATGAAAATAAGGTGACCGTCACTAAAGTTTCTACTAATCTGTATCTCTGATCATGAAGTTGTAGTCTCGATACGGAGGGTTATATTCCCGGAAGGTAAGGACTTCGGTGAAAAGAACGACTCAATACCTATTGATAATGAGCGCCGACAGTATGACAATCTACATTAATATTTATACCATGAATTATGGTGCCATTTGGCTATATAATACAGTGGATATACTACAGTAATTACTTGTTGAACTGTCGGAATCACAGGGCGGGTGAGATGCTATTGCCTCAACTATGAGGCTCTCAATGAAGGTGGTAACGTTTTCGACCGATGTAACATTCGATCTTCCTATTCGTAGATCAAACTATGGTCTCTGTCACTAAAATGTATACTAATTTGATTCTCTGAACACAACGTAATACCATCTATATAGTGGTATAGGCTTTCTGAGGGTATGGACTTCAGTAAATCGTTTGAATTTATACTAATTGGTATCGTTCATAGATGATTTGACGCTCTATTTTGACATTAATACCGTGAATGAAGGTCTCTACTGACAATGCGCATCAGCGGATTAACTCCCAGGTAACCCGGCTTGACTTTCGGAATCACAGGATAGGTCATGTAATTGTCGTAGCTGTGCGACTCTCAACGAAAGTGGTGGCGATCTCGAGTAAGTTGTTTCGCTGAACCCGAAGTTGTACACACGATACGGCATGTTATGTTCTCGGAAGAGGAAAGTATCCGGTAAAGCGTATGACGTTGTAACAATTCGTAACGATCTCAAACAGCTTGACGCTCTACTTTGTAATTAAAACTGTGAATTAAGGCATCCAATGCCATCAGTGTTCAGCGACTGTACTTCAGGGATACCTGCTATTGCTTTCGGAGTCGCAGGATAGGTGAGGTTATTATGTTATATATGCGATTTCACGACGAAGGTGGTAACGTTCTAGAACGTTTTCACCCTCGATCTCCTCATTCATTCATGAAATTAACGTACCCTTCGCTGCAATGTATACTAATTTGTACTTCTGAGTACGAAGGAATACTCTAAATACGTCGGGCTAATGTAAACACGTAGCGTTTATACTCGAAACGGCGGGTCAGATTCTTGGACGTTAAAGCCATCGGTAAAGAGTTTGACTTGCTTCCAAACCGTATCATTGAATCTTGACTCGCGGTGTGAATATTTAAGGACAGAGTCAAACCGCACGGGAACGTTGGCACCTTCTGCAAGCGACGAACAGCGATGTCAATAGCTTAACATCATCAATTGGAATAAAGTCATTCATTTAACCCAGTTCCTTACCTTCCGGGAGCCCAACCCGTTGCAGCGATTGTGTTCCTCAGTTTTCACGTGATCAAATTACTAGACATTTTTTCAGACGGATACATTATTTATATGCATATATAAGAATATCGTGGGCAAATCGTTTGAGAAAGTAGCCGCCTTCTTTGAGAGAGGCACAGCTACGTCAATACCTTCAACTATCATGCGACACCAATGGTCAAACCAGGTATTCTAGGAGTACATCCGCTGCACAGCATTGGCAATAGACTCCTAAACTATCGGCATGAGCATTAAAGCATGATGGCAAGTCGTCGGGGAACATTACAAATTGTTATAGTTATTCTGCATACAGACTGCGTTACCTTCCGACAACGTATCCACCTGTATCGAGAGTATGACTTCCTGCTAAGAGAAACAAATTAGCATACGTTTGAGTCACGGGAAGCTTAATTTCATCTTTGAATTAGAAGATCGAGTGTCAAACCGATTGAGCACGATACCACCGTCTTTGAGAGTCGAGTGGCTATGTCAATAGCTTCACCCATCCTGTGATTCCGTGAGTCAAACCAGGTTTCCCGGGAGTAAATTCGCTTAATAGTATTGGCAATAGACGCCTTTATTCAGGATTTGAATATTAAAGCAGAGAGACGAACCGTCGGACGTCATAACCAATTCGTATAGAGTCATTCTTTTTACCGAATGCGTTACCTGCCGAGAACATTAACATGCTGTAGGGAGTGTCTTGCTCGTTGTTGACGGATACAAATTAGTGGACCTTTTAGCAGACAAACACCGTATTTTCATGCACGAATAGCAATACCGAAATTCAAACCGTTCATGAATGATATCGCCGTCTTTGAGAATAGAACGGCTGAGCCAACAGTTTCACCCATCCGGTGATTCCCAGAGTCAATCGAGATATTCCGGGAGTAAATACGATGTACATTGTTGGCAATAGACTCCTTAACTCGCGGCCTGAGTATTAAAATAGGCCGTCACACTGCGTGGAAACGATACCAGTTCGCATAGAGTCATACATTTTACCGAATATCATACCTTCTGAGAACCTAACCCGATGTAGCGAGTATCCTGCTTAATGTACAGGGAAATAAATTAGTAGATATTTTAACGGACGAGCAACACAGGTTTGTGTGTAAATACCAATGTCGCGGGCCAAAGCGTTCGTGATCGGTACCACCTGCTGTGAGGTACGAACGACAAAGTCTGTAGCTTCACCTATCCAGTGATTGTGACAGTCAAACCAGGTATTCCTGGAGTAAGACCGCTCCGCTGTATTGAAAATAGACACCATAATTCACGGTTTGGATAGTAAAGCATAGCGTCAATCCGATTGAGATCGTTACCAATTTCTATGATGTCAATTGTCTTCCCGAAGATCTCACCCACCGAAAGATTAACCCGCTGTGTCGAGAATATAATTTCGTGCTCACAGAAAGTAATTGGCGTTCATTTCAACGACAGGCACCTTAACCTCATGTATAAATTAGAAGACCGATGGTAAACCCGTCCGAGAAAGTTGCCGCCTTCTGTGAGAGTTGAACTGATATGTCAATAGCATCACCTATCCTGCGATTGCGACAGTGAAATCAGGTATTCCGGGAGTATATCTGCTGAACACTGCTGGTAATAGACACCTAAATTTATGGTTTGAATATTAAAATAGGGAGTCAAACCGTTTGGGAACCTTACAACTTGCTACAAATTCAAACGCATTACCGACGACCATTCTCTCCGAAAAAATAACCCGCTGTATCTAGAGTATATCTTCGTTTTCAGAGAACGAAATTAGTATCCATTTCAGGGATAGGCACGTTAACTTCATGCATGAATTAGAAGATCACTGGTCAAACCATTAGAGACCGTTGCCAGCCTCTTTGACATTCGAATGGATTAGTCAATTGCACCACCTATCCTGTGATTCCGCGAGTCAAACCAGATAATCCGAGAGTAAATCCATTATACAGTATTCGCATTAGATACCTTAACTCACGGTTCAAATAATAAAGTACCTATTCAATCCGTTGTAGGACGTCACATACTGGTATAGACTCAAACCTTTTACCGATGGCCTTACCCGCCAAAAACCTAAACCGCTGTCGTCATTGCCTTGCTTAGTGTACTCGGAATCAAATTAGTAGTCACTTTAGCAGAAGCACACGTTATTTCCATATATGAATTGCATAATCGGGAGTCAAACCGTTCGTGAACGGTACCACCTTCCTTCAGAGTCGATGGTCCAAGTCAATAGCCACACTAATCATGTGATTCCGAAAGACAAACCAGGTATGCCGGGTTTAATCCCGCGGAACAGTTTTGGCCCTAGATATATTAACTGACGGATTGAATATTAAAGTTGAGCGTGAAACCGCTTGCGAACTTTACCTGGTGGTATAAAGTCAAACTTTGTTCCGAAGACCTTGCCATACGAGAAACTAACCCATTGCATCGAGAGCATAACATCGTGTACAGGGAAACAAGTTATTCTATATCTTCGTAACAGGCACTATAATTTCGTACATGAAATAGAAGATCGGGTGTCAAAGCGGTCCAGAGCATTACCATGTTCGCTGAGAGTTGAACTGCTAAGTGGATAGCTTCACACATCCTGCGATTTCAAGAGACAAACCAGGTTTACCGAGAGTAAATCTACTGAACCGTACTGTCAATGGATTCCTTAATTCGCGGAGTGAATATTAAAATGTAGCGTCAGGCCGTGTGAGAACGATACAAACTGCGATATAGTCTAACGTTTTACCGAAGGCCATACCTTCCGCGAACCCCACCCGCATCTTCGAGAGTATAACTTCCTGATCAGAGTATCAAACTAGCAGAACATTTTAATGAGGGTGACATAAGTTTCTTTATGAATTAGAAGGTTGATGGTCAAACACTTCGAGAACGTTACCATCTTCCGTGTGAGACGGCTAAGTCAATAGCTTCACCTGTCCTGCATTTCTGATAGTCAAACCAGGTATTCCGGGAGCCAATTCGCTGTACACAATAGGCAGAGGACAACTTAATTCACGGTTTGACTATTAGAGTACACAGTCTAAGCGTTCAAGAACGTTACCAATTGGTATAATGTCAAAAGTTTTAGTCAAGACCTTACCGTCCAAGAACATAACACGCTGTATCGGTAGTACAACTTCGTGTTCGGAGAAAGAATTTAGTCACCATGTCAGTGACGAGCACCTTAACTTCATGTATGAATTAGAAGATTCATGGTCAAACCGTTCGAGGACGTTACCACACTCCTTGAGAGTCGAACGGCTAAGGAAATATCTTGGCCTATTCTGCGATTAGGAGGAGCAGGCCAGGTATTCCGCAAATAAATCAGCTAAACACTATGGGAAATAGACATATTAATTCACATTTTGATATATTAGAGCAGGCCGTCATGCCGTTTTTGTGCATTACCTATTCGTTAGCGTTGAACTTCGTACAGAATGCCTTACCCTCCAAAAAACGGATCCGCTGTACCGGGACTATAACACCGTATTCTGAAGTACGAACCAGTTCACATTTTAGTGACGAGCACCATAATCTGAAGTACGAATTAGATGATCGAAGGTTAAACCAATCGATATCGTTAAAACCTTCTGTGAGGGATGGACGGCTAAGTCAATAGTGTCACGTATCCTGCAATTTCGTGAATCAATCCAGGTATTCCGGGAGTAAATCCGCTGTACATTATTCGCAGCGGGTACCTTACTTAGCGGAGCGAATATTAAAACAGAGCGACACACCGTGTGAGAACGTTACTGATTGATATAAAGTTAATCGTTTCACAGAATGCCTTACCGTCGGAGATGCTAACCCTCCGTATCAAGGGTATAGCTACGTGCTTAGGGAAACACAATAATATACAACTTAGTAATGGCACCTGAAATTCAAGCCTCAATTAGAAGATCGATGATCAAACTGCCCGAGAATATTTCCACTTTCTGTGGGAGACGAACGGCTAAGTCAATAGCCACACCTTTCCAGTGATTCCGAGAGTCGAACCAGGTATTACCGGAATAAATCCGCTACACAGCATTGGCAATAGATACCGTAATTCACGGTTTGAATATTAAAATAGTTTGACCAACCGTTTCAGATCGTTACCGATTGTTACCACCTTCAATGACATTCGAAATCCTAATGGAATTGCTTCACATATCCTGTGTTTCGAGATTCATGCTAAGTATTTCTGATGTAAATCTGCTGATGAGAATTGACAGTAGAAACACTATTTCGCGTTTTGAATATTAAAGCAGACCGGCAAACCATTGTCAGACGATACCTATTTGCATAATGTTAAACACTTTGCAGATAGCCTTGCCTTCGGAGATGCTAACCCGCATCCTCCAAAGTATACCTTCGTGTTCAGTGGATGAAATAAGTAAACATTCTAACGACTGTGGCCTTAATTTCATGCATGAATTGGAATATCGAGGGGCAAACCGTTCGTGAACCGTATCACCTTATGTGAAATTCACACATCCAAGTAAATTGCTGCATCTGTCCTGTGATTCCGAGATGGAAATCAGGAATTCCAAAACTAAATACGCTGAAAACAATTGGCAGTATACACTTTAAATCACAGTATGAATTTTAAGGCTGAGCGTTACGGGTTTGTGAACGTTACCTCAGGTATAAAGTCATACTTCTTACCGAATACATTATCTTCCACGAACATTACCCGCTGTGTCGAGTGCCATGCTTAGTGCTCCGGAAACAAATTAGGAGGCATTAGAGCAGAAGAACAGCTATCCTTCATTTATGAATAGCAAAATCGAGAGTACAACGGTTGGAGAAAGATCACACCTTCATTGAAAGTCGCACATGTAAGTCCATAGTTTACCTATCCTGTGAATGCGGATGTCAAATCATGTATTCTGGGAGTAAATACGCGAAAATGTTTTGGAAACAGACGCCTTAATTCACGCTGTGAATAATAGAGCAGAGAGTCAAACCGTGAAAAAACGTTACGTATTTGTATAGAGTCAAGCTTTTGCCCGAAGTACTTGCTTCCGCGAAGTTAACACTCCATATCGAGAGTATAACTTCGAGGTCGGGGAAGTAAATCAGTATACATTTCATAGACAACCACCTTAACTTCATGTATGAATTGGAAGATCGAGTGTCAAGCCGGTCGTGAACGTTACCACGCTCTCTGAGGGACGAACGGATAAGTCGATATTTTCAGCGATCCTGCGATTCCGAGTGTCAAACTAGGTATCCCGGGAGCAAATGGGCTGAGCAATATTGGCAATAGACACCCTAATTCACAGTTTGAATATTAAAGTGGAGCGTTAGACCGTTCTGCGTCGGGCACCTCAACTTGATATATAAATTAGTAGATTGAGTGTCTAACCGATCGAGAACGTTGCCAACTCTTTTGAGAGTCGCATAGCTACGGCCATAGCTCCACCTATCCTGAGATCCCGAGAGTCAAACCCTATGTTCCGGGAGTATATCCGCTGAACCGTAGTGTCAATACACACTAGAATTCGCGGTATCAATGTTAAAGCAGGTCGCCAAGCCGTTGAAGCACAATACCGATTTGTGTAAAGTCAGATGCTGTATCGAAGGCCTTACCTTCCGAGAACCTGACCCTCTGGGACGACAGTATATCATCGTTTCCAGAGGAAGAAATTAGTATCCATTTTAGTGATGGCACCTTAACGTCGTGTATGAATTAGGAAATCACGGGCCAAAACGTTCAGAACGGCACCACCGTCTTGGAGAATAAAGGGGCTAAGAGAATAGCTTCAACCATCATGTCTATCCGTCTGTCAAACCAGTTATTCCTGGCGTAAATGCCCTCTACATTATTGGCTATGGACAACTTAATTCACGGTTTGAATATTGAAGCGGGCCGTCAAGTCGTTGTAGAACATTACCTGTTCGTATAGGGTTAAACTCATTACAGAATGCCTAGCCCTCCGAAAAACTGACCGGCTGTATCGAGAATATAAAACCGCATTCAGGCGTACGAACTTGTATACATTTACTGTCGTGCACCATAATTTCATGCATAAATTGGAATATAGATGGTCAAACCGTTCGAGAACGTCACCACGTTCCTTGAGATCCGTACGGCTAAGTCAGTAGCTTCACATGTCCTGTGATACTGAAGGACAAACCATGAATTCTGAGAGTCTATACGGAGTACTGTACTGGTAATAGAAAACTTAATTTGCGGTGTAAACAGTAATATAGATATGCGAACCATGGTAGTACGTTACTTACTGGTATAGGGTCGAACTTTTTACCGGAGACCTTACCCTCCGAGTACATATATCGCTGCAGCAAGTGTCTTGCTTAGTGTTCAAAGAAACAAATTTGTAGACAACATAACAGGCCGACAAGTTAATTACATGTATCAATAGGAAGATGGGGAATCAAATAGTCCGAGAACGCCACCACCCCTTTTGACAGTCGCTTGTAGAATGCAATAGCTTCACCTTTCCTGTGATTTTGAGAGGCAAACCATATATTCCGGGAGAAAATCCGCTGATCAGTATTGACAATAGACACCTTATTTCACGGTATGAATATTAAAGTAGAGCGTCAATCCATTTGAGAGCGCTACCGATTGGTATAAACTTAAACGTCTTACACTAGGCCATAACTTCCAAGAAACTCACGCCCTTCATCTGGAGTATAACTACGTTTTCAGAGAACGAAATTAGTATTGATTTCAGAGACGGGCACCTTGACGTCATGTATGAATTCGAAGATCGCGTGTCAAGCAGTTCGAGAACGATACCCTCATCCTTGAGATTCGAACGACTAAGCCAATAACTACGTATCTTCATGTACATATTTGGCTTCATACACCCTATTTCACGGTATTATGAATATTTAACTCCAGAGTCAAACCATTGTAGAAGGTTACGAATTTGTATTGAGTCAAGCTTTTTACCAATGACCATACCTGCCGAGAAGCTATCCCGCCTTGTGGTCAGTATAACTTCGTGTCCAGCGAAGCTAATTAGTATCCATTTGATTGACAAGCACAATAATTTCATGCATGAATTAGGTCGAGAGTGAAACCTTTCGAGAACGTTACTACCGCTGTGAGAGACAAACGGCTGAGTCAGTAGCATTTCCTATCCCGTGATTCCGAGACGCAAGACGGGAAAACCGAGAGTAAGTCCGCTGTAGACAATTGTCATTTGACACCGTAATTAACGGTTTGAAAATTAAAGTAGGGCGTGAAAGCGTTTTGGGGCGATTCGAATTAGTATAAAGTCTATCACGTTATGATAGCCTTAAATTCAGAGAAGCTACCCGACCGCTTCGAGGGTACAACTTCGTGCTCAGAGAAAGAAATTAGTCTCCATTTCTGTGCCGGGCGCCGTAATTTTATATGTGAATTAGAAGACAGACTGTCAAACCGTTCAGGAGCGCTACCACCTTCTGTGAGAGTCGAGCGGCTAAATCAACAACTTCACCAATCCTGTGATTCCGAGAATCATGCCAGTTATTCCCGGAGCAAAGCCGCTGAAAAGTATTGGCATTTGTCACCTTAATTCGCGATTTGAACATTAAACTAGAGTGTGAATCTTGAGTAGAAAGTTACCAGTTCGTGTAGAGTCAGACTTTTTACCGAAGACGTTACCTTCTGAGAAGCCTAACCCGCTGTAGCGAATGTCATGCTTAGATCTCACGGAAATAAATTAGTAGGCATTATTGCAGAGACACACCTTATATTGATGTATGAATTAGAAGATCGAGGATCAAGCAGTTCGAGAACGTTGCCACCTTCTGTGGGAGACGAATAGCTAAGTCAACAGCTAGACGCAACCTGGGAATCACAGAGTGAAAGTAGGTATTCCGGGTGTAAATGCGCAGTACAGTATTTGCAATAGACACCATAATTCATTTTATGAATATTATAGTTGATCGTCAAACTGTTCGAGAGCGTTACCAACTGGTATAAAATCAATCGTTTCATCGAACAACATACCTTCCTAGAACCAACCCCAAACTAGCGACTGTCTACATTAGTGTTCATGAAAACAAATTAGTAGATGTTTTAGCAGACGGATAACATAATTGTATGTATGAATAGCAAAGTCCAGACTCAATCCTTTCTAGAACGGTAACGTCGTTTCTGAGATACTAACAGCTAAGTCAATAGTTTCACATATCTTGTTTTTCCGTGATTCGAACCCGGCATTCCGGAAGTCAGTCAATATTGCAGTATTATCAATGGTCATCTTAATACACAGTACAAATTTTGATGCCATGAGTCAATCCTTTCGAAAATGATATCACTAGATATAGAGTCGAAGCTTATACAGAAGATATTCCCTTCCCTGAAACAGCACCCGCTGTAGCGAGATTATGAATTCGTGCTTAGAGAAACAATTTGGTATACATTTTACGGACGGGCAGCTGAATATCATTTATGAAATAGAGAATCCAGAGGTCAAACGGTTTGGGAACGTTAACACATTCTTTGGTGGTCGAACGGCAAAGTCAATACCATCATATATCCAGTGATGTCGAAAATCAATACAGATATTCCCGGAGTAACTGCGCTGTACAGTGTAGGTAACGGACACCTTAAGTCACAGTTTGAATAATAAAAAAGAGCGTCAAACCGTTTGAGAACGATACCATTTGCTGTAAAGTCAAACGCTTTACCGAAAGCCATACCCTACGAAGAAACTGACCGCTGTATGGAGATAATAATTTCGTGTCCAAGGAAACAAATTAATACGCATTTTAGTGACGTACACCTCAATTTCATGCACGAATTAGAAAAGCGACCGTCACATCGTTCTACAACGTTACCACCTCCTTCGAGAGTCTACATCTACATCAATAGCTGCACCTACCCTGTTACTCCAAAATCAAACAAGGTATTCACGGAGACAATTCACTGTATAGAATTGGCAGCGGACATCTGAACACCAGGAACGAATTGTAAAGCTGATCGTCAAACCGTTGAAGAACATTACCTACTCCCATACTGTCAACCCTGTTACCGAAAGCCTTCCGTTCCGTGAAGCTATCCCGCCGTATAGATAGTATAACTTCGTGTCGAGAGAAACACATATGTATACATTTTAATATTACCATAGCTTCATGTATGAATTACAATACCAGGAGACAATCCACTCGAGAACAATTTCACCTTCTTTGAGTGTCGAACGGCTAAGTCAATAGCTTCACCGATCCTGTGATTACGAGAGACAAACCATTCATTCCGCCAGTAAACCCGCTGAACAGCATTCGCCACAGAGACCTTAAATCACGGTATGAATATTATGGTAGAGAGTCAAACCGTCAGAGAAAGATCCAATATTCATTGTAAGTCTCACATCTAAGGCAATAGCTTCACCCACCCTGTGATTACGAGAGTCAAACCAGGTATTCCGGGTGTAAGTCCGCTGGAGAATATTGGCAACGGACACCTTAATGCACGGTATGAATATTAATGTAGTGATTCAAACCGACGGAGAATGATACAAGTGCGCATAAAGTTATTCCTTTAACGGAATACCATACCTCCCGAGAACCTATCCCGCCCTAGCGAGTGTCCTTCAAAATGTGCACAGAAACAAATTAGTAAACATTTTAGCGGACGAGCACCACATGTTTGTGTATAAATATCAGCATCGAGACGAAAGGTTAAGTAAGTAGCTTCACATATCCTGTGATTCCGAGAGTAAGACAATTTAATCCAGTGTAAATCCGCTGAAGTGTATTGGCAATAGTTAGCCTCATTCTCGGGATGAATATTAAGGATGGCCGTGGAGAAATTGCATAACATTCCATATTCGTATAGGGTTAAATTTCCTACAGAACGCCTTACCATCTGAAAAACTGACCCCCTGTACCAAGAGTATCACGCCGTGTTCAGAGGTACAAACTGGTATACATTTTAGTGGCGTGCAGCATAATTTCATGTATAAATCAGAAGTGCTGTGGTGAAACCAAACGAGAGGGTTGCAAACTTCTGCGAGAGACGAACGGCTACGTCAATAGCATCACCTATCCTGCGATTCCGAGAGTCAAACGAGGTATTCCGAGAGCAAGCCGGGCCAAGAGTTTTGGTAATAGACAACTTATGTCACGGTATTCATATTGAAATAGGGTGTCAAACACTTTGAGACCGTTACAAGTTGCTATAAAGTCAGACGCTTTACCGAAGACCATACCCTCCAAAAAAATAACAGGCTGTATCGAGAGTGTAACTTCGGTTCACAGAAAGAAATTAGTAATCATTTCAGTGACGGGGACCTGCAATTCATTATGAATAAGAAGATAGAGCGTCAAACCATTCGAGAAAGTTACCGCCTTCTTTGAGTGTCGAACGGCTAAGTCAAATGCTTCACGCATCCTGTGGTTCCGGCCAATAAATGATAAATAATGTAGCAGACAGTCATACCGTTGTAGAACCTAATGCTATAGAGTCAAACTCTATCCCGAAGTGTTAAGGGGACGGTCACTATAATGTCTGCTAATTTGTATTGCTGAACACGAAGTTATACCCTCGATACAGCGGATTATGTTCTCTGAAGTTAAGATGTGAGGTAAACAGTAAGTCCGTATGACAATTGGCAATGTTCTCAAACGGTCTTACGTTCTAATTTGATACTCATATCGTGAAATAAGGTGTCTATTGTTAATACCGTTCAGCGGATTTACTCCTGGAATACACGGTTTGACCCTCGCAATCACAAAAATATGTGAAGCTATTGACTCAGCTCTTCGACATTTATAGAAGGTGCAAACGATTTCGAACGGATAGACAGTAAATCTTCGAATTCCTACAAGATGTTAAGGTGCTCGCCACTGAAATGTATACGAATTTGTATCTCTGATTACGAAGTTATACTCTCGATACCGAGGGTCAGGTACTCGGCGGGTAAGATCTTCGGAAAAGCTTTTGACATTATTCCAATTGGTAACGTTCTGCAAAGGATAGAGTCAGTAGCGTAATATTCAAACCGTGAGTTGAGAAGTGCACCGCCTATAGTGTACACCGGATTGACTGCCGGAATACCAGTCTTGACTCTCTGGATCACAGGATAGATGAAGCTATTGACTCAGCCGTTCGACACTCAAAGAACGTGATAACGTTCTCCAAAGACTTGGCCCTCAATCTTCTAATTCATACATAATGTTAAGGTTCCCGTCACTGACATGAAGACTAATTTCTTTCTTTGAACAGGAATTACACTCCCGATACTACAGGTTAGCTTCTCGGTAGGTAAGGCCTTCGTTTAAGAGTTTGATTCCACACCAATATGTAACCTGTTACATAGGTTTGAGTGTGTACTTTAATATTTATATCGTGAAATGGGATGCCTAGTGCCCATACTGAGCAGCAGATTTTCTCGCCGAATACCTGATTTGACTCCCGCAATCATAGGATAGTTGAAGCTATGTCCATAGCCGCTCGATTCACATCGAGGGTGGTAACGTTATCGAACGGTTTGACCGTCGATCTTCGAATTCATTCCTGGAATCATGGTGACCGCCGCGAGAATTAATGATAATTTGTTCTACTGAACACGGTGTTTTGCTCTCGATACAGCGGGTTAGATTCACGGTAGGTAAGGCATTCGGTAAAAGGCTTGTCTCGATACAAATTGGTAACGTTCTCAAATAGCTTGGCGCTCTACTTTAATATTGAAAGCGTTAATTATGCTGTATTCCCATTAACGTTCAGCGAGTTTACTCTCAGAATATCTAGCTTGACTATCGGAATAACATAAGAGGTGAAGCTATTGAAAAAGCCGTTCGTCTCTCGAAGAATGTGAGATCGTACTAGAAAGGTTTGGCCGCCGATCTTTCTGTTCCTACACGAAAATAAGAAGTTTGTCTGCTGAAATGTATACTAATTTTTCTCTTTCAACGGGAAGCAATATTCTCGATACAGTAGGTTTTGATCTCACAGGGTATGGTCTTCGATAGGAAGTGTAACTCTATACCAACTAGTATTTATCTCCGACAGTTTGACTTTCTTCTTAAATGTTCATACCCTGGATTTTGGAGTCAATTGCCCATGTAATTCATCGGATTCACTATCATAATGACTGGTTTGACTCTCGGAATTACAGGGTAAGGGAATCAATTGCCTTCTCTATGCGACGTTTTCGAACGGTGTAACTCTCAATCTTCTTATTCATACATGAAATTCAGGTGCTTGCCACTAAAGTGCATATTTATTTCATTCTCTGAACACGGAGTTATGCTGTCGATACTGAGGGGTAGGTTCTCAGATTGTAAGGCTTTCCTTAGAAAGTTTGATCCTATACCAGTAAGTTGCGGTCTACATCGGATTGTCTTAGTACTTTAATATGGATTCTGTGAATAAAGTAGCTTATAGCCAACAATGTACTGCGGATTTTCTTTCGGAATGACAGTGGTAACGTTATCGAACGGATTGACACACGACCTTCCAATTCATACATGAAATTTCGGTGAACGTCACTAAAATGGGTACTATGTCGTACCTCTGAACACGACGTTATACTCTCGATACGGCGGCTTAGTTTCTTGAAGTTAAGGACTAGTGTGAAATGTTTGACTCTATAGTAACAAGTAACGATCAACAACGGTATGGATCTGTAAGTAAATATATTTACCGTGAAATAGTGTGTATGAGGCGAATACTGTACAGCAGATATACTCCCGAAATACCTGATTTGACTCTGGAAATGTCAGGATAGGTGGATCTGTTGATGTATCATTTCGACCCTCTAAGGAGGTGGTAACGTTCTCGAACGATTTTACCCTTGATCTTTTAACTCATACATGGAATTAAGGTGCCCGACTCTATTGTATATAGTAATTTGTTCCTCTGAACACGATGCTATACTTTCGAACACAGCGCATTATACATTCGCAGGGTAAGGCCTCCAAGAAAACGTTTGACTTTATACCAATTGGTAACGATCTCAAATGGGGTGAAGGTCAACTTTAATATTCAGACCGTGAATTATGTTATCTGCTGGGAATACTGTTCAGCGGATTTAGTCGAGGAATACCTGGCTTGACACCCCGAATCACACGATAGGTGAAGCTATTGACTTATCCGGCCGACTCTCAAAGAGGAATGTAACGTACTGAAACGGTTTGACTCTCGACCTTCCAACTCATACATGAGGTTTAGGTGCCCGCCACAGACAAGAATAATAATTTCTTTCTCTGGATACGATAGAATACTCTCCATTCAGCCGGTTAGTTTTTCAGAAGGTAAAGTCTTCGGTATGATGTTTGACTTTAGCAATTGGTATGGTTCTCAAATGGATTGAGGCTCTACTTTATCTTTCAAATCGTGAATTGAGGTATCTATTGCCAATACTGTTCAGCGGACGCTCAGAACCATAAATAGAATAACCATAAATATAGGTGGAGCTGTTGATGCATCCCTTGGACCCTCAAAGAAGGTGGGATCGTTCTCGAACGGTTTGACTGTAGATTTTTTTATTCGTACGTGAAAATAATGTGTCCGCCTGCTAAAATATCTACTCATCTGTTCCTGTGAAAACTACGCAGGAGAATCGCTACAGCATGCCAATTGGTAACGTTATCCTATGGCTTGACTCTCTACCTTAACTTCATACCGTGAATTAAGGTGTGAATTGCCAATAGTGTTCAGCGACTTTGCTCGAGGATAATCTTTTCTACTCTCGCAATCAAAGGATAGAAGGAGCTATTGACTTATCCGTTCGTTATTCAAAGAGGGTAGGATCGTTCTCGAGCGGATTCACCCTCGTCCTTCTAATTCATACATGACGATGAGGTGCTTGTCACTCAAATGAAGACGAAGTCCCATCTCTTAACTCGAAGTTATACTCTCGTTGAAGCAGGTGCGATTCGCGTAAGTTAACGCTATCCGTAAATGTTTGACGTTATAGAAATTGGTAACGTTCTAATACGTTTTGACGCTTTACATTTGTATTCAAACCCCGAATTATCGTGTCAATGGCCGATACTATTCAGCGCATTTACTCCCGGAATACCCGGCTTCATTTTCCTAATCACAGAATGGGTGAAGCTACAGTCTTAGCCGTTCAACTATAAAATATAGTTGTAACGTTCTTATAATGTTTGACGCTCGACTTTGCTATTGATATATGAAAATGATGTGTCCGTCTGCTGTAATGGTTACTAATTTGTTTTCGTGAACATTAAGCTATGCACTCGCTGCGATGGGTTAGGTTCTCCTATGGAAGGGTATTCTGTGAAAAGAACCACATTGTACGAATTGGTAAATTTCTTCCGCGGTTTGACTCTCTGCGTTAATACACATACCCCGAATTAAGGTGTCTATTTCCACACCTATTCAGCGTATTAACTCCAGGAATACATGGTTTGACGCTCGTAAGCACAAGAGAGATGAAGTTGATGACGTCACTCCACTCCCAATGATGACGGCAACGATCTCGGACTCTCCGACTCTCGATGCAGATATTCACACACAAACATGTGGTGTCCGTACGTCACAGTGCGTCCTATCTTGAGTCCGCAAACATTTTCAAGACAGTCGCTACGGCGGGATAGGTTCTCGGAGGGTAAGGTGTCCGGTAAAAAATTTGGACCTATACCAGTAGGTAACGTTCTGTGATGGTTCCAATTGCTATACCACTATTTATATTGTATCATAGGGTGTATAATGCCAATACGGTACAGTGGGTCTTCTCCCGGAATACCTGACTTGACTCGCAGAATCACGGGATAGGTGAAAGTATTGTCTTAGCCTTGCGGTTGTTAGGAATGTGGTAACGGTACCGAAAGGTTTAACCCTCTATCATGCAATTCGTACATGTAGTTGAGGTGCCTGTCACGGAGGGTAATGCCTTCAGTAGAAAGTTTGACGCTATAGAAATATGTAACGTTCTACAACAGTCTGACGGTCTGCTTAATATTCATACCGTGAATTAAGGTGTCAGTAGCCAATAATGTCCAGAGTATTTACTCTCGGAGTAGATGGCATGGCTCTAGGAGTCACAGGATGTATGAACCTATTGACTCAGCCGTTCGTCTCTCACAGAAGGTGACAACTTTCATGAGCGGCTTGACACTGGATCTTCTTATTCATAGTGCAGTAAAGGAGGCCGTCAAAGAAATGTTTACATGTCTCTTCCGCAGAGCACGAAGTTATACTCTCGGTTCAGCGGGTTACCGTCTCCGAATGTTGGACTATCGGTGAAATGTTTGACTGTATACCAATAGGTAGCGCTCTACAACGGCTTGAATGGCTGATTCTATATTCATACCGTGAACTAAGGCGTCTATTGCCAATACTGTTCAGTGTATTTACTCCAGAAATACCTGGTATGACTATCGGAATAACAGGATCGGTGATGGAACTCACTTTGCTGTGCGACTCTCAATGGAGGTGATAACGTTCTCGAACGGTTTGACTCGCGATCTCCTTATTCATCCACGAGATTAAGGTATCCGTCGCTAAAGTGAATACAAATTTTCTTCTACAAGCACGTAGTTATACCCTCGATACTCCGGGTTTGAATCGCGGAGAGTAAGGTGTCCGGGAAGTCCCTTTCATATTCATGCCGCAAATTACGGTTGTCTATTGCCAATACGGTTCATCAGATTTTCTTCCGGAATACACGGCCTGACACTGGAAATCACAGGATTGGAGAAGCTATAGGCCTAGCCGCCCGACTCTCAAGGCTGGTGGTAACGTTCTGGAACGATTTGACACTTTATCCAGTAATTCATACATGGAAGTAAGTTGCACGACACTAAGATGTATAATACACTGTCTCTATGAAGGCGAATTTATGCACTCGATGCAGCGGGTTAGCATCACGGAAGGTAAGGACTTCTGTAAAAAGTGTGACTCTATACCAGTAGGTATAGTTCTACATCGATATGGTTCCGTTCAGTACTATTTACACTGCGAATTAAGGTGTCTGTTGCCAGTACTGTACTGCGGATAGACTCTCGGAATTCCCGGTCTGACCCTCGGAATAATAGGGGCGCTGAAGCTATTGACTCAACAGCACGGCTCTAGAACTAGGTGCTATCGATCTTGAACAGCTTGACACTCAATTTTGCTATTCGTACGTGAAGCTGAAGTGTCAGTCTGCTGAAATGTCTACTCATTTGTTTCCGTGAAAACTAAGACAGACACTCGTCGCAGCGGGGTAGGTTCTCGGAAGGTGATGTATTGCTTGGAAATCATTACGTTATTTTGATTGATAATGCTGAACGGCGGTTTGACTCCATATATGAATTACTCGATCGAGTGTCAAACCTTTCGAAAACGATACTACATTTCATAAAATCGAACGGCTATGACAGTGGCTTCACCTATCGTGTGATTCCGCGAGTCAAGCTAGGTCTTCCGGGAGTAAATGCGCTGAACAATATTGACAATAGACACATTAATTCGCGGTTTGAATATTACAGTAGATCGTCAAACCGCGTGAGAACGTTATAAATTCCTATAAAGTCAAAGGCACTACCGACGGCAGTACCACTAGCGAACCTCACAAGGTTCATCGAGGGTATAACTTCGTGTCCAGAGGATCAAGTTCGCATTCATTTCAGTGACTAGCACCTTGTCTTCATGTACGATTTAGAATATCGATGGTCAAACTGTTCTGGAACGTTCACATCGTCTTTGAGAGTCGAAGGAATAAGACAGTACATCCACCTATCATGCGATTCCGAGAACCAAAGTAGGCACTCCTGGAGTAAATACGCTTAACATTATTAGTAACAGACTCCTTAATCCACGGTTTGGATTTTGGATTAGATCGTCAATTCGATTGAGAACTTAACGAATTGCTGTAAAGTCAAACGTTTTACCGACGACCTTACCCTCTGAAAAACAAGCCCGCTGTATCTAGAATATAGCATCGTGTTCAGAGGGACGAGTTAGTGTGTCTTTTAGTCACAAACACCTTTGTTACATGCTTGAATTAGAAGATTGAGGGTCAAACGCCTCGGGAAGGCATTCATTCTAAGACGAACGGCTAAGTCAATAGCAACACCTATCCAGCGATTCCGAGAGACGAACAAGGTATTTCCTGAGTAAATCCGCTATAAAGTATTTGCAATAGTCACCTTAATACACGGTTTGCATATTACAGTAGATCGTCAAACCGTTTGAGAGCGTTACCAATTGGTAGTTAGTTCACGGGTAGAATATTAAAGTGCAAAGCCAAACATTAATAGAACGATACATATTGGGATAATATCAAAAGATTTACAGAAAACCTTACCCTCCGAGAACTTATCACTATGTATGTGGATTATCACTTCCTACGAGATACAAATTGCTATATATTCCAGAGAAGGACACCTTAATACCATGTATGAATGAGAAGACCGAGGGTGAAGACGTTCGAGAAATTTACTACCTTTTTCGTGAAATCGTGAATATAACACAATAGCATCACCTATCCTGCGATTCTGGGAGTCAAACCTGATATTCCGGGAGAATTTCCGCTGATGAGTTCTGGCAATAGACACTTTCATTCGCGGTTTGAATTATTACGGTAGAGCGTAAAACAGTTTGAGAGCATACCAATTTGTATGAGGTCAAACGATGTACCGGAGCCTTAGCTTCCGCGAACCCCAACTGCCGCATTCAGAGAATATGTCCGTGATCAGAGTAGACAATTAGTATTCATTTCAGTCACGGACACGTTAACTTCACGAACGAATTTAATTTTCGGTAGTCAAACCTCTCGAGAACGTTGGCACCTTCTGTGAGAGACGCAGGGCTAAGTCAATAGCTTCACCTATCCTGTATTTCGGAGAGTCAAACCAGGAATTCCGGGAGCCTATCCGCTGGACAGTATTGCTAATTGACTACTTAGTTGACGGTTCGAATATGAATGTTGAGCGTAAAACCGTTGCAGGACATTACATAATCGTATAAAATCAAACTACTTACCGAAGGGCAAAACTCCCGAGTAGTCCAACCCGCTGTCGGAAGTGCCTTGCTTGTGTTGATGGCAACATATAAGTTGACATATCTTAGGAGCGCACCTGAATTTCATGTATGAACAGAATTATCGAGAGTCAAACCGATCGAGAGCGATACCATCTTCTCTTAGAGTCGAACGGATAATTCAACAGCTTCACCTCTCCTGCTATTCCGACAGTCCAACAAGGTATGCCGGGTGTCAGTCCGCTGCACACTATCGGTAATGGACACCTTAATTCGAGGAATGAATATTAATGTAGATTGTCAAACTGTCTAAGTGCGTTACCAATTTGTATAAAGTCAAACGTGTTACCGAAGACCTTACTCTCAGAAAACCTATCCCGCTGCATCGAGAGTATAACTTCGTGATCAGAGAAGGAAATTAGTATTCATTCCAGTAACAGGTACCGTATCTTCGTGTTCTAATTAGAAGATCGATTGTGAAACCGTTCGAGGACGTTATCTACATACGCAGGAGTCGAATGGCTATGTCAATAACTTGACCAACCCTGTGATTCGGAGGGGCAATCCAGGTTTTCCGGATGTGAATCCGCTCAACACTATGTGCAACAGACACCTTAATTCACGGATAGAGTATTAAAGCAGGCAGCCATGCTATTTTTGAACATTACCTCTTCGGGTAGAGTTAAATGTTTTACAGAATGCCTTACCCTCAGAAGAACTGACCTCATGAATCCAGAGTGTAACACCGCGTACAGAGGTACGAACTATTATTCAATTTAGTAACGAGCACATTAATTGCATGCCAGAATTAGAAGATCGAGGGTCAAACCGATCGAGGAAGTTGCCACCTTCTTTGAGATTCAAACGGCTAAGTCAATAACTTAATACATTCTGTGAATTAGAAAGTGGAACGAAATATTCCGGTAGTAAATGCGCTCTACACTATTGCCAGTAGACAACTTAAATCGCGGATTGGAAATTAAAATGGAGCGTCACACCGTGTGAGAACGTTACTTATTGCTATAAAGTCATACGTTTCACCGAAGACCATACCCTCGTAAAAATTAACCCGCTGTTTCAAGAGTATAACTCCGTGTTCAGATAGAGAAATTAGTATTCGTTTCAGTGACGGGCATAATAATGTGATGTATGAAATGGAAGATCGAGTGTCAGACCGTTCGAGAAGATTGCCAACATTTTTGAGAATCGAACGTCTAGGTCAATAGCTTCACTTATCCTGTGAGACCGAGAACCACACCAAGTAATCCGAAGGTAAATACGTTGGTGAGTACAGGCAATGGACATGTTAATTCACGGTTTGAATATTAAAGTACACAGCCTTTGTAGAACTTTGCATATTGGTATAATGACAAGAGTTTGACCAAAGTCCTTACCCTCCTTGTACCTTATCCGCGATATCGAGATCATAACTACGTAATCAGAGATACAAATTTGTATACATTTTAGTAACTGGCACCTTAACTTCACGTATGAGTTATAAGATCAATTGTCAGACCGTTCGAGAACAGGATAGCATCACCTATCCTAGAATTCCGGGAGTCAACTCCGGTATTTAACGAGTAAATCCGTTGATCAGTTTTGGCAATTGACACCTTAATTCACGGTCTGAATATTTATGTTTTGAGTCAAGCGGATGGAGAACATTACCAATTCCAATAGAGTCATGCCTTTTTTGAATACCTTACCTTCCGATACCCAATCCTTGTGTAGCGAGCGTCCTGCTTAATGTAAACAGAAACAGATTAGTAGGAATTTTAGGGGACGGACAACACATGCCTGTGTACAAGTATCAACATCGTGAGTCAAAGCGTTCGAGAACGATACCACCTTTTTCGAGATTCGTGCGGCTAAGTCAATAGCTTCACATATCCTGTGATTCGGAAAGTCAAACCAGGTATTGCGGGAGTAAATCAGCAGTATAGTATTAGCAATGGAAACCTTTATTCTCGGTTTGAATATTAAAGTACACCGTCGCACCAATTGAGAAAGCAACCATTTAGTACAAAAGTCAACAGCCTTACCGAAGATTTTACCTTCCGCGAGCAGTTCCCGCGACATACAGTGTGTAATTTCGTGTTCAGGGCAAGAAATTTGTAACCACATCAGTGACGGGCACCTAATTTTCATGTACCAATTAGAGGATCGTGTGTCAAACCATTCGAGATCGATACCACCTCCTTCTACAATCGAACCGCCGAGTCAACAGCTTCAGCCATAGTTGTTATTCCAAGCGTCAAGCCCGGTATTCCAGGAGCAAAACCGCTGAGCAGTATTGGCGATAGAAGCATTAATTCACTGCATGAATATTAAAGTAGTGAGCCAAACCGCCGGTGAGCATTACAGGCAGGTATAAAGTCATTCTTTTCACAGATTTGCTTACGTTCCGAGAACAAAGCTGGCAGCAGGGTGTATGTTGCTTCGTGTTCAGAGAAACAAATTAGTATACATTTGAATGGCGGGATCCTTAATGACATGAATGAATTACTATATCGAGTGTCAAAGAACGTTGTTACCTCATTTGGAGGTCGCACAACTGAGTCAATAGCTGCAGCTATCCTCTGATTCCGAGAGGCAAATCAGATATTCAAGGAGAAAATTCGCTAAGTTATATTCGCAATCAACATTTCAACTCACTATATGAATATTAATGTACATCGTCAAACCGCTAGAGAACGTTAGCAATTAATATTGCGCCATATATATTACCAGACACCTTTCCTTCCTAGAATCAAACCCGCTGTAGGGAATGTCATACTTTGTTCTCACGGAAGCAAATTAGGAAACATTTTAGCAGACGGTCAGCATCTTCTCCACGTATGAATTAGTAGATCGTGTGTCAAACCGTACTATAACGTTATCAGATCTTTTGAGAGTCGCACAGCATAGTCAGTAGCTTCACCTGTTCTGTGATTCAGAGAGGCAAACCGATTATTCCAGGAGTAAATCCGCTGATGAGTATTGGAAATTGACACCTCAATTCTCGTTCTGAATTCTAAAGTAGGGTATCAAACCGTTTGAGATCGTGTCCAATTGGTATAAAGTGAAAAGGTTTTACCGATGGTCTTACCTACCGAGAACCTAATCCGCTGTCTCGGCGGTACATATTCGTGATCAGAGATATAAAGTAGTATACATTTTAGTGACGGGCCCCTTAATTTCATGTATGAATTGGAATATCTAGTGTCAAAATATTCGAGAACGTTATCACCTTGTTTGAGAGTCGAACGGCTGGGTCAATAGATTCAGATACCCTGTGATTCGGTATAGTCAAACCTGGTATTCCAGGAGGAAATCCGCTGAACAGTATAGACAATAGATACCTTAATTAACGGTGTAAATATTAAAGTAGGTCGGAAATCCGTTTGAGAACGATACCAATTTGCATAACGATATACTATTTACCTGATACCTTACCTTCAGAGAACATAATCCGTTGTATCGAGGGTGCAACTTCGTGTTTAGCGAAAAAAATTATTAGACATTTCAGTAACGAACACCTTATTGTCATGTAAGAATTAGAAGATCGATGGTCAAACCGTTCGAGAACGTGACCACCATCATTGTCGGTCAGACGTCTAAGTCAGTAGCTTCATCTGTCCTGTGATTCCGAGGGTAATGCCAGGTATTCCTGGAATAATCCGCTGAACAGTATTGACAATAGACAGCTTATTTCACGATATGAACATTAATACAGTGCACCAAACCGTTGTAGGCCATTACATATTCATATAAGGTCAAACGCTTTACCGAAGAGCTAACCTTCTGTGAAGCTAACTCTATGTATCGAGCGTATAACTTTGTGTTGCGAGAAGCAACTTCGTCTACATTTTCGTTACGGCTACATTATTATGATGTGTGAATTCGATGATCCAGGGAAAAGCTATTCGAGAATGTTACCACCGTCCTTGTGATTGGATCAGCTAACAGAATAGCTTCTTTGAGAGTCGAACGTACAAGTCAGTGGCTTCAGCTATCCTGTGACACCGAGAGTGTCACCGTGTATTCCAGCAGTAAGTACTATCAACAGTTATGGAAATAGACACCTTAATTCACGCCATGAATATTAAAGTAGAGAGTCAAACCGCGGAAGAACGTAACGTATTTGTATAAAGTCAAACTCTTTCCCGAAGGCCTAACCTCCAGAGATGCTAACCCGCTGTATCGAGCGTATAACACCGTGTTCAGTGAAACAAATTACACATCTTTCTAATGGCGGGCACCATAACTTCATGTATGAAGAAGAAGATCGAGCCTCAAACCGTTAGAGATTGTTATCATCTTCCTCAAATGTCACACTTTTAAGTCAATTGCTGCACCTATCCCTTGATTCCGAGAGATAATTCAGGTATTCCTGGAGTAAATGCGCAGAACGGTATAGGTCTTACGGTTGGTCTCAAACGGTTGGACGCTTTACTTTTCTATTCAAACCGTGAATTAGAGCGTCTATTGGCTGTACTATTCAGCGGATTTACTCCCAGAATACCTGCTTTGGCTCTCGGCGTCACAGGATAGGTGAAGCTATTGACTTAGCTGTGCGAATGTCAAAGCAGGTGACAACGATCTGGAAGAGTTCGCCTCGCGATCATTTAATTCATACAGGAAATTATGGTTCGCGACACTAAAATGAATACAAATTTCTACCTCTGAACACCATAATGTACTCTCTATATAGCGCGTTAGGCTTTCGGAGGGTAAGGCCTTCAGTAAAACGTTTTAAACCGTTTGACTTTGTTCCAATTGGTAAGGTTCTCAAACGGGCTGCGTCTGTTCTTTATTATTCATTGCGTGAATGCAGGTGTCTATTGCCAAATGCGTTCAGCGTATATACACCGGGGAAACATGGCTTGACTCTTGGTGCCACATTATAGTTGAATCTATTGTCTTAGTTGTGCGATTCTCATAGAAGGCGGTAACGTTCTGAGTTTGCCTCGCGACGTTCTGATTCGTAGATGAAATTGTGTTGTCCGTCACTAAAATTTATACTATTTTCCTACCCTGGTCACGAAGATATACCATCTATACAGCGGGTTAGTTTCCCGGAAGGTACGTCCTTCGGTGAAAAGTTAGACTCTATACAAATAGGATACGTTGCACATATGTGTGACATTGTACTTTAATATCTTCACGGGGAAGTAGAGTTTTTCATGCCGATATTGTGCAGCTGATCTTCTCCCGGAATACCTGGTTTGACTCTCTGAATCACAGGATGGATGAAGCAATTGACTCAGACGTTGGCCTCTGAAAGAAGTTGGAATCGTACTCGAATAGTTTGACATTCGATCTCCGTATTCGTAAATGATATTAATGTGCCCGCCACTAAAATATATACTAATTTGTTTTTTTGAGCACGCAGTTATACTCCCGGTACCATGTGTTTGGTGCTCAGAAAGTGAGGCCTCCGGTAAAGTGTTTGACAGTATACAAATAAGTAATTTTCTACAATGGTTAGACTATGTGCATTAATATTTTTATCGCGAACTAGGGTGTAAATTGCCAATACTGTACTGCGGATTTAATCGCGGAATACCTGGTTGAGCTCTAGGAATCACAGGATGCGTGATGCTATTGACTCCGCCGTTCGATTCCCAAAGATGCTGGTACCGTTCACGAACCGTTTGACTCACAACAATGCTATTCATATATGGCTATAAGGTGTGCGTCTGCTAAAGGGTCTACTAATTTCATTCCGAGTACACTAAGCAAGACTCTGGCGACAGCGGGATAGGCATTTAGAAGGTAAGGCCTTCGGTAAAATGTTACACCAATAGGTAACGCCCTGCAACTGATTCACTTGGCACTATGTTATTCAAACCGTGAGTTACGGTGTCTATTGCTAAAACTGCACAACGGATTTATTCCCGGATTAACTGGTTTCGCTCTCGGAATCACAAAATATGTGGAGCTAGTGACTTAGCTGTTCGAATCGCAAAGAATGCGGTAACGATCTCAAACGTATTGACCCTCAATCTTCTAAATCATACATGTAATTAATGTGCCAGTCAGTGAAATGTATACCAATTTGCTTCTCTGAACACAAAGATATAATTACGGAACAGCGGGTTATCTTCTCGGATATGAAGGCCTTCTGTAAAATGTTCGACTATATATCAATAGGGAACGTTCTATGAAGGCGTGCCTCTGTTCTCTAATATTTATACCATGAAATTGCGCGTGGAATGCCAATAGAAGAAATGCACACGATACAGATGCTTAGGTTCGCGGAAGGTAAGGTATTCTGGAAAAGAAGGAATTTAATAATGTTCTTCGAGAGTTTGACCCTCTACTTTAATATGCACACCGCGGATTGATGTGTCTATTTGTAATTGTTTCCAGCGGTGTTACTCCCGGAATACTAGGACTTAGTCTCGGAATCACAGGATAGATGAAGCTATGTACATAGCCGTTCGTCTCTCACAGAAGGAGGTAACATTCTCGATCTGTTTGGCGCTCGAGCTTCAAATCCATACATGAAGCTAACGTCCCCGACACTGAATTGTATGCTAAACTGCTTCTCTGAGCACTTAGCTATACTCTGGATACGGCGTGTTAGCTTCTCGGGCGGTGTGACATTCGGTAATACGTTTTGCTTTATACCAATTTGTAACGTTCTCACACGTTTTGACGCGCTACTTTACCATTGAAACCGTGAAGTATGGTCTCAGTTGTCAATACATTTCAGCGGATTTAATCCCGGAATACCTGGTATGACTCTCGGAATCGCAAGATCGGTTAAGCTATTGACTGCGCCGCTCGAATGGTGGTATCGTTCTCAAAATGCTTGATCTTCCATCTTCTAATTCACACATGAGAATAAGGTGCCCGTCACTTAAATCAATACCAATTTCTGTCTCTGAGCACATAGTTATATTCTTGATGACGCGGATGATGTTCGCGGAAGGTAGCGTCATCGCTAAAGCGTTTGACTGTATGTCAATTGGTAACGCTATCAAACTGCGTTACGCTCTATTTTAATATTCAAACCGTTATCTCAGATGACTATTGCCAGTACTGTTCAGACAATTTACTCCAGGAATACATAGTTTGACTCACGGAATCTCTGGACAGGTAAAGCTATTCATTTAGCCGTTCATCCCTCGCAGAAGGTGGCAACGTTCGAGAGCGGATTGGGGCTCGATCTTTTAATTCGTACACGAAGTTATGGTGCTCGTCACTGAAATGGTACTAACTTCTCTCTCCGAACACGATGTTATACTCTCGATACAGCGAGTTATTTTCTCGGAAGGTAGGGCCATCGGTAAGAGGAAGGACTATATACCAATTGATAATGATCTTCGACAGATTGACTATGTACTTTAATGTTCATACTGTGAACTATGGTGTTATTTGCCTATATAACTCAGCGGATTTACTCCCACAATGACTGGCTTGACTCTCGGACTCGGATAGGCGAAGCTATTGACTTAAATCTGCGACTCCCACGGACGGTGGTAACGATCTCGCAAGGTTTGTCCTAGACATTCCTATATATGCATGAAAATAATGTGTCCGTCTGCTAAAATGCCTACTAATTTGATCACGTGAAAGCTAAGGAACACAATCGATGTAGCGCGTCTGCATCTCGGAAGCTAATGCCTTCGGTAGAATATTTGCACTATAGTATTAGGTAACGATGCACAGCTCTGCGACACTGCTGTATAAAATATATACCGGGAAGTAGAGCGTGTGTTGCCAATACTTTTCCGTCGATTTAATCCCGGAATACCTTGTTTGACTCCGAAATCACAGGATAGATAAAGCTATTGACGTTCGACTCCTAAAGAAGGGGTTAATGTTCTCGAACGGTTTGACTGACGATTTTGCAATTTATTCATGAAAATTACATATCCGCCAGCTAAAATGTGTACTAATCTGTTTCCGTGAACATTAAGCACGGCAGTATCTAAAGCGCGTTATATTCTCGTACTGTACGGTATTCGGTGGAAGGAATGACTTTATAGAAATTGGTAACGTTCTCCAGTAGGCATGACCCCCTACTTCAACATTCTTACGGTGAATTATGGTGTCTATTGCAAAACTGTTCTGCTTCTTTTCTCCAGAAATACTTTGTGGGATTCTCGGAATCACAGGATAGGTGAACCTATTGACTTAGCTACGCGACTCGCAAAAATAGTGGTATTGATGTTGAATGGCCTTACTCTCGATCTCCTTATTAGTACCAGAAATTAACGTGCACGTCATGAAAATGCAAAGTAATGTGCTTTCCTGAGCAGAAAGTTATATTCTCGATGCGGCGGGTTTGTTTCGCGGTAGGTATGGCTTTTCGCATAAACTTTGACTCTATAGCAATGGGTAAAGTTCTACACATGTTTGACGCTCTACCTTAACATTCATACCGTGAATAAAGATGTGTATTGCCAATAGTGTACAGTTTGTTGAGTCTCGGAATGCCTGGTTTGACTATCGGAATTGCAGGATAGGTGATGCTACAGTCTTAGCCGTTCGTCTCACACAGAAAGTAGTAACGTTCTCGAATGGTTTGCGACTCAATCTGCTTACTCATAAGGAAATTAATGTCCCCCTCACTAAAATGTTCTGCTAGTTTGATACTCTGGACACGAAGTTATACCCTCGATCCTGCGGGTTATCTTCGCGGACGGCGAGGGTTTCGATAGATCGTTTGTCTTTATGGCAACTGGAAACGTTTTCATACAGTGTATCGTTCCACATTAATATTCATACCGCGAATTAAGGAGTCTATTGCCAATACTGATCAGCGTATTTACTTATGGAATTCCTTTCCACACTCTCGGAATCAGAACCATACGCAAAGCTACTGACTCAGCCGTTCGACTCTCGCAGAAGGTTGTAACGTTTTCGAACGGCTTCACCACCGCTCTTCTGATTTATACATAAAGTTGAGGTGCCTGTCATTGAAATTAATACTAATTTCTTTCCCTGAACACAAAGTTATACTCTCGATGATGCGGATGAGGTTCGCTGTAGGTACGGCCTACGGTAGAACGTTTGACTTTATAGCAATTGGTAACGCTCTCATGCAGTTTCACGCACTACTTTAATATTGAATCCGTGAATTAAGGTGTCCACTGCCAATACCCTTCAGCGGAAATACTTCTGGTATAACTAGTGTGACTCTCGTAAGCACAGGGTAGGTAAAGCAATTGTGTTATATATGCGATTTTACAATGAAGGAGGTAAATTTCTCGAACGGTTTGACCCTCGATTTAATCAACGCATGGAGTGAAGGTTCCCGTCGCCTGAATGTAAACTAATATGTTTCTCCGAGCTCGAAGTCATACTCTCGATACGTCGCGTATGTTTCGCGATAGGTGAGGCTTTCTGCATAAAGTTTGAATCTACACCTACGGGTGAAGTTTTACAAAGGTTTTCCGTTCTACCATAATATTCATACCGTGAATAAAGACGTCCGATGCCAGATATTTACGCCGGTTTGACTTCCGGAATACGTTGTTTGACCTTCGGAATAACAGGATAGGTGTAGCTTTTGATCTAGAAGTTCGGCTATAAAAGAAGGTGGAAACGTTGTCGATCGATTTGTCCGTCGCCCTTCTAAATCGTGCATTAAATTAAGGTGTACGTCACTAAAATGCGTACTAATTTGTTTCCTTGCAAACGTAATTATTATCTCGATACCGCGCGTTACGTCCTCGGAAGGTATGGTATTCGGTATAAAGAATGACTTAATACGATATGGTACTGTCCTCCGACGGATTGACAATTTTCTTTAATATTCTTACCTTGAATTTATGTGTCTATTTCCAATACTGTGCAGCGGATATACTCCAGGAATACATGGTTTATCTCTCGAATCACATGAAAGTTGAAGCTGTTGCCTTGGCCTTGCGACATATCAAGTGTGGTGGTAACATTCTCGGAAGACTTGACCATCCATCTTCCTATTGATACATGTAATTAAGGTTTCCGTCTCCTAAAGAGTCTAGTAATTTTTATCTTTGATTAGGCAGATATGCTCTGGATACTCTGGTTTTTCAGTGAAACTTTTGACGTTATACCAATAGGTAACGTTCTACAAGTGTTAGGCTCGGAACTTCAATATGCAAACCGTGAATTAAGGTGTTCATTACCAATAGTGTACGGCTTATTGTGTCCCGTAATACCTGGGTTGGTTATCGGAATAACAGGATATGTGAATCTATTGACTTAGCGGTTCGAACATCAAAGAAGGAGGAACCATTCGCGAGCGGTTTGACACGCGGTCTTCTTACTCATCTTGAAATTGAGGTTCGCGTCTGTTACAATATATACTAATTTGTTTCCCTGAACTCGAAGTATTATCCACGATAGAGCGGATTGTGTTCTCGGAGGGTAAGGTAATCGGCAAGGAGTATGGTGTTATATCAATTGGTAACGCTCTCAAGCGGATTGACGCGCTATTTTAATACTGAAACCGTGTAATAAGGTGTCTATTGCCAAAACTGATCTGCGCACCTACTCTCAGTATACCTGGTTTGACTCTCCGAATCACTGGATAGGTGAAGCTATTGATCTAGCCGATCGTTTTACACAAAAGGTGGCATCGTTCTCGAACGGTTTGATCTTCGATCTTTTAATTCATTCATGAAGTTAAGGTGCTCGTCACTAAAATGTACAATAATGTGCTTCCCTAAACACGTAGCTATACTTTCGAATCGGAGGGTCAGATTCTTGGGCGTTAAGGCCATCGGTAAAGAGTTTGACTTGCTACCAAACGGTATCATTGAATCATACCTCACGGTATGAATATTAAAGAACAGTGCCAAATCGCTAGAGAACGTTACCAATTACTGTATCGTCATACTCCATGCCGGATACCTTACCTTTGGAGATAATATCCCGCTGTATCGTGGGTATAACTTCGAAATCAGGGAAAGAAATTAGTGGACATTTTACCAGGCGGACACCTTAATTCTATGTATGAATTAGAAGATCGCGGGTCGAACCGTTCCAGAATGTAACCACCTTCTTTGAGTGTCGAACGGCTGAGTCAATAGCTTCACCTATCCTGTGATTACGAAAGTAAAACCTGGTATCCCGCGAGTAAATACACTGAACAGTTTTGGCAATAAACATCTTTATTCACGGTTTGATTATTAAGGTATTGCGTGAAACCGTTTGAGAGCGATATCAACTGGTATAACGACAATCGTTTTACCGGAGTCCTTGCCAAACGAAAAACTAATCCGCTGCATCGAGAGTGTGACATCTTGTATATGGAAACAAATTATTCTAAATCTTAGTGACAGGCACCATAATTTCATTTATTGTATAGAAGATCGTGGGTCAATATCGTTAGAGATCGATACCCCCTCCACAGCGAACCGATGGGCAAAGTCAATAGCTTCACCCATACTGTGATTCCAAAATTCGAACTGGGTGTACTGGGGAGCACATCCGTTGTTCAGTATAGGCAATGCACACCTTTATTCAAGTTGTGAATATCAAACTACGGAGACCAGCTGTTGGAGACCATTACTAATTGGTATAAAGTCCTTCCTTTTGTCGAATACATTACCTTCCTAGAACATATCACGCAGTATTGAGTGTCGTGCTTAGTGCTCTTGGACGCAAATTAGTGGACATTATTGCAGAAGCACACCTTATTTTCGTGTATTAGTTAGAAGACCGAGTATCGAATTCGAGACCGTTCCCACCTTCTTTGGGGTGGCACAGCAACGTCAATACCTTCAACTGTCCTGTGATACCGAGAGTCAAACCAGTTATTCCGGGAGCATATCCGCAGGTCAGTGTTGGCATTAGGCACCTTGATTCACGGTTTGAATATTGAAGTAGAGCGTCAGTCCGTTTGAGAGTGTTACAAATTTGTATATAGTCAAACGTCTTACCGAAGTCTTTACATTGAGCGAAACTGACCGGCTTCATCGGCAGTATAAGGACGTGTTCACAGAAAGGAATTAGTAATCATTAAATTGACGGGCACCTTGGGTTAGTGTGTGATATACATGATCAAAGTTCAAACCGTTGAAGAACGTTACCATCTTACTTGAGAGTAGCACGACTAAGTCAATTGCTACACAGATCCTGTGATTCCGTGAGTCATACCAGCTATTCCGGGACTATTCCGCTGACCGGTATTCGAAATAGAGATATTACTTCACCGTATGAATATTAAAGCAGAGCATCAAACCGTTGTACAGATTTACCCATTCGTATTGTGTCAAACATTTTACCGAAGACCTTCCATTCCATGAAGCTATCCCGCTGTATCGAGAGTACAACTTCGTGTTCATAAAAGCTAGTTAGTATTGATTTTAGTCGCGGGCACCATAATGTCATGTGAGAATTCGAATATCCCGTGTCAAAGCTTACGAGAACGTGATTACCTTCCTTTCGATTCGAACAGCTGACACAATAGCTCCGCTCGCCATTCCGAGAGACAAACCAGTCATTTCGGGAGTAAACCCGCGGAACAGCATTCGGAATAGAGACCTAAATTCACGTTATGAATATTATAGTAGAGGGTCCAAGCGTCGGCGAACATTACCAATTCGGACAGAGTAAACTTTTTACGGAAGGCATTACCTTCCGAAAATCAGATCCGCTGTACTAAGAGTATTACGTCGTGTTCAAGGATGCAAGTTAGAATACATTTTAGTAACGGCACCCATAAATTCATGTATGAAGTGGAAGTTCGAACGTCAAACACTTGACAACCTTACCACCTTCCCTGAGAGTCGAAATTTTACTTAAATAGCTTCAGCTATCATCCTGTGATTCCGAAAGTCAGAGCAAGAATTCCGGGAGTAAATCCGCTGTACAGTATTGGCAATGTTCACTCTATTTCATGGTATAAATATTAATGTCCAAGGGCAAACCTTTGTAGGACGTTACGTATTGATATAGAGCCAAACTTTGTAGCAGAGGCCTTACGATCAGAGAAGCTAACCCGTTGTATCGACATTATATCTACATGTTCAGAGGAGCAAATTAGTATGCATTTTGGTGACTGGCATATCAGTTTCCTGTATTAATTAGATGATCGATGGCCAAACCATCAGGGATCGATACCACACTCGTTGAGAACCAACGCCTCAGTCAATAGCTTCATCTATGCTATGGTTCCGAGAATCAGTTCAGGTATTCCGCAAGTAAATTCGTTGGACAGTATTGGCAGTAGACACCTTAATTCACTGTATGAATATTGAAATGGAAAGTCAATCCGTCGGAGGATATTACCAATTCGTATTCAGTCATTCGTCTTGCCGAAGAGCATAACATGCGAGAACCTAACCCACTGTACAGAGTGACTTGGTTATTGTTTACGGAAATAAATTAGTAGACATGCTAGCAGCTTCCATGAATGAATGTCAGAATGGAGAGCCAAACCGTTCGAGAACGTTATCACCCTCTTTGAGAGTCAAACGTATAAGTCAGTAGCTCCAACTGTCCCTTGATTCCGAGAGACTCATCAGGCAATCTGGTGGTAAATGCGCTGAGGAGTATTGGAAACAAATATTCCTCATTCGCGGAGTGAGTATTAAAGTAGGGTGTCAAACCGTTTGTAAACGTCACCATCTGCTACAAAGTCAAATGTTTTACCGAAGGCCGTACATTCCGCGAACCTGTCCCGCTGCATTGCGAGAATAGCTTCATGTTCAGGTGATAAAATTAGTATACGTTTTAGTGACGAGCACTTTAACGTCCTGCATGGATTGGAAGACCTAGGATCGAATCATTGTAGGACATTACCACCTTCTGCGAGATACGGAATGCTAAGGTTATTGTTTCACCTGTCCTGTGAATCCCAGAGTCAAATCACGTAATCCGGGAGTAAGACCGTTAACGTTCATTGACAGCTGAGTTCACGGCTTGCATGGTAAGGTAGAGTGAAAATTCGTTTGAGAACGATACCAATTGCTATAGTGTCAAACGTTCTACTGTAGGACGTACCTTTTTCGAAACTCACCCACTTCATTGAGAGTATAACGTCGTGTTTAGGGAAACACATTGGCATACACTTCAGTGTCGGCACCTTACATTCATGTATCAATTAGAATATCGATGGTCAAACTGTTCGTGAACGTTATCAACCTCTTTCAGAGTCGAACGACTAGGTCAGTAGCTTCACCTATCCTGTGGTTCCGAGGGTCAATCTAGGTATTCCGACCGTAAATCCGCTGAACATTATTGGCAATAGGCACCTCAGTATACGGTATGAATATTGAAGCAGGCCGTCAAGCCGTTGTTGAACATTACATATTCGTGTAGGGTTATATTTCTCACAGAACGCCTTACGCTCCGCAAACCTCATCAGCTTCATCGAGAGTATACCTTCGTGATCAGAGAATAAAATTAGCATTCGTTTCAGGTACGGGCACCTCACGTTCTCGCATGAATTAGAATGACAAGGGTCAAAACGTTGGAGAACGTTGCAACCATCTTTGAGAATCGAAATGATAAGTCACTAGCTTCACATATCCCCTGATTACGAGAGTCGACCAGGTATTCAGGGAGATGATTCGCTGAAAGTTATTTGCTATTGGCACCTTAATTCACAGTCTGAGAATTAAAATAGGGTGCCAAACCGTTCGCGAACGTCACAAATTTTTATACAGTCAAACGTTTTACCGCAGAGGTTCAAACAGCATACACTGTAGTAACGGGGACCATAATTTCATTATAAATAAGAAAATCAGGGGTCAAACCGTCCGAGAATGTTACCTCCTTCATTCAGATTCAAACGGCTAAGCCAATAGCTTCATCCATCGTGAGATTCAGAACGTCAAACGAGATATTCCGGGAGTAAATACGCTCAACAGTACTGGCTATAGATACTTTAATTCCGCGGATTGAATATTAAAATACAGCCTGATACTCTGTGCGAACGGTACAATTGCTATAAAGTCAAGCGCTTTACAGAATGCCTAACCCTCCGAAAAACTGACCAACTCTTTCGAGAGTATAACACGGTGTTTCGTGGTACGAACAAGTATACATTCTTGTAATGTCACCATAAGTTCATGTACGAATTTCAAGATCGGTGGTCAAGCCGTTCGGTAACGGTATCTCCCCCTTTCAGAGTCGAGCGCCGAAGTCACACATCCTGCAAGTTCTGTAGCTAAACCAGTCATTCCTGGATTAAATCCGCTGAGCAGTGTTTGCAATAGATACCTTACTTCATTCTATGAATATTGAAGCAGGCCGTCAAGCCGTTGGGGAATATTGCCTTTTCGAACAGAGTCAAACTTTTAACCGAAGTTCTCAACATCCGGGAACCAAACACGCTGTATCGAAAGTATAACTTCGTGCCCAGAGAAACAAATTTGAATAATTCTTAGTGACGTGCACCTTAATTTCATATATGAATTAGAAGGTCGTGAGGCAAACTGTCCTAGAACGATACAAGCATCATTGCGAGTCGCACAACAAAGTCAATAGCGTCACCTATCCTGTATTACCGAGAGCCAAATCAGGTATTGCGGTATTAAATCCACTGAGCAGTATTGGTCATAGACACCTTATTTCATGGTACGAATATTAAATTAGAGAGTCAAACGTTGTAGAACATTAATATATGGTATAGAGACAATCTTTTTACGGAGTACAATACCGTCCTTGAACCTAACACGCTGTAGCGTGTCTCTCGCTTATTGTTCACTGCAATACACTAGAAGACGTTTTAGAGGACGGAGTCCACATTTTGGTATATAAATATCAATATTGAGAGTCAAAGCGTTCGTGTTCGATACCAAGTTCCTAGCTAAGTCTCCAGATTCACATACCTTTTGGTACCTAAAGACAAACCAAATATTCCGGGTATAAATGCGCTGTGCAGAATAGACAACAGACATCACAATTCACGGTTTAAATATTAAAGCAGACGGTTAAGCCATTGTAGAACATTACATATTCGTGTAGGGTTAAATGTATTACAGAATGCCATACACTTTGCAAAACTGACCCGCTGCATCGAGAGTATTACACCACGTTCAGGCGTATAAACTAGTATACGATTTAGTGACGAGCCCTATAGCCTCAGGTACGAATTAGAAGATCGAGCGGCGAATTTTTCGAGATCGTATCCACCCTCTGCGGGGGTCGAAAGGCTACGTCAATAGCTTCACACATACTGTGATTCCTAGATTTAAACCAGACATTCCGGTGGAAAATCCGCTGAATACAATTCGCAAGAGACACCTTAATTCACGTTTTGAATATTAAATTCTGCGTCAAACGCTTTATGAATGTTGCCAATTGATATAAAGTCGAACTTTTTACTGGCGGCCGTACCATCCGCGAACCTCACCCGCTTCATCGAGAGTATAACTACGTGTTCAGAGAAACACATGAGTAGACCTCTTAGAAACGTGCACCATAATTTTCTGTACCGAATATAGAGATCGAGGGTCAGACAGTTCGGGAATGCTGCCACCTTCTTTGACGATCGATCGGCTAAGTCAATAGCGACACATATTCTGTGATTCCGAAAGCCAAACCAGGCATCCGAGAGTAAGTCCGCCGGAGAGTACTGGGAATTGACAGCTTACTTCACGGTTTGAATATTAAGGTAGAATTTCAATCCGGTTTGGTGCCAAACCAATCGATTACGTGCTCACAGTATTTACGATTCGCAAAGATAAGTCAACAGCTTGACCCATCCTGTCATGCTCAGATTCAAACATATTACTACACTCTTTAGTGACGAGGACCTTAATTTCGTATATGAATCAGGTGATCGAGTGTCAAACCGATCGAGAACGTTGCCACATTCTATGAGAGACGAACGCCTAAGTCAATTGCTTCACCCATCCTGTGATTCGGTGAGTCAAAGCAGGTTTTCCGGGCGTAAATGTGCTGAAGAGTATTAGCAATAGACACCTTAATTCGGGGAATGAATATAAAAATATAGTGCCACAACGTGTGAGAACGTAACTTATGGCTGTAAAGTTAAACGTCTTACCGAATACCTCACCGTCCGAGAAGCGAACCCGACGTATCGAGAGTATTGCTGCGTGTTTAGGGATACACATTAGTAAACATTATAGTGACGGGGACGACAATTTCATTACGAATAAGAAGGTCGAGAGTCTAACCGTTCGAGAAAGTTACCAGCTTCTGTGACAGACGATCGGCTATGTCAACAGGTTCACCTATCATGTGTCTCTGAGAGTCAACCCAGGTATTATGGAATTAGATGCAGCGTGCAGCACGGGAAATACACACCTTTCTTCACGGTTAGAGTTTAAAGTCGAGCGTCAGTAATTTTTAGATCGGTACAAATAGGAATATAGTTAGTCGTCTTACTGATGACCTCTCCCGCCGAAAGCATAATCCGTTGAATCTCGAGTATAACATCGTGTACAGAATAACAAATTAATTTACATTTCAGCGACGGGCACCTCAATTTCATGTATGAGTTAGAAGATCGTTGGTAAAACCGTTCGATACCGTTACCACCATAAATGAGAATCGAACGTCAGAGTTAATGGTTTCACCTCTCCTTTGATTCCGAGAGTCAAAGCAGGTATTCCGAGCTTAAATATGCTGAAAGGTATTGGCAATAGATACCTCAGTTCCACTTATGAATAGCAAAACCGTGAGTCAAACTGATCGAGAACGATAGCATCTTTTTATAGAGCCGTACTGGTATGTCAATAGCTTCACCTTCCTTGGAATTCCGTGAGTCATACCAGGAAGTCCGAGAGTATATCCACAGTGTAGTATAGGCAATTAAAACACTAATTGACTGTATAAATAGTAATGTACATAGTCGTACAATTGTAGAACGTTACCTACTCTTATAGGGTCAAACTTTTTACTGAATACCCAACCTTCCTAGAACGTATCCCGCTGTATCAAGAGTAATACTTCGTGTTCAGACACGCAAACAAGTATACATTTTAGTGACGGGCACATTAATGTCATGTATGAAATAGGAGATCAAGGGTCAGAGATTTCGAGAACGTTACCACCATTTTTGAGAATCGAACTCCTAAGTCATTAGCTTCACCAGTCCCATGATTCCGAGGGCCAAGGCAATTATTCCGGTAGTAAATCCACTTAGCAGTATTGGCAATAAAATCTTTAATTCACGGTTTGAATATTGAAATAGAGCGAGAAATCGCCGGAGGTCACAACCAATTCGTATAAAGTCATTCTTTTTACCAAATAACTCCCCTGCGCAGAATATTAACCCGCTGTTTGGAGTCTTGCTAGTTGCTGACGGAAACAAATTAGCGGACGTTTTAGCTGACGGACACCTTAATATCATGTACGAATAAGCGGACCGAGAGTCAAACCGTTCGATAACGTTACGACCTATCTTGAGAACCGCACAGGTAAGTCAATATCTCCATGCATCCCATGACTCCGAGACTCAAACCAGGTATTCTGGGAGTAAATCCACTGAAGAGGATTGGCAAGGCGCACCTTAGTTCACGGTATAAATATTAAAGATACGAGTCAAATCATGTATAACGTAAACAATATGTATAAAGACAAGCTTTTTGCCGACAGCTTTAATTTCCGAGAAGCCGAGCCAGCTGTATCGAGAGTATAACTTCGAGCTAAAAGAAAGATGTTTGTATACATTTTAGTAATGGGCATCATAATTTCATGTATGAATTGGAATATACAGGGACAAATCGTTCGTGAACGTAAGTACCTTCTTCTGGAGTCAAAAGCTTCAGCTACGATGTGATTCCGAGAGTCAAACCAGGTATTTGGGGATTAAATCCGCTGTACATAATTGGCATCACACACCATATGTCACGGTATAAGTATTAAACTCTAGAGACAAACCGCTGTAGAACGTTACGAGTTTTCATAGTGTCAAACTTTTTACCGAAGGTGTTACCGTCCGAGAACCCATCCTGCTGTAGCGATTGCCAGTCTTAGTGTTAACCGAAACAAATTAGTAGACATTTTAGAAGACGAGAACCTTTCTTTTAGTTATGAATAGAATTATCTAGAGCCAAATCGTTCGAGAACGGTCCCAACTTCTCTGAGAATGGAACAGCGAAGTCAACAGCGACACCCGTGCTATGATTCCTAGTGCTAAGCCAGGTATTCGTGGAGTGAATCCGCTGATCGGCATAGGCAATGGGTACACTAATTCTCATTATGAACATTAGAGTACAGACTCGACACGTAGTATAACGTTTCCTATTGTGATCCTGCTTTGACTCTCCAAGTCACTAGGTAGGTGAAGTTTTCGACTCCGCCTTTCGACTCGCAAAGAGGCTGGTATCGTTCTCGAATGGGTTGTCCATCGATATTTTAATTCATATACGACGTTTAGGTGCCCGTCTCTAAAATGTGTACCAATTTGCTTCTCTGAATATGAAGTGGCACTCGATACAGTGGGAAATTTTCACAGAGGGTATGGTACTCAGTGAAATGATTCCCTTTATAACAATTTGTCACGTTCTCAACCGGTCTTACGCTCTCCGTTAATATTCAAACCGTGAATTAAGGTGACTATCACCAACACTGTACTGCGCATATACTCCCGGAACATATGGTTGCACTGTCGGCATCGCAGGATAGGTGGAGACATTGACTTAACTTCTCGAATATCACAAAAGGTGGAAACGGTCTTGAACGGCATGACCTTCCTTCTTCCAATTCAAGCACATAATTAGTGTGATCGTCTCTAAAATGTATACCAATGTGTTTCTCTAAACACGATGTCATGCTCTCGATACGGCGGGTTAGCTCCTCGCTCGGTAAGCCTTTCTGTAAAACGATTGACTGTATAGCAATTGATAACATTCTTCAACGGTTTGACGGTTTGCTTCCATATTCATACCAAGAATTAAGATGTATACTACCAAATGGTTCAACGCAATTACTCCCGGAGTACCTGGTTTGGCTCTCGGAGTCACAGGATGCATAAAGCTATTGACTCAGCGGTTCGACTATCAAAGGGGATGGTAACGTTCTCGAAAGGTTCGACCCCGGATCTTGTAATTCATACATGAAATTAAGGTACCCCTCACTAAAATATATAGTTATTTGTATCTCTGAACCTGAAGCTATACTGTCGATACGGCAGGTTTTGTACTCGGAGGTTGAGGTCTTCGGTAACAGGGTATGACGTTATACAAATTGTAATGCTCGACAACGGATTGACTCTGCAATTTAATATTTATACCGCGAGATAGGATGCCTAAATCCAATACTGTACAGCGGATTTATGGCGTAATACCTGATTTGAATTTCCGAATCACAACATAGTTGAAGCTATTGACTTAGACGTTCGATCCCAAAGGAATGGGGTAACGTTCTCAAAGGCGTTGACTTCCGATCTTCTACTTCGTAGATGATATTAACGTGCCCGTGGCTAAAATGGATACTAATTTGTTTCTCTGAACACGAAGTTATACTCTCGATGCAGCGGGCTAGATTCCCGGATGGAACGGCCTCCGGTGAAAAGTTAGACCCTGCATCACTTGGTACCGTTGTATAACGGCTTGACTCCGTACTTTAATATCTATAACGTGAAACAGGGTATATAATGCTATACTGTAACGCGGATTTACTGCCCGAATAACTGAATTGACTCCCGGAATCACAGGATAGGTGGATCTATCTACTTAGCCGTTCAGTTCTGAAGGAAGGTGACGTCGTTCTCGAACGGCTTAACCCTCTATCTTCTGATTCAAAGTGGTTTGTTACTCGATCGTCTTGTTGATAATAAAATCAAGGTGACCGACAGAAAAATATTTATTAATTTCTTTCTCTGAACACGAAGTTATACTCTCGATACGACGGGTTAGCATCTTCGAAGGTTGTGCTATCGGTGATATATTTGGCAATATGTAACAATAGTGAACGGTCTACAACGGTTGGACTGTCTGCTTTAATATTCAAACCGTGGATTAAGGTGTCCATTGCAATACTGTTCAGAGCACTTACTCCAGGGGTGCCTGGATTGACTTTCTGAATCACAGGATAGGTACAGACATTGACTTATTCTTTCTACTCTCACAGGGGGTGGTATCGTTCCCGATCGGTTTGACTATCGAGCATCTAATGCATACATGAAGTCAATGTTCCCGTGGCTGAGACGAGTACCAATTTCTTTCACTGAGCACGGAGTTATAGTGCTGAAGTTAATGTGCTGGTCACTAAAATGTGTACTAGTATGTACCCCTGAACACGGTGTTACACTCTCGATATAGCTGGTGTGTTTTTCGCAGGGAAAGGCATTCTGCAAGAAGCTTTAGCCTGCACGAATAGGCAATGCCTTACAACGGCTTTACGGCGCGCTTTAACATTCAAACCGTGAATTGAGGTGTCTGTTGCTAATAATGTTCCACAGATTTACTCCCCGACATCCAGTTTTGACATTCTGAATCACAGGATATGAGAAGCTATTTACATGGCCGTTCGAATCACAACGAAGGTTATAACGATATCGAATTGATTGAACACGGATCATCTAATTCACACATGAAATTAAGGTGCCCCGATCAAAAATATCTACTTATATGTTTACATGAACACTAAGCAGGGCACTCCTACAGAGGGATCGTCTTCTCGGAATGTAAGACCTTTGGTGAGTATTTGGATTTTAAGATACTCGGTAAATATCTGCAACGGTATGATGCTCTACTTTAATCAGGTTTGGTGAAGTTCAGCGGATTGTCTCTCGGAAAAGCTTATGTGACTATCGGAATAATAGGATAGTTGAGGCTTTTGAATTAGACGTTCAACTCCCAAAGAAGGTAGGAACGTTTTCGAACGGCTTGACTCCCTATCATTCTTTTCGTACATGAAAATAAGGGATCCGTCTGCTAAAATGTCAACAAATATGATTACGTATGCACGAAGCATGACACACCCTACGGCGAGATACGTTCTATGAAGGTAACGTTTTCGGTGAAAAGATGGATCTCAAACGGTGCATCGCAATATTTTGATATTGAAATCGTGATTTAAGACGTCTATTGCCAATACTGTTCAGATGATTTACTCCCGGAATACCTGGCTTGACTCGCGGAATCACACGATTGGTGAAGCTGCTGCCTTAGCCGTTCGATTTTAAGGAATTTAGTATCGTTTTCGAAAGATTTGAAACTCAATCGTGCAATTCATACATGGAGTCAAACCGCCGCTCATCATTATCAATTAAAATAATGTAATTCTTTTTAACCAATACATTACCTTCCGAGAACCTATCCCGCTGCAGCGACTGTCTATCTTAGTTTGCACGGAAGCAAATGAGTAGCATTTCAGCAGACAGACACTTTAGCTTCACGCATGAATAGAAAAATTAAGTGCCAAGCTGTTCGAGATCATTAGCACCTAGTCTTAGTGTCGCACCGCTAAGTCAATAGTTTCACGTATATTTTGATTGCGAGGGTGAATCCAGGTACTCCGCGTGTAGATCCGCAGTACAGTATTGGTAATAGTACCTTAATTTGTGGTATAAATAGCGATATACAGATACGAACCACCATAGAACGTTACCTACTGGTATGGGTTCGAATATTTTACCGGAAACCTTATCATCCGAGAACCTAACAATCTGTAGCGACTGTCTAGAGAATGTTCGCGCAAACAAATGAGGACACATTTTAGCGGACGGACACCACATGTTTGAGTGTAAATATCAGCATCGAGAGTCAAAGCGTCCGAGAACGTGACCATCATCCTTGAGGTTCGTGTGACTAAGTCAATAGCTTCACCTAGCCTGCGATTCCGAGAGTTAATGTAGGTATTCCTGGTGTAAATTCGCTATACAATATTGGCAATGGACACCTTAATTCACGGTTTGAATATTCAAGTAGTGCGTCAAGCCATTTGAGAGCGCTACCGATTGGTATAAAGTCATACGTTTCACCCACGGCCGTACCTTCCGCGAACCTCACCCTCTTCAACGAGAGTATAACTACGTGATCAGAGAACGAAATTATTATCGATTTCAGTGACGGGCAACATAATTTCGTCTATGCAACGGAAGATCGGGGGCCAAACTGTTCAAGAACGTTAGCACCTCCTTTGAGAGTCGAACGGCTAAGTCAACGGCTTCACCTACCCTGTGCTCCCGAGAGTCAAACCTGGTATTCCAGGATTAATTCCGCTGTATATAGTTGGCATCATACAACCTATTTCACGGTGTAAATATTAAACTCCAGAGTCGACCCATTGAAGATGGTTACGAATTGGTATCGAGTCAAACTTTATACAGAAGACCTTACCTGCCGAGAAGCTATCCCGCCTTATGGTCAGTATAACTTCGTGTACAGCGAAGCTAATTAGTATCCATGATGAATGACAAGCACCTTAATTTCATACATGAATTAGAAGACCGAGAGTGTACCCTTTCGGGAACGGTACCGCCTTCCTTGAGAGCCGAACGACTAAGTCAATAGCTTCAACTATACTGTACATCTGAGAGATAAACGAGGTATGCCGGGAGTAAATCTGCTTAATAGTATAGGCACTAGACACCTTAATACACGGTTGTAATATTAAATAATAGCGTCACTCCATTTGAGATCGTTCCGAATTGGTATAGAGTAAAACCGTTTACAGAAACACTTACATTCCAAGAAAGACACCCACTGTAGCGTGAATATGTCTTCGTATTCACTGAAATCAATTAGTATATATTTTAGTTACGGTCACCATAATTTCATGAATGTATTGAAAGGTCGAGAGTCAAATCGCTCGAGATCATTCCCACCTTCTGCGAGAGTCGAGAGGCTAACTCAAAAGCTTCACCCATCCTGATATTCCGAGAGTCAAACCTGGTATTCCGAGAGTAAGTGCGCTATACAGCAATGGCAATAGACATCTCAATTCACGGTTCGAATATTGAAGCGGGCCGGCAAGCCGTTGTAGAACATAGCCTATTCGTATAGGGTTAAACTCCGTACAGAATGCATGACTCTCCGAATATCTGATCTGAAGCATTGAAAGCATAACACCGTGTTCAGGCGTACGAAATGGTATATATTTACTGACGTGCTCCTTAATTTCAGGCACAAATTGGAACATATGGTGGTCAATCCGTTCCAGAACGTCACCACATTCCTTGAGATCCAAACGGCAAAGCAAATAACTTCACCTATCCTGTGATTTCGTGCGTAAAACCAGGAAGTCCGGGAGTAAATCCGGCGAACAGTATGGCATAAGGTACCATATTTCGCGACGTAAATGTTAAAGTGCTCTCCGGTGTAGAACGCTACGGATTGGTATAATATCCATAGTTTCACCAAAGACCTTACCTCCGAGTACCTAATTCGCGGTATCGACAGTATAACTTCTTAACCAGAGATACAAATTAGTATACATTCTAGAAACGAGCACCATAATTTCACGCATGAGTTACACGAGCAAGTGTCCAGCCGTTCGAGAACTTTATCAACTTCTTTGAGACTTGAACGGTTGAGATAGTAGCTTCACCTATACTGTGATTCCGAGTGTCAGCCCTGGTAAGTAATGAGCAAATCCACTGAAAAGTATTGGCAATAGACACTTCTATTCACGGTATGGATATCAAGATACAGAGACCAACCGTTTGAGAACGATACCAATCGATAGAACGTCATACTCTTCATTGCATACCTTACCTTCTGTCAACATAACCCACCGTATCGAGAATATAGCTACGTGTTTAGGGATACACATTAGTAAACATTTTAGTGACAGGGACGTTAATTTCACTATGAAAAACAAGGTCGAGGGTCAATCCGCTCGTGAGCGTTACCTTGATCTTGGAGGTGTTTACGGCTAAGTCAATAGCTTCAGATATTTTATGACTCTGAGAGACAGATGTGGCACTCCGGGAGCAAATCGGAAGAACAGTACAGGCAATAGGGATCCCAACTCACGGTATGAATATTAAAGTGGAGCGTCAAACCGTCTGTGGATGATATCTTCTGCTATTGAGTCAAACCTTCTACCGAAGGTCTTATCTTCCTTGAACATAACCCGCTTTATCGAGAGTATAACTTCGTGATCAGCGAAGCACGTGATTATGCATTTTATTGCTGGGCACCTTAATTTCATGTATGAATAGCAAAATTGAGAGTCAAACTGTCCGAGGATGTTAGCAACCTTTTTTATATTCGTACTGCTTAGTCAATAGCTTCACTCATCCTGTGTTTCTGAAAGACAAAACCAGGTGCTTCTGGGGTAAATCCACTGAAGGGCATTGGTCATCGGCACCTCATTTCACGGTTCGAATACAAATACAGATCGTCAAACCGTTTGAGAACGATACGAATTTTTATAAAGTCAAACGTTTTACCGATGGCCTTACCCTCCGAGAAAAGAATCCCTTGATTCGCAAGTAGAACCTTGTGTTTAGAAATACACATTAGTATACATTACAGTGATGGCATCTTAATTTCATGTGTGAATTAGAAGATCAGGTGTCAATACGTTCGAAATCGTTACCACCTTCTTTGCGAGTCGATCGGATGAGTCAATATCTTCACCTATAGATGTGATTCCGAGAGTGTAGCCATGTATTCCAGAAGTATATCTGCTGTACATTTTTGGCAATGGGCATGTCAATTCGCTTAGACGTTCGAGGTTCAAACCGTTTCAGAATGTTACCGCCGTTTTGTGGGTCGCATAGCTAGGGCTATATCTTCGCGTATCCTGTGATTCCGAGAGCCACTCAGGGTATTTCGTGGACTAAATCCCCTGAATGTTGTAGGCAACAGACACCTTAATTCACAGCATGTGTTTTAAAGTAACGAGTCAAATCTTCTGAGAACATCACCAATTCATACAATGTCATCCTCTTTACCGAATACGTTACCTTCCGTGAACCTAATCCGCTGTTCTAAGTGTCGTGCCAAGTGTTCTCGGAAGCAAATCAGAAGACAGCCTAGCAGACGGACACGCTATTTCCTTGTATGAATATCAAGATCGAGAGTCAAATTTTTCGAGAATGCATAGACCATTTCTATAGGTCGCGCAGCTCAGTCAACAGCTCCACCTGACCATTGATACCTAGAGTTAGACAAGGTATTCCAGTAGTAAATCCGCTGTACAGTTTTGGCAATAGGCACATCAATTCGCTGCATGAGTAATAAAGTAGAGGGACAAACCGTGGAAGAACGTTACGTACATTTGTAGAGTCAAATTTTTTAACAAAGGCCTTAACTTCCGAGAAGCGAGCGCGCTGAATCGAGGGTACGTCATCGTGTTCAGAGAAGAAAGTTATTATACATATTAGTGGCGGGCACCTTAATGTCACGTATGAATTACAAGGTATAGTGTCAAACCAATCGAGAACGTTACAAGCATCTTTGGGGATTGAACGGCTGAGTTGGTAGCTTCACCTATCCTGTGACCCCGATAGTCACAACTGGAATATCAGCAGTTAATCCGCTGAAGAGTATTGACAATAGACACATTTATTCACGGCATGGATATTAAAGGACAGTGTCAAACCGCTGGAGATCGTTACGCATTAACGTCATACATATAACGTCATACTCCATACCGGATAACTTACATTTCGAGAACACATCCCGCTGTATCGTAGGTTTTACTGCGGATTACGGTTAATAAATTAGTATACATTTTAGCAGACGGGCACCTCAACACTATGTCTGAATTAGCAGATCCAGTATCGAAGATTCCCAGGGCGTTATCACATTCCTTGAGAGCCGAACGCCTTAGTCAATAGCATCACATATAGATGTGATTCTTAGTGTCAAGCGTGCAATTCCTGGAGTAATTCCGCTGAACAGTACTGGCAATAGGCACCTTAATTCATGGTACGAATACTACAGCAGAAAGATAATCCGTCGAAGAACATTACCACTTGCTATAGAGTTATTATTTTGACCGAACATATTATTTTCCTAAAACATAACCCTCTTTAGTGAGTGTCGTTCTTAGTGCTCAAGGAAAGAAATTGGTAGACATTTTTGCATGCGGAACGACGTATTTTCTTGTATCAATAGAAAAATCGACAGTCAAACTGTTCGAGAGCGATACCATATCCTTTGATAGTCGCACGGCTAAGTAAATAGCTTCACCTATCCTCTAATTCCGATAGTCACACCAGGTACTTTAGGAGCACATGCGCTGCACTGTATTAGCAATTGACATCTTTATTCACGGTATGAATATTAAAGCAGAGCGCCAAACCATTTGAGATCGATACGAATTGGTATAACGTGACACTCAATACCGAATACCGATCCTTCCGAGAACATAACCCGCTGTATCGAGAATATAACTTCTTGTTTTAGGAAGCAGTTTCGCTTACATTTTAGAGACGGTACGTTCAATTTCATATGTAAATTAGAAGATCGTGTGTCTGACAGTTCGAGAAAGACTTCCGTGGTATAACGGCGAAGTTAATAGCTTCACTTATACAGGGATTCCGATCGTCAAACCAGGTACTCCGCGGGTAAATTCCCTGTGCGGCATTGGAAATAGATACCTTAATTCACGGTATGAACATTAAAGCTGACCGTCATACCGCTGTAGGGCGCTGCCTATTGATATGGAGTGAAACCATTCACAGAATGCCTTGGCTTTCGAGAATCTAACGCTCCCGTATCGAGAGTATAGCTTCGTGTTCAGAGAAAGGCATTAGTATTCATTTTAGTTATTGGTAGCATAGGTTCATGTTTGAATTTATAGGTTCCCCTATACTCGAGATTCCGAGAGTTACGCCTGGTGGAGAGTAAATCCGTTGGAGAACATAACCAGTTGGTATTAAGTCAATCCTTCTGCCCATACGCCTTACCTTACTAGAACCTAACCTGCAGTATCGAGTAACATTTTAAGTGCTCACAGAAACAGATTAGTAGACTTTTTAGAAGACGAAAAGCTTTTTTCATGTAGGAATAACAAAATATAGGGTCAAATCGTTCAACAGCGATCCCACCTTCTTTGAGAGCCGAACGGCTGAGTTTGTAGCTTCACCGATCCTGTGATACTGAGAAGCCAACCAGATATTCCGCGAGTAAATCCGCTCTACTGAATTGGCATTGAAAACATTAATTCACGGTTTTACTATAAGAAGTGGAACGACAAACTGTTTGAGAACGCTACCAATTGGTGGAAAGTCATTCGGCAACCCGAAGGCATTACCACCCGGGAAGCATAGCCGGCTCCAGGGTGTGTCATGCTTAGTGTTCTGGAGAAGAAATTCATAGACATTTCAGAAGTCGGGCACCTTATGTTTATACATGAATTCCAAAATCACGAGTAAGAAATTTCGAGAACGTTGCCACCTTCTGCGAGGGTCGAACGGCGAAGTCAATAGCTTAACCAATCCTACGATTCCGAGAGACAAAGCACGTACTCCGGGACTAAATCCGCTGAACCGTATTGGAAATTGGCACCTTCATTCACGGTTTGAATATTGAAGTAGAGCACTGTTTTATAGCGCTACCAATTTGTATAAAGTCAAACACTTTACCAATAGACTTGCCTTCGGAGAAGCTAAGCAGCCGTTTCGAGAATATGACTTCGTGTTCAAAGACCGAAGTTCGTATTCATTTCAGTGCATGGCTCCTTATCGTCATGTACGAATTACAAGAGTGAGCGCCAAACCGTTCGAGAATGTTACCACTCTCTCTGCGATTCGAACGTATAAGTCAATAGTTCAACCTATCGTATATTCGAAGAGTCTATCCAGATAATGCGCTGAAGAGTATTAGCAATAGAGACCTAAATCCGCGGAAATAATATTAAAATATGGCGTCACGCCGTGTGAGAAAGTAAATAATTGCTATAAATTCAATCGTCTTACCGAATGCCTCCCGGTCCGAGAAGCCAACCAGCAGCATCGAGAGTATTGCTACGTGTTTTTGAAAACACATTAGTAAACATTTTGGTGACGGGGAAGCTAATTCCATTATGAATACGAAGACCGAGTGTCAAACCGTTCGTGAAAGTATCCAGCTTCTGTGAGAAACAAAGGACTAAGTAAAAAGCGTCACATATCCTGTGATTCCGAAAGTCAAACCAGTTATTCCGGCAGTAAATGCACTGTACAGTATTGGTAATGGACTCTATAGTTCAAGGTATGAAAATTAAGGCAGACCGTCAGATCATTATTGAGCGTCACCTATTCGTATACTGTCAAACCTTTTATCGAATGAACCTAGAGAAATTCGAGAACCTAGCCCGCTGTATCGAGAGAATGGCTTAGTGTTCAGAGACGTAAATTAGTATGCATTTTACTGAGAGCACCGTAATTTCATTTACGAATTAGTAGATCGAGTGGCATACTGTTCCAGATCGGTACCACATCCTTTGGGAGTCGAGCGCCTATGTCTATAGCTGCACCTATCATGTGATTCCGACAGTAAGATCAGGTAATCCAGGTGTAATTTCGCTGGACAGTATTTGCAGCAAACACCTCAACTCACTGTATGAATATTAAATTACAGAATCAAACCGCAGGAGAACGTTACCTGTTGATATAACGTCATACTCCCCAACTGATACCTTACCTTCAGGGAACAGAACCCTCTGTATCGTGGGTATAACTTCGATTTCATGCGAACAAAATAGTAGTAGTTTTAGCAGACGGACACCTTAATCTCATGTATGATGTAGAAGATCGAGCATCAGGCTGTTCAAGATCGTTACAAACGTCTTAGGGATTCGAACAGCTGAGTTAAGAGCTTCACCTGTCCTGTGAGTCCGAGATTCAAGCTAGGTATCCCGGGAGTATATTGTGAATATTAAGATAGGGCGTCAAACCGTTTGTGATCGTTACATATTAATATAAAGTTAAACGAATTGACGAAGGCCTCAGCTACCGCGAGCCTCAGCCGCTTCATCTGGAGTATAACTTCGTGTTCAGACGATCAAATTAGGAAACATATTAGTGACGTGGACCATATTTCCATTATGCACAAGAAGAACAAGAGTGAAACCGTTCTAGAATATTGTCACACTCTTCCAGATTCGATCGTACAAGTCAATAGCGCTACCTCTTCTGTGACTCAAGAGTCAGACCAGGTAATCCGTAAGTCATCAGCTGTGCACTATTGACAATTGACGTTTTAATTAGCGTTTTGAATATTAAAGTAGGGCGGGAAACCTTTTGAGAACGTTACAAAATGGCATGAAGTCAAACGTTTTAGCAAAGACCTTACCCTCCGTGACCTTAAGCCGCTGGCTCGACAGTATTAATTCGTGATCAGTGATAGAAATTAGTATAAAATTTATTAACGGGCACCTTAATTTCATGCATGAATTAGAAAATCTAGTTTCAATACAATTGAGAAGACAGCTTCACCAATCCTGAGATTCCACGATTTAAACCAGGTATTCCAGGAGTAAATCGCCTTACCATTATTGGGAATAAACACCTTTATTCACGGCTTGACTAATAAAGAAGAGCGTCAAATCGACGGGAACATTACCAATGGGCATAATATCATTCCTTTTACAGAATACCATACCTTCAGAAAACCTAATCCGCTGTAGCGAGTGTCTTGCGTAGTGTGCACGGAAACAATTTCGCAGGACTCTTAGCGTACAAACGCCACATGTTTGAGTATAAATATCAACATCGATGGTCAAACAGCTCGAAGACGTTCCTACCATCTGTGAAAGACGAATTGCTAAGTCAACAGCTTCACCTATCCTGCGATTCCGAAAATCAAACGATATATTCCTGGAGTACATGCGCTGTACAGTATTGGCAATAGACAGGTTAATTCACAGCTTGAATATTAAAGTTGACAGTCAATTCGTTGGAGAACATAACCTATTTCTATAAAGTCACACTCTTTATCGAATACCTTACCATTCTAGAACCTAACCCGCTGTATCGAGTATCATACTTAGTGCCGGTGAAACTAATCATTAGATATTTAGTAGAAAGACAGCTTTGTTTCATGTATGAATAGCAAGATCGATGGTGAAACCGTTGCAGATTCCACCTTCTGTGAAATACCCACATCTAAAACAATAGCTTCTCGTATTGATTGCGTGAGTCAAACCACGTTTTTTAGGCATAAATGCGCTAAACAATATTGGCAATAGATACCGTAATTCACAGCATGATTCTTATGGTTGAGAGTCAAACAGTCGGAGAGTATTATCAATTGGTTTAGTGTCTTTCTTTTTACTGAATGCGATACCTTCCTAGAACATAACTCGCCTTAGCGAGTGTCATGCTTATTGCTCACGGAACCAACATGGTAGACATTATACCAGAGGCATACCTTAGAATGATATAGGAATTAGAAGATCGAGGGTCAAACCGCACGATAATCTTGCGACATTCTGTGAAAGGCGAACGGCTAAGTCACTAGCTTTACCTATGCTGAGATTCTGGAAGTCATCCCAGGTATTCCGGGTGTAATTCCGCGGTACAGTATTAGCATACGACACCTCAATTCACAATATGACTATTAACGCAAACCGTCATATCGTTGTAGAGCGTTACCGAATTGTATAAAGTTATACGTTTTGCAGAACATCTAACCTTCCGAGACGCGAAACCTGTATATCCGGGGTATTACATCGTGTCCAGAGAAGCAAGTGCATAGTTTGGTGCCGAGCACCTTAATTTCATTCACGAATTGGAAGATCGAAGGACACACCGTTAAAGATCGTGACCGCCTTCTATGAGAGTTGAACGGCTAAGACAATCGTTTCGCCTATCCGTTGATTCGGTGAGTAAAACCAGGTATTCCGGGAGTAAATCTGCTGACCAATAATGCCATTTGAGACCCTGTTTCGCTGTATAAATATTAAAGTACTCAGTCAAGCCGTTGTAGAACGTTACTATTTTCTATAAAGTCACACGATTTACAGAATGCCTTGCCGTCCGAAAAGTTATCCTGCTGTATAGAGACCACAGCTACGTCTTCAGGGAAACACATTAGTATTCAATTTAATGACATCACCATAAATTCTTGTATGATATAGAAGATCGAGTGTCAAACCGATCGAAAACGTTGCCTATTTGTATAGAGTCAAACACTTTACCAATTGCCTTTCGTTCGGAGATGCTAACCCGCCGTTTCGATAATATAACTTCGTGTGCAGAGTGCGAAATTGGTATTCACTTCAGTGACGGACACCTTAACTTCATGTATGAGTCAGAATATCGAGGGTCGAACCGCTCGGGAACGTTGCCACCTTCTGTGAGAGATAAACATCTAAGTCAATAGCTTCACCTATTATGCAGTTCCGATTGTCAAACAGGCACCCCGGGAGCGAATCCGCTGAACAGTATTGGCAGTGAATACCGCAATACACGACTTGATTATTAAAGTAGAGATTCAAACCGTTTGAGTGCGTTACCAATTGGAATAAGCTCGAACGTTCTACCGAAGGGCATACCTTCCAAGAACCTAACGCAATGTAGCGACTATAATGCTTAGTGCCCACGGAAACATAATAGTAGACATTTTAGCAGACGGAAAGATTATTTTTATGTTGGAATAAAATAATCGTAAGTCAAATATTTCGATAACCATCCCTCCTTCCTTACGTGAAGAACGGATAAGTCAATAGCTTCACCTATCCTGTTATTTCGATAGTCAAAGCAGATATTCCGGATGTCAATCCGATGAACAGTTTTGGCAATAGGCTCCATAACTCGCGATATGAAGGTTGAAGTACATAGATTGTCGTTTGGAGATCATTAGCAATTTCAATAAGGTCTGCCTTTTTACCAATTATCTTACCTTCCGAGAACCTAACCCGCTGCGCCGAATGTGTTGCATAATGTTCACGGATACAGATTAGTAGGCGTCTTAGCAGACGGAAGCCCTATATTCACGAACGCATTGAAAAATCGGGAGCCAAACCGTTCGAGAACGTTCCCACCTTCTCTGAGAATCGATTGGCGAAGTCAATAGCTTCACCATTCCTGTGATTCCAAAAGACAGTCCAGGTATTCCGGTTGCAAATGCGCTGAACGGTTTTGGCACTGGTCACCTTAATCAACGGTTTAATTATTAAAGTGGTGGGTCAAACCATCGGAGAACATTACCAGTTCAAAAAGTCAATCATTTTAAAGAATAACTTACCTTCCCTGAACCTAACCCGCTGTATCAAGAGCATAACTTCGTGTACACGGAAGCAAATTAGTTTACAGTTTAGTGACGGTACGCTTAATTTCAAGTGTGAGTTAAATGATCGAGGGATAAGCAGTTCGAGGACAATACCTTCCTTCCTTGAGCGCCGAACGGCCAAGTTAATAACTTCACGTATCCAGGGATTCCGATAGTCAAGGCAGGTTCTCCGGGAATAAATGCCCCGTACATTATTGGAAACAAACACATTAAATCAGGGATTGAATATTAAGCTGGACGTCAAACCACTGTTGGACGATACCTATTGGTATATCTTCAAACGTGTAACAGAAATCTTGCTTCCCGTGAACCTATCCCGCCGCATAGGGCGGGAGTATAATTTCGTGATCAAAGAAAGATATTAGTATACATTTTAGTGATGGGCATCATAATTTCGTGTATGAATCAGAAGATAGATGGTCAAACCGTTCCAGAACCATACCACCATCAATGAGAGTCGAACAGCTAAGCCGACAGCTTCAACTCTCCTATGATTCCGAGAGTCAAACCAGGTATTCCGTGAGTAAATCCGTGGTACAGTATGGGCATTAAAACCCTACATCCCGGTATAAGTATGAAAGTACAGAGTCACACAGTTGTACACCTTTACCCATCGCAATAGAGTCAAATTTTTCACCGATGGCCGTACCTTCCGAGAAGCTAAATCGCTGCATCGAGAGTGTAACTTCGTCGCCAACGAAGCAAAATATTTCAAATGTTAGTGACGGGAAACTTAATTTTATGTATGAATCAGAAGATCGAGGGACAATCGGTTTGTGAACGTGACCAACTTCTTTGGGAGTCGAACAGCTAAGTCAATATCTTCACCTATTCAGGGATGCCGAGACACAAACCAGGCATTCTACGAGTAGGCATTCACTGTACAGCATTGGCAATGTTCGCTGCATGAGCATTAGAGTAGGGAGTCAGACCGGCGGAGAACATTACCAATAGTTCTAAAGCCGTTCGTTTTACAGGACATGTCACCTTCCGAGAACGTATCCCGCTGTAAGGTGAGTGTAACTTCGTGATAATAGAAAAGAATTAGTATACATTAGAGTAACGGGCAGATTAATTTCATGTGTTCATTAAAAGATTGAGAGTCCAGCCTTTCGTGCACGATACCGCCATGTTTGAGCATCGGACGGCTTTGTCAATAGCTTCTCCCATCCGGTGTTTCCGGCAGCCAAACCAGGTATTCCGGGCATAAACCAAAGGAACAGTATTGATAATCGACTCCTTAGTTCACGGTTGGAATATTAATGTAGAGCGTCAAACCGTTCGTGAACGATACCAACTGGAATAAAGTTAAATGTTTTGTCAAATATCTAATCATCCATGAACCAACACCGAACTAGCGATTGTCTATCTTAGTGTACAATCAAACAGATTTGTACATATTTTAGCAGAAGGTCAGCATCATTGCATGCATGAATAGGGAAATCCAGGGTCAATCCGTTCCAGAACGGAACCATCTTTATATAGAACCGATCGCCTAAGTCAGTAGCTCCAGCTACCCTGTTAATCTGAGCGTCAAACCAGGATTTCCGGTAATAAATACGCTGAACAGTATTGGCAATAGACGCATTAAGTCTCGGTAAAAATATTAAAGCTGGCCATCAAGCCGCTGTAGAATACTACCTATTCGTGTAGGGTTAAATCTCTCGCAGATCGCCTTACACTCCGAAAAACTGACAGGCTGTTTCGAAAGTATAACAAAGTGTTCAGAGGTTCGATCTAGCATGTACTTTAGTGACGACCACATTAATTTCATTCGTCAATTGATTAATTCAATCAATTGGTTGGTCTAATCGCTCTAGAGCGTCGCCACCATCTGTGAGAAACACACGGATAAATCAACAGCTTCATGCATCCTGTGATTAGGAGAGTCAAACCAGGAATTTTTGGTGCGAGGTCGCTGAAGCGTTATATCAATAGACACATTAATCCGCGGATTGAATATTGCAGTAGAGCGTTAATCCATTTGAGAGCGTTACAAACTGGAATAATATAAAACGCTTTACCGAAGGTACTACCTCCACGAATATCGCCTGCCTCATCGAGAATATAACTTCGTGGTCAGAGAAAGAACTTAGTATTCACTTTAGTGACGAGCACCCTACATTTATGTATAAATTAAATGATCGTCGTTCAAACCATTCGGGATCGTTACCACCGTTGTTGCGACTCGAACGCCTAAGTCAATAGCATCTCCTATCCTGTGATACCGAAAACCAAAGGCAGAATTTCGGGAGTAAATCCGCTATACCGTATTGGAATCGTACACCCTATTTCATGGTATAAGTATTAATGTCCAGAGTCAAAGCATCGTAGGAGTTTACGTATTGATACAGTCTCACACCTTATAGAAAGGCCTTAACTTCTGAGAAGCGAACCCGCTGTATCAACAGTATATCTTCGTGTTCAGATGTCAAATTAGTATACATTTTAGTGGCGGGCACCTTCAATTCATGTATGTATTAGAATGTCGAGTGTCAAACAGTTCGAGAACGTTGCCCCTTCTGTCTGATTCGAACAACAATGTCAATGCTTCACCTATCCAGTGATTCGGAGAGTCAAACCAGGTATTCCGGGAGTTAATGCGCTGAACAGTAATGGCAATACACACGTTAATCTACGATACGATATTAAAGTAGAGAGTCAAGCCGTGAGATAGAATTCCCAATTAGTATAAATTCATTAATCAATCCCAACACCTTTCCTTCTGGGAACACGCGATAGTCTTGCCTAGTTTTTTCAGGATGCAATGTGTAGACATTTTAACAGGCGGACATCTTATTTTCATGTATGAATAGGAGGATGGAGTGTCAAACGGCTTGAGAAAATTACCACATTTTTTAAAGTCGCACAGATAAGCCAATAGCTTCACCTATCACGTGATTCCAAGAGCCAAACAAGGTATTCCTGGCGTAAATCCCCTGAATAGTATTGGCAATAGAGACCTTAACGCACGCCACAGATATTAAAGTAGGGAGGCAAATCGTTGGAGAACATTACGAATTGCTATAATGTCATTCTTTTAGCCGAAGACATTATCTGCCGAGAACCTAATCCGCTCGACGAAGTGCCTGGCCTTGTGTTCACGGATGGAAACTGGAAGACATTTCAGCTGGCGGACACATTATTCTCATGTATGAACTTCAAGGTTGAGAGTCAAACCTTTCAGAGCGTGTAGACCACTTTTGACTGTCGCTAAGTCAATAACTTCACCTCGCCCGCGATTCCTATAGTCAAGCTAGGTATTTGCAATAGACACCCCAATTTACGGTATACACTTTAAGGTACAGTTTCAAGCCGTAGCAGATCCTAACCTGTGGGTATAGTGTCATACTTTTTACCGAAGGCATTATCTTCCGAGAACGTATCCCGCTGTGCCGAGAATATAACTTCGTGGTCAAAGAAGCAAAATAGTCTAAATGTTAGTGACGAGTAACGTAATTTCAAATATGACTTAGTAGGTAAAGTGCCAAACCGCTCGAGAACGTTACTACCTTCTGTCAGAGTTGAACAGCCAAGACAAGCGTTTCACCTATCGTGTGATTCCGAAAGTCAAACCCGGTATTCCGGGAGCACATCCGCTGGACAATATTGACAATAGACTGCTTATTTCACGGTACGAATATGAAGGTAGAGCGCAAGACGGTTATAGAGCTTCACCTTTTAGTTTAGAGTCAAACTTATTACCGAAAGCCATACATTCCGAGAAGCCCATCCCGCTGAAGCAAGTGTCTTGCTCAGTGTTGATGGGAGCAAATTGGTAACATTTATTCCGGGAATACATGCTTTGCTTCTTCGAATATTGGAATACGACAAGCTATGGACATAGGCGTTCGTCTCTCAAAGAAGGTGGTAACGTCCTCGAACGGTTTGACGCTCAACTATAATAACCATACAATGAATTAGTGTGCCTGTTGCCAATACTGATAAACGGATATTCTTCCCGAATACCTTATTTGACTCGTGTAATCACGGGATAGACGAGGCTACTGATTGAGACATTCTACTCTCAAAGGCGGTGGCAACGTTCTCGAACGTTTTGACCCCGATCTTCTAATTCATACATGAAATTAAGAAACTCTTCACTCAAAAGTATAATAAATTGCTTTTCTGGACACAACGGCGTACCCTCGACACAGCGCGTTAGCCTCTCGGAATTTAAGGCCTTTGTTTAAATGTTTGACTCCAATAATATACGTCACGTTCTTCGACGGTTTGACACTCCACTTCATTATTCATTCCGTGAATTGAGGTGTCTATTGCCAATACTGATCAACGGATTTTCTACCGGATTACCTTGTTTGACTCTCGTAATCACGGGATAGGTGAAGCTACTGATTTAGCCCTCCGAATCTCAAAGGTGGTGGCAATGTTCCGCGAACTGTTTTACCCACGATCTTCTAATTCGTATAGGAATTTATGGTGCCCGTCATTAAAGTATAGACTAATTTCATTCTCTGCACATGGAGGAATACCCTCGATGAAGCGTGTGAATTATGGTATCTATTGCCAATACTGTTCAGCGGATTTACTCCTGAAATACCTGGCTTAGCACTTGGAATCTCCGGATGCGCGAAGCTATTCACTTCGCCGTTGATTTCACACAGAAGGTGTTGGCGTTCCGGAACGTTTGTCTGTCGATTTATCTATTCAAACATGAATATAGGGCTTCCGTCTGCTAAAATGCCTACTAATTTGTATCAGTGAACAGTAGGCAACACAATCGGTACAGCGTCATAGATTCTCCGATGGTAATGTAATTGTTAAAAAGGCTGAATTTATACCATTTAAATTTTTATACCACCAATTTATAATTTATACCGGTGCCCGACACTAGGAGGCATACAAATTTATTTCCCGGAACAAGTAAACATACTCTCGATACAGTGGGTGAGGTTCGCGGAAAGTAAGGCCCCCGGTGCAAAGTTAGACTCTCTACGAATTTGTAACCTTCTACGACAGTTTGAGTCTGAACATTGCGAATATTATTGCGAATACAGTTCAGCGGACTTACCCCCGGAATACCTAGTTTAGCTATCGGGACATAAGGATCGGTGAAGCTATGGCCATGTCCAGGCGACTACCAAAAGAGGTGACAACGTTCTCGGACGATTTGACCCTCCATCTTCCTCTTGATATATGCAAATAAAGTGTCCGTCTGCTAAAGAGCATACTAATTTGTTTCCCTGAACATTAAGCAAGACACTTGCTGCAGCGGGATAGGCTTTCGGTGGGCGTGGTACGCGGTACAATGTGTGACCATATACCAGTTGGTACAGTTCTACGATGGTACGATTCTGTACATTACTATTTATACCATAATTTATGTTGTCTTTTGCGAATACTGAACTACACATTTGCTCCCGGATTACCTAGTTTGACCCTCGGAATCACAGGATATGTGAAGCTACTGACTTAGATGTTCGACCTTCACAGATGGCGGCAACGTGCTGGAGCGGTTAGGCCATGAATCTTCTGATCCCTGTATGAAGTTAAGGTGCTCGTCACTGAAGTGGAGATTAATTTCTGTATGTGAGCACGAAGTTATACTCTCGATGCAGCGGCTTAGGACCTTGGAGTGTAAGGTCTACACTAAGGCGTTTGCCATTATATCAATAGGTGTCGTTCTACAAGCAATCGACTCTGTACCTTAACATTCATACCGTGAATTAATGTGTCCATTGCCAATAGTGTAGAGTTTGTTATCTCTCGGAATGCCTGATATGTCTTTCGGAGTGACCGAACAGGTGCAACCACCGTCTTACCCGTTCGAATCTCAAAGAAGGCGGTAACATTCTCTGAACACTATGTCATACTCTCGATTGGGCGGGTATTGCTTTAGGACAGTGAAGTCACCAATAAAACGTTTGACTCTATACCAACTGGGATCGATCTCCAACGGTTTGTGGCCCTACTGTAATATTCAAACCGTGACTTAAGGCGTCTAATGCCAATCCCGATCAGCGGATTTACTCCAGGAATACCTGCATAGACCTTCGGAATCAATGAATGGGAGAAGCTGCAGTGTCAGCCGCTCGTCTCTCAAGGAGGGTGGAAACGATTTAAAGCGGTTTGACCTTCGATATTCTAATTCTCACATGAATTTATAGTGCCGCCACTAAAATGTAAACTAATGTGTTTCTCTAAACACGAAGTTATACTCTCGACACAGCGGGTTACTTTCTCGGAAGGTAGGGCCTTCGGTAGAAAGTTTGATCCTATACAAGTAGGTAGCGTTCTACAACGGTTTATTTCGGTACTTTAATATTAATACGGTGAATCAAGCTGCCTATTGTCAATCCTGAACTGCGGAATTATTACCGGAAGGCTTGGTTGGACGCCCGTTATCACATGGAAGGTGATGCTATTGACTTAGCCGACCTAATCTCAAGGTAGTTGCTCACGTTCTCGAAGGTTCTGACACTCCATCTTATAATTCACACGTGAAATTAAGATGCCCGCCACTAAGGTATATACTAGTTTGTGTCCCTAATCCCGAAGTTACACTCGAGATGCAACAGGTTTGGTTCTTGGGGGACAAGTTCTTCGGTACACCTTTTGATATTATACCAATAGGTAACGTTCTGCAAGGGATAGACTCTGTACCTTAATATTCAAACTGTGAATTAAGGTATCTATCGAGAATACTGTAAAGAGGACTGACTCCGGAATACCATATATGACTATCGGAATTACAGGATTGGTGAAGCCATCGAATTAGTCGTTCCTGTACCAAAGAAGGTGGGAACAGTCTTGAACTATTTGACACTCGATCTTCTAATTCATATATGAAAATAAGGTGTGCTTCTGCAATACTGCCTACTAAGTTGTTTCCGATAGCACTCAGAAACACACTTGCTACAGCGGGTGAGGTTCCTGGAGGTAAGGAATTCGGTAAAATCATTGACGATATACCATCTGGCTGTGTTCCACTACGGTTTGACTCCGTACCTGAACTGAACAGCGAAAAACAGCTTTTGACTTTATTCAAACTGGTAACGCTCTCACACGGTCTGACGCTCTACTGTAATATTCAAACCGTGAATTGAGGCGTCTGTTGCCAATACTGATCAGCGGATTTATTCCCAGAATACCAGATGTGTCTCTCCGAATCACCGAATAGTTGAAGCTGTTGAATTTGCCGTTCGTCCATCACAGAAGGTGGTAGCGTTCACGAGCGGTTTGACACGCGGTATTCTTATTCATACATTCGACTAAGGTGCGAAAATATATACTAGCTTGTTTCTCTGATCACGAAGTTGTACTGTCGAGACAGTGGATTAAGTTCACGGACGATAAGGACTTAGGTAAATCGTTTGACATTATACCATCTGGTAAAGTACGTAAACTGTTACACGCTCAACTTTAATATTCCAACCACGAATTATGCTGCCGATTGCCAATAGTATACCGCAGATTAACTCCTGATATACCTGGTGTGACTCTGGGAATCACGAGTAGAGGTGAAGCTATTTTTCTAGGTGTACCATTCTCAAAGGAGGTGGTACCGTCCTGGAACGGTTTGCTCTCGATATTCTCATCCATACATGAAATTCAGGTGCCAGTCACTACAATGTACACCTACTTGTTTCCGCTTATGCTAAGCAACACACTCGCTGCAGCGAGTTATGGCCCTCTTTCTTCTTATTCATGTACGGAATTAAGGTTCTCGTCACCAAAATGAATACTAATTTGATACTCTCAACACAAACAAGACACTCCATGCAGCCAGTGATGTAGTTGGAAGGTAAGATTACCTGCAAAACGAATGCCACATTACCAACCTGCAATGGTCACGGTTTGCAATGGTCGGTTTGACTGTCTACCTTAGTATTCATACAGTGAATTAAGGTGTCTTTTGGCAATACTGCCAGGCGGCTTCACTCCTGGAATGGATTCATACATGAAACTAAGATGCCCGTCACTAAAATTTAAACTATTTTGCTTCACTTACCACGAAGTCATAGTCTCGATCAAGCGGGTTACTGTTTCGGAGGTATACGTCCTTTGGTGTAAAGGTAGACTCTACACAAATAGGTAACGCTGTACAACTGTGTGTCACCTTACTTTAATAATTACACCGGGAAGAAGGATAATAATGTCGATACTGTACAGCTGGTTTACTCCCGGAATGCCTTGATTGACCCAAGAAGTCACAGGAGAAGTGTAGCTATAGCCGTAGCCGTGCGACTGTCAAAAGAGGTGGTATCGATCTCGGATGATTTGACCCGCCATCTTCGTAATGACACATGCAATTGAAGTGTCCATCTGCTAAAGAGCCTACCAATTTGATTCCATGAACACTATGCAAGACAGTTGCTGCAGCGCTTATAGTTCACGGTGAGCAAGGTATGAGGTACAAGGTTTGTCCATGTCCCAGAAGCAACCGTTCCACGATGGTTCCAATCTCGATATTGCTATTTAAACCGTGGACTAAGGTGTCTGTTCCCAGCACTGCTCAGCGGATTTACTCCCAAAATACAAGGTTTGACTCTCGAAATCTCAGGATAGGTGAAGATATTGACTTAGACGTTCAACTCTCAGAGAAGCGGCAACGTTCTCGATCGATTTGTCCACGAGTATTCTGATTCGTACATGAAGTTAAGGTGCCCGACTCTGAAACGAATACTAATTTCTTTCTCTGAACACGAAGCCATACTCTCGATACGGCGGGACAGATTTTCGGAGGGTACCTTTTCGGTGAAACTTTTGACTCTATCGCAATTGGTAACGTTCACAAACGGTTTGAGGGTCTATATTATATGTAGGAACCGTGAATTAAGATGTTTATTGCCAATACTGTTCAGCCGAATCACAGAATCACAAGTATATGTGAAGCTATTGAATCAGCCGTTTGACTCTCAAAGAAGGTGGTATCGTTCTTGAACGGTTTGTCACTTGATCTTCTAACTGATACATAAACTAGGTTGCATGTCCAAACCGTGAATTAAGGTATCTATTGGGAATACCGATGAGTGGATTTATCCCGAGGATGCCTGGTTTAACTGTCATAATCACTGGATAGGTGAAGCTATAGACTTAGCCGGTCGTCTCTCACGGAAGGGGCAACGCTTACGAACGCTTTGACTCTCGGTGATCATAATTATTCACAAGCATGTGGTGTTCGTTCGCTAAAATGTCCTCCAATCCGATTCCGGAAACATTAAGCAGAACACTAGCTACAGAGAGATAGGTTCTCGAAAGGTATGTTAATCGGTATAAGGAATGACATTATGCTGATTGGCAATGTTCTCTGTCGGTTTGACTCTCCACATTAGTATTCATACAGCGAATTAAGTTGATAGTTGCCAATAATCTGCAGCGGACTTACTGACGGACTTCCTGATTTGACTCTCGGAATCGCTGGATAGGTAAAGCTCTTGATGTAGCCGTTCGAATCGCAAAGAGTGTGATAACGTTCTCGAACGGCTTGCCCCTCGACCTTCGACAGCATACATGAAATTATGGTGGCCGTCACTAAAATGTTTACCTATGTTTCTCTGATCACGACGATACACTCTAGAAACAGTTGGATATGTACTCGGAAGATAAGGCAAATAGCGTGTCTCCATGCCAATATGTAAGGGTCCACAGTGGTGTGAATCTGTACCTTATTTGTCATACCGTGAAATATGGTGTTTATTTCCAATACGGTACGGCGCATTTACTCCCGGAATTCCTGATTTGACTATTGCAATCATAGTATAGGTGAAGCTATTGACTTATCCGTTCGACTCTTAAGGAGGTTGATAACGTTCTCGAACGGTTTGACGCTCGATCTTTTTATTCACAACGAAATTGATGCCTGCGCCACTAATATGTTTACTAATTCGACCCTTTGAACACGATGTTATATTCGAGGTACAGCGGGTTATTTTTCAGTGGGTGAGGTTATCAGTAAAACGTTTGACTTAATGCCAATTGGAAACGTTCTCAAACGGTTTGACACTCTACGTTAATATTCAAAATTCGACCTAAGGCGTTTGTGACCAATTCTGTTCTGCGGATTTACTCCCAGAATACTTGGTTTCACTCTCGGAATCGCAGGATGAGTGAAGCTATTGACATAGCCATTCGCATCTCACAGAAGGTGCTGAATATCTCGAACGGTTTGACCTTCGATCTTCTAATTCATACATAAAGATAAGGTGGCCATAACTGAAATGAATATTTATTTCATTTTGAGAACACGACGTTTTTCTGTCGTTTCAGCGAGTTAGGCTTTCCGCGTGTAGGAACTCCAGAAAAACGTTTGTCTTTGTAGGAATTTGTATCCTTTTCAAACGGTCTGACTTTGTTCCTTGATATTTCTACCGTGAAATAGGGTGCCTAGTGACCATACTGAACTGGAGATTTACTCGCGGAATACCTGATTTGACTGTCGGAATCGTGGGATATGTGAAGCTATTGACATAGCAGTCCGACTGCCAAAAAAGATGCTAAGATTCTCGAACAGTTTGACTCTCGATTTTGCTAACCATACGTAAAACGGCTCCGTCTGCTGAAATGTCGGCTCATTTTTCTTCGTGAACATTAAGCTCGACACTCGCTACAGCGGGTCAGATTCACGGATGGTAAGGTATTCGGTAAAGGTATTTACGTTATTGTAATTGATGATATCCTTCGCCGGTTTGACTAAGTATCTTAATACTTATACCACGAATTAAGCAGTCTATTACCAAAAATGTTCAGCGGATTATTCTCGCATTACCTGGTTTCCATCTCGGAATCACAGGATATGTGAAACTGTTGACTTAGCCGTACGACTCTCACAGAAGATAGCAATGATCTCGAAAGACTTGACGCTTGACCTTCTTATTTATAATGAAATAAAGGTTCAAGTCGCTAAAATGTATACTGATTTGAACCTCTGAACATGAAGTTGTACCCTCGGTGCAGCGGATTTTGTTCGCCGAAAGTAGGGAGTTCGGTGAGAAGTTTGTGTCATGCCAATTGGTAATGTTCTCCTACGGTTTGTCGTTCTACTTTAATATTCATACCGCGAATTGTGGTGTGTATTGCAAATTCTGTTTAGCGGATTTTCTCCTCAAATACCAGGTTGTCTCTCGGAAGCACAGGATAAGTGAAGTTATTGACTTAGACAGTCTTCTCTCACAGAAGGATGTAACCTTCTGGAACGCTTTGACTCTCGGTGTTGGTAAATATTCACAAGCATGAAGTGTTCGATCGCTAATATGTCTACCAATTTGCTTCTGTGCACATTGAGCAGGACAATAGCTACAGCGAGGTAGGTTCTCGGAAGGTATGGTATTCGGTAAAAGAAATGACGTTATGCTGATTGGTAATGATCTCTGTTGGTTTGACTCTCCTCATTAGTATTCATACCGCGAATTAATGTGTCAGTTGCCAATAAACAGGAGCGGTCATACTGACGGACTACCTGATTTGACTCTCAGAATCACTGGAAGGTTGATGGTCTTGACGCAGCCGTTCGATTCAAGAAGAGAGTGGTATCGTTCTCGAACGGTTTGACCCTGGATTTTCTACTTCCAACATGTAGTTACGGCGCGCGTCACTGAAATGAAAACTAATTTTTTTCTGCGATCACGAACTTATACTCTCAATGAAGAGGCAGCGGTTCGCGGAAGGAAAGGCCATCGGCAAAAGGTTTGACTATATACCAATTGGTAACGCCCTCAAATGGCTTGACGCACTACTGTAATATACAAACCGTGGATTATGGTGTCTACTGTCAAACCTTTCAGCACACTTACTCCCAGAATACCTGGTTTCATTCTCCGAGTCACAGGATAAGTGAAGCTATTGACTTAACCGTTCGTCTCTCAAAGCAGGTGGCAACGTTCTCGAACGGTTTGACACTCAATCTGTTATTTCATTCTTGTATTTAAGGTGGCGATCACGGAAATTTAAATTAATTTCATCCTCTGATTGCGATGCTATACTCCCGATACAACGGGCTATGTTCTGGAAGGGTAAGGTCTTCGGTAAAACGATTGCATCTATACCAGTGGGAATCGTTCTACAATGGGTTGACGAACTGCTTTAATATTCACTTCGCGAATTAATGTATCTATTGCCAATACTGTGCAGCGGATTCACTCCCGGAGTACCTGTTTGTCTCTAGGAATGGTATGGTAGGTGCAGCTACTGTCATAGCCGTTCGTCTCTCACTATGGATGGTAACGTTCAAGAACGGTTTGACACTCGATCTTCGAATTCTTCGATGAATTTAAGGTGTCGTCACTAAATTGTCAACTAATATGTGTCCCTAAACACGCATTTGTGCTCTCCATTGGGCGGTACAGCTTCTCGAACGGTACGGCATTCCAAGCAACGTTAGACTATGTAGCAATTAGTAACGTTCTCACTCGGCGTGTCGCTCTATTTTAATAATCACTCCGTGAATTACAGTATCTATTGACAATGCTGTTTAGCGTATTTACGCCAGGAATACCTGGTTTGACCTTTGGAATCGCAGGATAGGTGAAGCCATTGACTCCGCCGATCATCTCTCACATATTGTGGCATCAATCAAGTTTAAGCCTCGATCTTCTAATTCATACACGATGATATGGTGCCCATCACTGTAATGAATACTAATTTAATTTTCTGAACACGAAGTTATACTCTCGATACAGCGGGTTAGGCTTTCGGCGTGCGAGGTCTCTGGTAAAGCGTTTGACTTTATACAAATTGGCTACGCACACAAACAGTATGACGCTCTACTTTAAAATTGCAATCGTAAATTGAGGTCTCTGTTGCCAATACAGTTCATCAGATGTACCTCCGGCATACCTAGTTTTTCTCATGTAATGACACGATTGGCGATGATTTTACATAGCCGCTCATCTCTCGCAGAGGGTCTTCACGATCTCGATCAGCCTAACCATCAATCTTAAATTTCTTTCACGAAGTTAAGGTGCCCGGTAATGAAATGTATACTCATTTGTTGCTCTGAAAACCTTCCTTTACTCTCGATACAGCGCAATATTCTTTCGAATGGTGCGGATATCAATAAAACCTTTGACTTTGTAGCAATTGGATATGTTCTCAAACGGTTTCTCGCTATACTTGACCATTATAACCGTGAATTAAGGCTTCTATTGCCATTACCGTTCAGCGGATTTACACCCGGAATCCCTGCTTTGGCTCTCGAAATCACAGAATATGTCAAGCTATTCACTTGGCCGTTCGACTTATAACGAAGGTGGTAACATTCTCGAACCGTATAACCCTCGACTTTCTTTTTCGTACATGAGAACAACTTGTCCGCTTGGTATAATGTATACTAACTTCTACCACTGAACACCATGTTATACTATCAATACAGTGCGTTAGCCACTCAGAGGATAGAACGATTGACTTTATACTAATTGGTAGCGCTATCAAGCCGATTGACGCTCTATATTAATATTCGAACTGCGAATTAAGGTGTTAATTAATAATAGTGTACAGCGCATTGACTCCAGGAGTGCTTGGTCCGTCGCTCCGAATCACAGGCTAAATGCAGCTATTGGTTTCGAAGTTCGGCACTCAAATGTGCTGGGGTCGATGGTGGACTGTTTGACTCTGTATATCTCCATTCATACATGAAAATAAGGTGCTCCTGCTAAAATGGCTACTAATTTCATTTCGTGAACACGAAGCAAGATCCTGGCTGTTGGGGAAATGTTCCCGGAAAGTACGGTATTCGGTAAGGAAATGACTGAATGCAAATTGGTAGTATTCTACGACGATTTGACTCTTACTATAATATTCATACAGTGAGATAACGTGCCTATTGCCAATATTGTACTGCGGATTTGCTTCCGAAATACTTCGTTTCACTCATGGAATCACAGGATTTGTGAAGATTTTCACAAAGAAAATTTCTTTCGGCTCTCAAAGAAGGTGGGATCGCTCTTGAACGATTTGACCCTTGATTTTGTTATTCCAACATGAGAAAAGCTATGCGTCTTCTAAAAGGCCTACTCATCTGTTTCCGTGAGCACTTAGCAAGATACTCGATACTGCAGGTTATGTTCTAGGAAGGTAAGGTGTATGGGGAAAAGGTATGACTTAATACAAACTGGTTATGTTCACGAACTGATTGACTTTCTGCCATGTGTGACTCTCGAATCTCGGGTATAGGGGAAGCCATTGTCATAGGTTTGCGAGAGTCAAAGAAGTTTGTAACGTTTTGGAACTACTTGAATCTTCACCTTATAATTCATACATGAACCTACGATGCCAATAACTAAAATGAATACTAATGTCGTTCTCTGAACACGAAGTTATGCTCTCGTTACAGCGGGTTAGGCTTTTCGGAAGGTCAGGTCCTCCGTAAAAAGTTTGTCATTATTTACGTTGCACAACGATTTGACACTGTACCTTAATATTCATACCGTGAATTGACCTGTCTATTGCCAATACTGTTCAGTTGATATAATTCCCGAATACCTGGTCTTACACTCGGAATCGCAGGATCGGTTTAAGCTACTGGCTAAGCTGGTCGTCTCTCACAGAAGTTGGCAACGTTCTCGAGCCGTTTGACCGTCGATCTACTAATTCAGTCATGAAATTATTGTGTCCGTCTCTAAGGTGTATACTAATTGGCATCTATGAATACGAGGTTATACTCTCCTTACAGCGGGTTAGTTCTTCGGAAGGTCAGGTCCTCAGAAAACGTATGTGTTTATGCCAATTGGTAACGCTTTCATACGTTTTGACTACCTAATTTAATATACGGTCCGAGAATTAAGGTATCTAATGCCAATACACATCAGTTGATTAACTGCTGGAATGCCGGGCTCCACGCTCGGAATCACAAGTATAGGTGAAGCTACACAGCCGTTCGACTATGGAAGATGCTTTTATCAATCTCGAACAGTTTGTCGTTCAATCTTCTAATTCATACATGAAATTAAGGTGCCCGTCACTAAAATGTTTACTAATTTGATCCTCTGAACCCGTAGTTATTATCAAAATACCGTCGATTAGGTACTCGTAGGGTAAGGTTTTCCTTAAAACCTCTGGCATTATAGCTATATGTAAAGTTCCACAATGGTTAGACTCTCTATTTTAGTATTCCAACCGTGAATAAAGATGTTGACTGCTTATAGTGTGCACCGGGTTGACTCCCGGAATGCCTGGACTGACTAACGGTATAACAGGATATGTGAAGCAATTGCCATAGCCGTTCGACTCTCAAAGAAGAGGGGATCGTTCGCGAACGGTATGACTTTCGATTAATCCGTTCATACGTGGAAATGTGCAGTCCGTCTGCTAACACGTCTATTGATTTGCTTCCGGGAACATTGTGCAAGACACAAGCTACAGCGAGTTGGGTTCTCAGAAGGTAAGTTATTCGGTAAACGGAATGACTTTATACGAATTGGTTATGTCCTCCGATCGTTTGTCGCTCTACTTTAATATTCAATCCGTGAATTATGGCGTCAATTGCCAATACTTTTTTACCTAACCCTCTCCCGGTTTGGCTCACGGAATCAAAGGATAGGTGAAGCTATTGGAACAGCCCTTTGGATCTCAAAGATGGGGGTATCGTGCTCGATCGGTTCGACTCTCGTTCTCCTAATTCCAACATGAGATTAAGCTTCACGACACGCAACTGTGTACTAATTTGTTTCATTTACCACGATCTCATACTCTCGAGGCAGCGGGATTCGTTCTGGAAAGGTAACGTAGTCAGTAGAAAGAGTGACTCTAGAACAATTTGTAATGTTCTCCGACCATTTGACTTCAATTTTAGTACTCATGCCGAGAATTTAGGTCACTATTGCCGATGCAGAACAGCGGATGTACTACTAGAGTGCCTGGTTTGACTATCGGTATCACAGGATAGTTGAAGGTATGGACGTAGCTGTGCCACTCTGAAAGAAGGTTCCTCCGTTATCGAACGGTTTGACCTCGTTATTCATATATGTGCACGAAAATAATGTATCCTTGTTCTAAAATGTATAATAAATTGATGACGTGAAAACTAGGGAACACAAATCTATACAGCCTGGTTGTGCTCTCGCAATGTAAGGAATTGGGTAAACGGAGTTACTTTATTCCAATTGGTAATATCCTCCGACAGTTGGATTCCCTAAGTTAAATTTCATACCGTGCCGTCTGGTGTATCTTATTAATACTGTTCGACGGATTTAATCCCAGAATAACTTTACTGACGCTCGAAATCAAAGGATTGGTGAAGCTATTGACATAGCCGTTCGACTCTCAGGGAGGGTGGTGACGTTGTTGATCGGTTTGACTGTCGTTCTTCTAACTCGTACATGAAGTTATGATGACCGTAATTAAAATGTATGCTAATTCCTTCCTGTGAACTCGCAGCTATACTATCGTTATAGCGGGCTTGATTTTCGGAGGGTAAGGTCTTCGGTGAAACGTTTGACTCTATACCAATTGGTAACGTTCTCCAACGGTTTGACGCTCGATCATTTTATTCATACCTGAAATTAAGGAGCACGCCACTAGAATATAAACTAATTTGTAACTCCGATCTCGAAGTTATACTCTCGATGCAGCGGGTTAGTTTATCGGAGCGTAAGGTCGTTGCTAAAACGGTTGACATTATACCAATTGGTAACGCTCTCAAACAGTTTGACGCTCTATGTTAATATTCAAACTGCGAATTAAGGTGTCTACTCCGAATACTGTTTAGCGGACATACATCTCGGTTTTCCTGCGTTGACTCGCGGAATCACGGGAATGGTGAAGTTATTCACTTGGCCGTTCGACTCTCAAAGGAGGCTGTAATGTTCATGATCAGTCCGCCTCCCGATCTTCTAATCTATACACGAGATGAAGGTGCCCGTCACTAAAATGATTGGTAACTTGTTTCTCGGAACACGAAGTAATACCCTCAACGCAGCGGGTTAGCTTCTTGGATGGAATGGCCTACAGTAAAAAGTTAGACTGTTACGAATGGGTAAAGTTCAACAACGAACAGTGAATGATGGCACGGCAGATCGAGCAACTCTATTGTATGGTCACCGTTAATTTCTTAAGACATGGTTTTGGTCCGCATGCAAATCTTCCTCATTTTTATATTTATATACAAATGCTGCATTTTTCTGTTATGGTGATTACAATTCATTTTCGAAATTGTCAATTGTTGGATGAAGAAATTATATTTCTGAATACAAGTGCCTTTGGAAATAGTTCAGTGCACGTTCATGACATCATTTTGTTAAATTTATTGTTATTTTATATGATTATCTGTACACGGACCTACGCTATTTGAGCCACACGTCTGGCGAGGTCTTGTTGCTGCGTACGGCTGAACGGAGCGGAACTACTGGATGGACTTCCTCAATTCCTTTAACTTTGATTTCGTACCGCTTGAATTTTTTATCAGTTCTGTTTTTATATTCTAGATTTATTTCAAAAGTTTCTATTTTTGTATTAAAATGCTGTATTTCTTAGGAAAGGTGTCTTTGGAATAAGTTGAGTGTACGTTTATGGCATTATTTTGTTAAACATAGTGTTATTTTCTATGATTATCTCAATAAGCCTGGGGTGATCATGTAGTTGCGTTCGGTTGACCCGACCGAAACTATGGTATGATCTACGTTAACTTCTTTAACCTTGATATTGTACCGAATGCATCCCTTCCCAGTTCTCTATTTATTTATACACACTGTAATTTACTGTTATGATATTTTAGATTTTCTACACAATTTTCAATTTTTAGATAGAACTATCGTATTCCCTAGTAAACGTGTCATTGGAATGATTTGTATGTACATACATGATAATATTATGCTAAATTCCTTGTTATTTTATATGATTGATTGTATACGTACCTACGCTTCCGGCGCCACACAGCTGCAGTGGTCTTGTAGTTGCGTACGGCAGATCGGAGCGGTATACTGGATGGTCTTCGCTGATTTTGCTAACGATGATTTTGAGCCGTGTGCATTTTGTTCCAACTTTCCCATTCATTTACACATACTGCAATTTAATGTTATGACATTTTCGATTCCCATCTAAATTTTCAATTTATATTTTAAACAATTTTATTTTTTCAGTAAAAGTGACTTCAGAATTAGATGAGTGCACGATATGACATTATTGTGTTAAGCTTATTTTCATTTCATAACATAGTCTGCATACGTTCCTACGCTGTCAGAGCGATAGCACTGGCGGCAGGTTGGGCGACACCACAGGATGGTCTCCATCAATTCCTTCATTCATCGACTTTGTCCTTCGTCGCGACTGACGAGGTCTTGTTTGTAGCAACGTACGGCTGGTCTGGGCGACTCTACTGCATGGTCTTCGTTAATTTCTCCAACCTTGATATTGTACAGCACGCATCATTTTCAGTCTTCCATGTACATATACATACTGTAATTTACTCGTATGATGTTTTCTATTCTTTATGTAATTATCAATTTTTAGTTTAAAAGATTGTATTTCCTTGTAAGTGTGCCCATGGAATTAGTTGAGAGTATGTTTAAATCGTTATCTTGTTAACCTTATTGTTATTTTATATGACGTTTTTTGTAGGTAACTACGCTTCCTGTGCCACACGAGACGAGTGGCCTCGTAGCTGCGTTCGGTAGATCGGAGCAACACCACTGCATGATCTTCGATAATTTACCTAACCTTGTTACTGTACCGCATGCATTCCTTCCCAGTCTTCCGTTAATTTATACATTTCATAGTAAAATTGTCTTTGGATACAGTTGAGCTTACGTTTGAGTCAGTTAATTGTTAAGCTAGTTATTACTTATACGGTTTTGTGTATGCGGATCTACGCTTCCGAGGCGTCACGGCTGTAGTGGTCTTGTAGTTGCGTTTGGGAGATCAGAGCGGCATACTGTATGGTCTTCTTTAATTTCGTTAATCATAATATTGTACCGTAATTATTCTTTCCCAGTTTACTATTTATATGCCAATTCTCTCACTTTCAGGTTATGATATTTTCGATTATTTCGAAATTTTCAAATTTACTTTACAAAATTGTATTTCACAGTAAAAGTGTCTTTGGAGTTTGATGAGTGTTCCTTTGGGGCGAGGTTCTGTTAAACCTATTGCTGTTTTATATCATTGTCTGTATACGTACCCTCGCTGTAGGAGCGGCACGACTGACGCGGCCTTGTAGTTGCGCAGTGCAGATCGAAGCAGCGCCACTGGATAGACTTTGTTAATGTCCATAACTATATAATTGTCCCGTATGCATTCCTTATCAGATTTCGATGTATTTCTACATACTGAAATTTACTCTTATTGTACTTTCAACCATCTCCGAAACTTTCAATTTCTATTTTTAAAAATTGTAATTCTTAGTAGAAGTGCCTCTGGAATTAGTTGCGTTTACGTATATGACGATATTGTCTTAAACCTATTGTTATTATATATAATTGTCTGTATTCGTACCTACGCTTCTGGAGTGACACGACTGGGGAGGTATAGTAGTTGCATACGGCAGATCGGAGTCACACTACTGTCTGATCTTCGATAATTCCTCTAACCTTGATACTGTACCGCATGTATTTTTCCCCGTTTTCCATTTATTTATACACACTGTTATTTCCTGTTATTATATTTTCGATATCTTTAAACATTTTCAACATTTACTTTAAAAAACTGTACTTCATAGCAAATGTGTCATTGGAATTAGTTGACTGTACGTTTATCGCGATATTGGGCTAAACTAATTATTGATTCATATGACTGCCAGTATGCGCACCAACGCTTCGGGGGCGACACGGCTGAAATGGTCTTGTAGTTGCGTACGTCAGACCGGAACTGCACTACTGAATTGTCTTCAGTAATGTCTTCAGCCTAGATTTCGTACCGTATGCATTTTTTTTCTAGTTTCCCATTCATTTATACTTACTGTTATTTAATTTTATTATATTTTCGATTTTCTTCGAAATTTTCAATTTTTAGTCTAAAAGATTGTATTTCATTGTAAAAGTGTCCTTGGAATTGCTTCAGTGTATGTTTATGTCATTATTTTGTTAAACTTATTCTTATTTAACATTTCTTTATTGTACAATCTTGCCTGCAAGAGAACCTACGCTGTAGGACGGGCAGTACTTGCGAAGCCTTGGACTTGCGTACGACAGAACGGAGCGGCGCTGTTGGATTGTCCTTGTTCATCTCTTTAACCACAATATTTTCCGTATGCATTCTTTCGCAGTTTTCTATTTATTTACAAATACTGTAATTTAGTGTTTCTATGATTGTCTCTATATGTACCTACGCTGTCAGAATTGCAGCGCTCGCGATGTCTGGCATCTGCGTACGGCAGTTCGGACTTGCACTAATGGATGATATTCATTAATTTCATTAACCCTGATTTCATACCGTATGCAATTTTTCCCAGTTTTCCATTTATTTATACATACTGTAATTTACTGCTATGATGTTTTCAATTTTGTCCATATTTCTGAATTCTTAGTAAAATGAATTGTATTTCTTAATAAAAGTGCCTATTACTTCCGTTGAGTCATCTTTTATGCCAATAGTTTGTTAAACTTATTGTTCTTTTATATGATTGTTTGTGCAGGCAACAACGCTTCCAGTGCGACACAACCTGATTGGGCTCGTAGTTGGGTTCGGTAGATCGGAGCGACGCTACTGTGTGGTATTTCCTCATCCTTGACTTTGTCCCGTATGCACTTTCCCCATGTTTTCTATTTATATATGCATAGCATAATTAACTGTTATATTTTCAATTTTATTCAAAATATTCAATTTTCAGTTCATAAAATTGTAGTCCTTAGTAAAAGTGCCTTTGGAACTTGTTGAGGGTATGTATGTGACATTATTTTGTTGAATTTGTTGCTGTATTATATGATTGTCTTTACACGAGGTTACGCTATCGGAACCACACGACTGCCGTGAACTTGCAGTAAAGTATCGGTAGATCGTTGCGACGCAACTCTGCTCGCCACCGTATGCCTATCGGCTCTGCGGTTCTATACGAACAAATTGACGTTGCAGTTGTGTACGCAATATCGGTGAGGCACAATTGGATAATATACCTTAATTTCTTTAATCATGATTTAGACCAGTATCCGTTTCTCCTTGTGTTTTCTACTTATTTATACATAATCTAATTTACTGTTATATTTTCGATTTTCTTCCAAAGCCTGCAATTTCTAATTTAAAAAGCTATACTTCTCAGTATAGGTTTCTTCCGAATTGGTTGAGTTTCCGCTTATAACAATACATTGTTAAGCTCGTTATAATCTTATATGATTGTCTGCATACGTACCTATGCTTCCGGAGCGTCACGGATGAAGTCGTCTTGCAATTGCATTCGGTATATCGGTGCGACACTACTGCATGATCTTTGATAAGTGTTCTAACCTTGATTCTGTACCGTATGCATTCCATCGCAGTCTTCCATTTATTTATATATACCGTAAGTTACGGTTATGATATTTCCGATTTTTTTCGGAACATTTAATTTTTAGTAGAAAAAATTGTATTTCTTTAGTAATGTGCCATTTGAATATGTTGAGTGTACGTTTGTGACAACATTTTGTGAATGTTATTGTTATTTTATATTATTGTCTATATTCGTACCTACGCTTCCGGGACGCAAGGGCTGGAGTGGTCTTGTAGTTGCGTACGGCAGATCGGAGCGGCACTACTGCATGGCCTTTGTTAATTCCACTAACCATAATATTAGGTTGGGGAAAAAGAAATCCATTATTTTTTCGGTAGATGGCTGTAGTGATCGATATCTCGTAAATTATCGATCAAACAATTTCAAATTTATGCTCGTTGTCAAGGTAACAGTTCGCACTAAAAGAATTCGTTTGCAGTTTTTTGTTTTGTCCATTCAGTTCTGAGTTACACGGCGATAAAGATGGAAGTCAACAAAGAGAAAATTCGGTACATTTTACAGTTTTTCTTTGATAAGGGCGAAAATGCAAGTCAGGCGGCTGAAAATGTGAATAGTGTTTATGGTCCCGATACTGTAACAGCTAATTACGCGCAATTTTGGTTTCGTCGATTCCGTTCGGGTATTTTTGACGTTAAGGATGCCCCTCGCACAGGCAGGCCCGTCGTCGAAAATGTCGAGAAAGTCACTGAAATCATCGAAGTGGACCAGCATGTTAGTAGTCGTAGCATCGCCCAGGAGTTAAAGATCGACCACAAAACAGTTTTAAACCATTTGCACAAAGCTGGGTTTAAAAAAAAGCTTGATGTTTGGGTGCCACACCAATTAACACCAAAAAACATGATGGATCGAATTTCCATCTGCGAAGCCTTGGCCAAACGTAATGAAATCAACCCATTTCTTAAACGGATGGTGACTGGGGATGAGAAATGGGTCACATACGACAACATTATGCGAAAGCGATCGTGGTCACAGCGCGGTGAAGCAGCTCAGACGGTGGCCAAACCGGGACTAACGGCCAGGAAGGTTCTGCTTTGCGTTTGGTGGGATTGGAAAGGAATCATTTATTACGAGTTGCTTCCATATGGCCAAACATTAAATTCAGACATCTATTGTCAACAACTGGACCGTCTGAAGCGAGCAATTGACCAGAAACGGCCAGAATTGGCCAACAGAAGAGGTGTCATGTTCCATCAGGACAACGCCAGGCCACACACTTGTATAGTGACTCGTCAGAAACTCCGGGAGCTTGGTTGGGAAGTTTTGATGCATCCACCATACAGTCCGGACCTCGCACCAAGCGATTACCATCTTTTTCTTGCATTGCAAAACTTTTTTAGTGATAAGAAATTGGCATCAATGGAAGAGTGTGAAAATCAATTGCTGGAGTTTTTCGCTAATAAGGACCAAGACTTTTATGAGAGAGGCATAATGAAGCTACCATTAAAATGGCAACAAATTATAGAACAAAATGGTGCATATTTGACCTAAATCGGACAATGCAAAACATGTTAAATAAAGTCTTGAAGTTCACGTAAAAATAATGGATTTCTTTTTCCCCAACCTAATATTACGCCGTATGCTTTCCTCCCCAGTTTTCTATCTATTTCGACAAACTGTAGCTTGCAGTTGGGATATTTTTCATAATTTGGTATTTCCCAATTTTTATTTTAAGAAATTCTATTTTTAAAGTAATGTGACTTTGAAGTTATTATATATTGTTATTGTATATTGGTTGTACGTTTGTGACAATATTTTGGTGAATTTGTTGTTGTATTATTTCATTACATTTATACGAACCTACGCGTCGAGTGCGGCGCGACGGGCGTGATCTTGTGGTTGCGTACGGCAGATAGGGCGACACTGTAGTATGCTCTCCATCAATTCCTTTATCCTTCATTTCGTACCGCTTGTATTTCATCCTAGTTCTCCATTTATATATACATACTGTGATTTAATGTTATGATATTTTCGATTTTTTTCAAAATTTTCGACTTTTATCTTAAAAAATTGTAATTATTTGTAAAAGAGTCTTTGGAATTTGTTGAGTGTTATGGGAGTATTTTGATAATCTTATTGTTATTTCATATGATTGTCTCTATACGTACCTATGCTGTCATTAGCGACACGACTATAGTGGACTCCATGTTCCTTTCGGTAGATCGGCGCGGCACTTCTGTATAATCCACGTTAATTTCATTAACCTTCAGTTTGTACCATATGTACGTTTCCCCCTGTTTCCAATTTGTTTATGCAACCTATCATTTACTGTTATATGTTTTTCGATTTCTATCGAAATTTTCAATCTTCATTTCAAGAAATTGAACTTCAATGTATAAGTGCTTTTGGTTTCAGTTCAGTGTACCTTAATCACATTATTCTGTTAAACTTGCTGCTATTTTATATGATTGTCTCTATACGTACCTACGCTTCCAGAGCGACACGCCTGGAACGGGCAAGTAGTTGCGTACGGTAGAGAGGCGCGAGAATACTATATGGTACTGGTTATTTTCTTTAGCCTTGATATTGTACCGTATGCACTATTTCGCTGTTTCCTATTTATGTCGACTGTATCCAACTGTTCTAATATTTTCGATTCTTTTCAATATTCAAATTTTTAAAATCAAAAATTGTATTTTATAGGATAAGTGTCCTAGGAAATAGTTGAGTGCACGTTTATCAAAATATTTCAATAAATTTGTTGCTATTTTATATTATAGTCTGTAAATGTCCTTACGTTTCCGGAGTGACACGGCTGGACTGGTCTTGTAGGTGCGTACGGCAGATCGGAGCGGGATACTAGATGAACTTCGTTAATTTCTGTAACCATGATTTTGCAACGTATGAATTTTTTACCAATTTTTCCATTTATTTATACATTTGGTTATTTAATGTTATGATATTTTCGATTTTCTTTGAAATTTTAAATTCTTATTTTGAAAAATTTTATGTCCTTTTAAAAGTGCCTTTATAATCAATTGTGGGTACGTTTATGACAATATTATGTTAAATTCATTCTACTTTATATGACACATTGTATACGTACCTACGCTTTGGGCGCGGTAAGGTTGTAGTGGTCTTGTAGTCGCGTACGGCAGATTTAGAACGTTACCACTTGACATAAAGTCAAACGCATACCGATGGCGTTAACATCCGCCTTCATCCAGATTAGCGACTTCATCCAGGGTATAACTTCCTGTTCCGAGAAAGGAGGAAGTCTTCATTTTGGTGCCTGGCAACTTAACTTCAAGTATGAACTAGAAGCTCGACAGTCAAACAGGTCGAGAACGTTGTCACCCACTGTAAGTGACAAACGGCTATGTTAATAGCTTCACCTATCCTTTGTTTCCGATAGTCCAACTGGGTATTCCTGGGGGAAATCTGCTGAACAGTGTTGGCAATAGACAAATAAGTACACGGTATGAATACTAAAGTACACAGTCAAACCGTTGTACAACGATATATATTGGTATAGATTCAAACTTCTTACCGAAGGTCTTACCTTCCGCGATCCTCACATTCTTCATCGATAATCTAGCTTCGTGTACAGAGAATGAAGTTAGTATTCATTTCAATGACGGGCACATTCACTTCATGTTTGAATTAAAAGAGCGAGGGTCAAACGCCACGAGAACTTTGCCAGCTTCTATGCGAGACGAACGGCTAAGTCAATACCTTCTCCTATCCTGTCATACTGAAAGTCATACTACGTATTTATGGGGTAAATCCATTGAACAGCATGGCATTATATAGCATACTTCTCGCTACAAATGTTAAAGTATGAAGTCAATGATTTGTAGAACGATACGTATTGGTATAGAGTCATAACTTTAACCGCAGGCATTACCATCCGAGAAGCTAACACGCAGAACCGAGAGAATAACATCGCGCTCCGAGAAGCAAATTGGTATACATTTTCGATTCTTTCAGAGTCGAACCACTAAGTCAACAACTTCACCTATCCTGCGATTCCAAGAGACAAAACCCGTATTGCGGGAGTCAATGCGTAGAAACATATTGGCATTAGGCACTCTATTTCGATGTGTAAATATTAAAGTACAGAGTCAGTCAGTTTGAGAACGTTACCATTTGGAATAAAGGCATGCGTTTTACTGAAGGCATTACCCTCCGAACGCCTAACGCGCTATATCGAGAATATAATATGCAGTTCGGAGGAAGAAATTTATATTCATTTTAGTGACGGGCAGCTTAACTTCAAGTATGAACTAGAGGATCGAGGGTTATACCAGTCGAATTCGTTGCCACCTTCAGCGAGAGACGAACGGCTAAGTCAATGGCTTCACCGATCCTGCGATTCCGACAGTCAATCCAATTATTTCGTGAGTAAGTACGCTGAACGGTACTGACAATATACACCATAATTGACGGTTTCAATATTAAAGTGGACTTTCAGGCAGATGTAGTATGTGACCTATCCCTCTGGAGTCAAACGAGGTACCGAAGTCCCTTCCATCCGAGTAGCAAACCAACTGTATCGATGGTATAACTCCGTGCTCAGAAGACCATATTAGTAGGCATTTTAGCGGACGGACACCACATTTTTGTGTATAAACATCTATATCGTGAGTCAAAGCATTCGATAACGTTGCCGCCTTCCTTTAGCGTCGCACAGCTGATTCAATAGCTTCACATATGATGAGATTCCGAACGTCAAACCACCTATACCTGGAGCAAATCCGCCGTACAGTATTGGCCTAAGGCACCTTATCTCACGGTATTGATATTAATATACAGAGTCAAACCGTTGTCAAATGTTATCTGTTGATATGATTAATAAGGTGCCCGTCATTGAAATGGAGACTAATTTCTTTCCCTGAACTATGCAGCGGATTAGTTCTTCGAGGGGGCGAGGGGTAATATCTTCGGTGAAGCGATTGACCTCATAGCAATTGGTAACGTTATTAAACGGTGTGACGCTCCATTTTAAAATTCCATCCTGGAATTAATGTATCTATGGCCAATACGGTACAGCGGATTTTCACGCGTAATACCTGGTTTGACTTTCGGAATCACAGGATATGTGAATATATTGACTTAGCCGTGTGACGCTGACTGACAGAAGTAACGTTCTCGAATGGATTGTCTCTCGACAAATCTAATTCTACATGAAAATAAGGTGCTCGTCTGCTAAAATGTCTACTAGTTTGTTCCCGTGCGCACTAAGCATGACTTTCGCTACTGCGGTATGCGTTCCAGAAGGTAACATATTCGGTGAAAAGAGAGACTTTATACCAATTAGTTATGTGCGCCGACGGTTTGAGTCACCACTTTAATATTCATACAGCCATTTAACGTCGATATTGCCAATAATGTTCAGCGGATTCACTCCAGGAATACCTGGTTTATCTCTCGGAATTATAGGATTGGTGAAGCTATTGACATCGCTGTTCGAATCTCGACGAAGGTGGTAAAGTTCTCGGACGGTTTGAATATCGACTTTGCAATTCAATCATGGAATTAAGGTGCTCGTCACGAAAATGTATTATAATATGATTCCTTGAACATGAATCTATGCTCTCGATACAGCTGGTCAGCTTCTCGGCAGGTACGTCCGTCGGTGAAACGTTGGGCACTATACCAATAAGTCACGTTGTACAACTGTTTGACTCTGTACTATAATATTTACAGAGGGAAGTAGTGCTTTTAGTGCCGATAGTCTACAGCGGATTTAATCCCGGAATACCTGGCTTGGCAGCGTGAATCTCAGGATTGGTGAGGCTAGTGACATAGCCGTACGAATGGCGAAGACTTTGGTCACGTAACCGAACGGTTTGACCCACGGTATTCCATTTCATTCATGAAATTAGAATGTATACTAATGGATTTCACTGAACACGATAATATTTTCTCGGTACAGTGGGTTTCTTTCTTGGAATGTTACGTTTCGGTATATGGTTTTACTCTGTACCAATTCGTAGCGATTTCAAATGCAGTGACGCGCTATTTCCATATTCAAACCGTGATTGAAGATGTCTATTGCCAAAACTCTTCAACGGATTTATTCCCAGAATACCTGGCATGTCTCTCGGAAAGACGGATTCGGTGTAGATATTGACGTATCCGTTCGTCTCTCGCAGAAGGTGACAGCGTCTTCGAAGAGATTCACTCGCGATTTCCTCATTCGCCCATGAGATTAAAGTACTCTTCACTAAAATGCATACAAATTTTCTCGTATAAACACATAGTTATATCCTCGATGCCCCGGGTTTGGTTCGCAGAAAGCAAGGTGTCCGGTAAGACGTTTGTCTTCATACCAATTAGTAAAATTCTCCTACGCTTTGAGGCCCTACTTTAATATTCATACCGCGAATTAAGGTGCCTATTGCCAAAACTGATCAGTGGATTTTCTCGAGGAGTACATGATTTGTCTCCCGAATTCACAGGAATGATGGCGCTATTGCCTTAGGCATGCTACTGTTAATAGAGGTGGTAACGTTCTCGGATGATTTGACCCTCCATTTTCCTAGTGATACAGATAATTATAGTGTCCGTCTCCAAAAGAGTCTTCTAACTTATTTCCATGAACACTAAAAAAGACACTTGCCGCAGCGAGTTATGTTCTCGGAAGGTAAGGTATTCGGTAAAAAAATGACTATATAGAAATTGGTAATATTCTATGACGGTTTGACTCACTACTTACATATTCATACCGCGAGTTAAGGAGTCACTTGCCAACACTGCTCTGGGGATTTAATCCTGGGGTTGCTGGTTTAACTATCTGAATCTCAGGATTGGTGATGCTATTGGCTTAGCCCTTCGACTCTCACAGGTGGTGATAAAGCTCTCGAACCGTTTGGCCCTCGACCTTTTAATTCATGCGTCAAATTAAGGTGCTCGTTACTAAAGCGTATACTAGTTCGTACCACTGATCACGTTGTTAGACTCCCGATACAGCTGGTCAGTTCTTCGGAAGTGTAAGGCATTCTGTAAGAAGTTCGACCCTACACGAGTAGGTAATGATCTGCAACGGCTCAACGACCAGCTTTAATATTCAAACCGGGAATTAGTGTGTCAACTGCCAATACTATTCAGTGCATTTACTCCCGGAATATCCTGTTTGACTCTCGAGTCACAGGATAGGTAGAGCTATTGACTTGTCCGTTCGAAACTCAATGAAGGTTGAAACGTTCTCGATTGGTTTGACCATTGATCTTCTAATTCATACATGAATTTAAGCAGTCCGTCGTTGAAAATGAGTACGAGTTTCATTCTCTGAACACGAACTTATACACGCGATGAAGCTGCTGAGGTTTGCGGATGTGAAGGCCTATGAAAAACGTTTTACTTTGTAAACATTGATAACCGTCGCAAATGGAATGACGCTATACTGTAATATTGAAACCGTGAACTATGGTGTGTTTTGCCAATACCTTTCAGCCGAAATACTCGCGGCACAGCTGCTTGACTCTCGGTATCACAGGATAGGTGACGCAATTGACTTACTTGTGGGACCTCAAGAAGGGTGGTAACATTCTCGAACCGTTTGACTCTCGACCTTCAAATTCAGAGATTAAACTGAGGAGCCCGTCATTGAAATGTTTACTACTTGGATTCTATGAACAGGAAGTTATACCGACGATAGTACGGGTTAAATTCACGGATGGTATGGCAGCCGTTGAAGAGTATTACATTATACCAATTAGTAGCGTTCTCAAACGGTTTGACGCTCTACGTTAATATTCATTCCGTGAATTAAGGTTTCAATTGCCTATACTGTACTATGCATTTAATCCCGCATTACCTGGTTTGGCACTCGGACTCAAAGTAAACATTAAGCTATTGTCTTATTATTTCGTCCCTCGAAGTAGGTGGTAACATTCTCGATCGGTTTGATACTTGATCTTCTTATTCATAATGAAATTATGGCCCCCGTCACTAAAATATTCACTAATTTGATCTTCTGAATTCGAAGTTATACTCTCGATGATCCGGGCGAGGTACGCTGAAGCGTCGGGCTTCAGTAAAAAGTTTTATTCTTAAAAATTGGTAACGATAGCGAACGGTTTAGCGCTCAATTTTAATATTCAAACTGTGAATTAGTGTGCCTATTGCCACAACTCTTCAGCGGATTTACACCAGGAATACTTGGCATGACTCTCGGAATAACAGGATTGGTGAAGCTATTGCTTAAGCTGTTCGTCTCGCGCAGAAGGTGGCAACGTTCGCGAGTGGTTTCACAGTCGATCTTGTAATTCATACATGAATTAAGGTGTCCGTCACAAAAAGGAAGACTGATATCTTTCTCTGAACATGAAGTTATACTTTTGTTCCGGCGGGTTAGCTACACCGAAGGTAAGGTCTTCGGTAAAACGTTTGACATTATAGCATTTGCTATCGTTCTCAGTGTGACGCTATATCTTAATATTCAAACCGTGAATTATGGTGTCTATAGTCAATGCCGAACAGCGGATTTACACCCGGAATACCTGGTTTGATTCACGGAATCTAGGGATGGCTGAAGCAATTGACTTAATCGTTCCAATCTGAAAGGAGGTGGTAGTGTTCACGAACGGTTTGACACTTGATCTTCTATTTCATTCATGAAATTTATGTGCCCGCCTCTAAAATGTATACCAGCACCTACCTTTGAACATGGTATTATTCTCTCGATAGAGGAGATATATTTTTCGGAGGGAAAGGCATTGTGTAAGAAGGTTAACCCTACACGAATAGGTAATGTTATGCAACGGCTTGGCGGACTGCTTTAATATTCAAGCCGTTAATTAAGGTGTCTAATGCCCATACTGCTCAGCGGATTTACTTCCGGAATAGCAGGCTTGGCCCTCGGAAGCACAACTACTGATGAAGCTGTTGACTCAGCCATTCGACATTAATTGTAGCTGGTAACGATCTCGAACGATTTGACACTCGATCTACGAATTCATACCTGGACATAAGGTGGACATCAGTAAAATGTATAGCAATATATTTCCCGGGATACGAAGATATACTCTCGATACAGCGGGTTTGGTTCACGGCAGGTAAGGCTTTCTGTACACAGTTTGACACTACACCAATAGGTAAGGTTCTACAAAGGGTTGCAATCTACCATAATATTCACACCGCGAATTAAGGTTTTCCATGACAGTAGTGTACAGCGATTTGACTCCCGGAATAGCTTGATTAACCATCGGAATCACAGGATAAGTGTAGCTATTCACCTAGAAGTTTGGCTCTCGACGAACGTGGTAACGATGTGGAACGATTTGACATTCGCTGTTCTAATTCGTACATAAAATTAAAGTGCACGTCACTAAAATGTATACTAATTTGTTTCCTTGGACATAATATTATTACCTCGATGCAGCGAGTTATATTCTGGGAAGGTAAGGCTCTCGATAACATGAGTTACGCAATACCAATTGATAAGGATCTCAAGGCAGATTGTTTCTCTACTTTAATGTTCATAACGTGATATAAGGTGTGTATTGCCAACATTGCTCAGCGGATTTATTTCCGGAATACCACGTTTGCCTCTCCGAATCACACTGTAGGTGAAGCTACTGACTTAGCCCCTCGTCTCTCACAGAAGGTGATAACGTTCTAGAGCGAATTGATTCCCGATCTTTTAATTCATTCATGAAGTTATGATGCTCGTCACTAAAATGTATAATAATGTGTTTCCCTAAACACGTAGCTATACTCACAACACGTAGGGTTAGATTCTTGGACGTTAAGGCCATCTGTGAAGTGTAGGACTTGACACCAACTGGCTGTGCTCGCAATCGGTGTGACGCTTTACCTTTCCATTCAAACGGTGAATCAAAGTGTCTATTGACAATACTATTCAGTGGATTAACTCCAGGACTACCTGGTGTTACTATCCGAATCACTGGATTGGAGAAGCTAGTGAGTTAGCCGTCCAAATCTCAAAGGAGGCAGAAAATTCTCGAATGGTTTGACGCTCGATCTTCTTATTCATAATGAAATGAAGATCCCCGTCACTGAAATAAATACCAATTTCTTTCTCTGAACACGAAGTTTCACTCCGGATGCAGTGGGTTATTTTCATGGAGGGTATGGCCTTCGGCAAAACGCTTGTCGTTATAGCAATTGGTAACGTTCTCATACGGTTTCACGCATTATTTTTACACTCAAACCGCGAATTAACGTGCCTTCTACCAATAATGTTCCGCTGATTTATTCCCGGTGTTCCTAGTTATCTCTCGGACTCACAGGATAGGTCATATGCGCTATTTCGCAAAGAAGTTTGTAACGTTCCGGTATGGTTCTCCTCTCGATCTTCATATATTTACATGAAATTAAGGTCCCCGTCAATAAAATGTATAATAATTTGCGTCTACGAGCACGAAGATATTCCTTCTATACAGCGGGCTAACGTCCCGGGTGATAAGGCCTTCGGTAAAAAGTTTGACTCTATACAAATACGTAACATTCTTCCACGGTTTGACTCTCTAATTTATCATCCAAACCGTAACTTAAGGTGTCTATTGGCAATATTATTGAGCGGATTTACTCCATGAATACCTGGTTTGACTCTTATGATCACCTGATAGCTGAAGCTATTGACGTAGCCCTTCGCGTCTCACAGAAGGTGGTATCGTCCTCGAACTGTTTGAACCTCGACCTTCTAATTCATACATGAAATTTAGGTGCCGTCACTAAAATGTATACTAATGTGATTCCCTCAACACGTAGCTGAACTCTCGATATAGCGGGTTAGCTTCTCGGACGGCAAGGCATTCGGTAAAACGTTTGAGCCTATACCAATATGTAACGTCCTACAACGGCTTGACGTTCCGCTTTAATATACAAACCATGAACTAAGGTGCCTATAGCCTTTACTACACAGCGGATTTACTCGTTGTGTACCTGGTATGTCTGCCGTAAACAGAGAATATGTGATGATATTGAGTTAGGTCTTCCAATATCATAGAAGGTGGTAACGCTAGCGAACGATTTAACACTCGAATTCTAATTCATGCATAAAATTACGGTGCTTGTCACTAATACGTATACTACTTCTTTCCTCTGATCACAGTGATATACTCCCGATTCAGCGGGTCAGTTGTTTGGAGGGTATGCCATTGTGTTAGAAGATTGACCGTACACGAATAGGTAGTGCTCTGCAACGGCCTGACGGCCTGCTTTAATATTCAAACCGTGAATTAAGGTGTCTATTGCCAGTACTGTTCAGGGGACTTACTCTCGGATTACGTGGTATGACTCTCGGAATCACAGGACAGGTGAAGCTACTGGTATAGTAGTACGGCCCTTGAAGAAGGAGGTAACGTTCTCGGATGGTTTGACCAACGACCATCCTATTGATACACGAAATTAATATGTGTGTGTCTTGAAATGTCTTCAAATTCGATTCCCAGAACACGAAGTTATACACAGGATACAGCAGGTTATGATCTCGGATGGTAAAGTATCCGGGATGGAGTATGACCTTATACCAATAGGTAATGTTCTCAAACGTTTCGGCGCTCTACTTTAATACACAAACTGCAAATTCAGGTATCCATTGCCATTTCTGTACAACGGATTTACTCCTGATATTCCTGGTGTGACTCTCGGAAGCACAGAATAGGGGAAGTTATTTTCTTAGATATGCGATTCGGAATGGAGGTGGTAACGTTCTGGAACGGTTTTCCTCCCGATCGTCTCATTCATATAGGAAAATAAGGGTTGCTTCTACTATAATATCTACTAATTTGTTTCTGTGAGCAATAAGCATGACTCTCGCAACAGCGGGTTATGTTCAAGGGAGGTAATATATTTGGTAAAAAGAATGACACTATATGAACTGGTAATGTTCTCCGACGGATTGACCGTCGACTGTATTATTCGTACCATTAATGAAGGTGTCTATTTCCAATACGGATCAGGGAAGTGACTCCTAGAATACCAGCCATCAGTCTCAGAGTCAAAGGATGGTTGAAATGAGTGGTTTGGCCGTTCCTCTCTCACAGTATGTGGAAACGTTTTCGAACGGTTTGACGCTCGATCTTCTAATTCGTATATGAAATTAAGGCGCCTGTCACAGAAAGGGAGACAAATTTCTGTCTCTGAACACTAAGTTATATTTTCAATGCAGCGGGTTAGGTTCATGGATGGTCAGGTCATCACTAAATCCTTGGACATTATTCCAATTAGTAACGCTCTCAAACTGTTTGACGCACTACCTTAATGTTGAAAAAGTGAATTAAGACGTCTGTTGCCAATACTGTTCAGAAGATTATCGTCCGGATTACCTGGTTTGTCTCTCGGAATCACAGGATGGGAGAAGCTACTGACGTAGCCGTTCGACACTCACAGATGGTGGTCAAGATCCCGAAAGTTTGGACCATCGATCATCTAAATCATACACTAAGCAAAGGTGCCCGTCACTGAAATGATGAATAATTTCTTCCTCTGAACACGCAATTTTACTCTCGATGCCGCGGGTGAGATTCTCCGAAGGTGTGGCCTTGCGAAAAACGTTTGACTTTATACCAATTGGTAACGATCTCAAACCGCTTGACGATCTACGTCAATATTGGAACCGTGAATTAAGGTGTCTATTGGCAACACAGTCAGCAATTTACATCCGCATTACCTGATATGACTTTTGGGATCACGGGACAGGTGAAGCTACTAACCTATCCATTCTATCCTCAGAGATGGTGGTAACGTTCTCGAACAGCTTGACAATCGATCTTTTGAACTCGTACATGGAATTAAAGTGCCCGTCACTAAAATGCATACTAATTTGCTCCTCTGAACACGAAGTTATACACTCCATATAGCGGGTTATCTTCTCGAAGGTAAGGCCTTCCGAGAAAAGTTTGATTCTACTGCAATACGTTATCATTCCACAGCGGTTTGAATATGTACTTTACTATTGATACAGTTCTATAGGGTGTATGAGGCCATTACTATACAGCAGATCTACTCCCGGAATACCTGGTTTCACTTTCGGAATCACTGGATGGGCGAAACCACTGACTTATGCGTTCGACACTTGAAGAAGGTCAGAACGTTCACTAATGGCTTGACACTCGATCTTCTAATTCATATATGATAATGAGGTATTCTTTTGCAATATTGTCTACTAATTTATTCCCATCAGCACTCAGCATGACATTCGCTACAGCCGGATATGATCTAGGATGGTAATGTATTCGGTAAAAAGATGGACTTTATGTCAATTAGCTATGTTCTCCGGCGGATTGAATCTCTACCTTAATATTCATACCGTCATTTAAGATGCTTATTGCCAGTACTGCTCAGCGAAATTACTCCCGGAAAACCTGGTTTGACAATTGGAATTACAGGTTAGGTGAAGCTATTGACATCGCAGTTCGACTCTCGAAGAAGTGTCCGTCGTATAAAATGTCTGCTAAACTGTTTCCGTCAACACTAAAAAGACACATGTTGCAGCGGGTTGGGTTCTTTGAGGTAAGGAATCCGGTAGAATCATTGACTTTATAACATCTGGCTATGTTCTACAACGGTCTGACTCCGCACCAAAACTTAATAGCGGCTTCTCTCCCGGGTTTCCTGGTTTGAATCTCGGAATCACAGCATAGATGGGGCTATTGACTTATACGTTCGTCTCTCACAGAAGGTGGTAACGTTTTCGAGCGGTTTGACGCTCGATCTCTTAATTAATGTATGAAATGAAGATGCTCGTAACTATAATGTATACCGGTGGTACCTCTGAGCACGGTGTGATACTCTCGATTCAGCTGGTCAGTTCTTGGATGGGTATGGCATTCTGTAAAAAGTTCAAACCTACAGGAATAAGTAATTTTCTACAACGGCTTGAAGGCCTGCTTTAACATTCAAACCGTGACTCGAGGTGCTCACTGCCAATACTGTACAGCACATTTACTCCCGAAATATCCGGATTAACTTTCGTAATCACAGAATAGGTGAAGCTATTGACCTAGCCGTTGGAACATTAAAGAGGTCGGTAACCTAATCTAATAGTTTGACCATCGATATTCTAATTCATACATGAATTTAAACACGAAGTTGCACTCTCGATTCTGCAGGTTAGCATCTCGGACGGTAAGGATTTCTGAAAAATATTTACATTATAGCCACTGATACCGTTCTCAAACGGGGTTACGTGAATTTGAAAATTCAAACCGTGGTGAAACGTGTCTATTACCAATACCGCTCAGCTGATTTACTACCGGAATACCTGGTTTAACTCTCGGAATCACAGGATAGGCGAGACTATTGACTTAGCCGTCCGTCTCTCAATGAATGTGGTAACGTTATCGAAGCGTTTGACATTCGATTTTCTAATTCATATATCAATATCAGGTATGCCTCTGCTATAATATCTACTAATTAGTTCCTGTAAACCCAAAACACGACAATCCCTAGGGCGGATTCCGTTCTCGGAATGTAAGGTGTAGGTAAAAAAGAATGACTTTCTACCAATTGGTAATGTGCTCCATCGAATTGACTGTCTACTTTAATATTCATACCGAGAATTATGGTGTCAAATGCCAATACTGTCCAGCGGATTTTCACCTGGAATTCCAGGCTTGACTCTCGCAATCACAAATATAGTTGATGTTATTGGCTCAGCCGTTCGACTCTCATAGATGGTGGTAATGATTTCGTACGGATTAACTCTCGATGTTCCAATTCATATTTCAAAATAGGGTATGGCTCTGCTATAATATCTACTAATTTGGTTCCGTGAGCACTAAGCATGACACTAGCTACGGTGCGTTATGTTCTAGGAAGGTATCGTATTCAGTAAATGGTATGACACTATACCAATTGATAATGTTCTACGACGGATTGACCTCCTACTTTAATATTCATACCCGGAATGAAGGTGTCTATTGCCAATACTGATCACCGGATTCACTCCCGGTGTAACTGATTTGGCTATCGGAATCACAGGGTAGGTGAAGCTATTGACTTAGCCGTCCGACTCCCAAAGGCGGTGGGAAAGTTCTCGAAGGGTTTGGCCGTCGATCTTCGCATTCATAATGAAATTGCGGACCCCGTCACTAAGCTCTACAGTAATTCGTCCCTCTGAACACGATTTTATATTATAGTTAGGGAGGGTTCATTTTTCAGTGGGTAAGGTTCTCGGTAAAGCGTTTCACTTTCCAGCAATTGGTAACAATCCCAGTCGAATTGACGCTCCACTATGACATGCAAACCGTGAACTGAGGTGTATATTACAATTACTGTTCAGCGGATTTACTCCCGGAATACCTGGTTTGATTCTCGGAATCGCAGGATAGGAGATGCAATTGACGTAGCCGTCCGTTTCTAACAGAAGGTGGTAACGTTCTCGAACGGTTTCACAACCGATCTTCTGATTTATACATGAAGTTAATGCGCCCGTCATTGAAATGAATACAAATGTCTTTCTCTGAACACGAACTTAATCTCTCGATGAAGCCGATTAGGTTTGCGGAAAGTATGGCCCTCAGTAAAACATTTGAATTTACACCAACAGATAAGGTTCAGAAATGGTTTGGCACTCTACCTTAATATTCATTCCGAGAATTAAGAAGTCCGTTGCCAGAAGGATATACCGGCTTCACTCCCAGAATACCTTGTACGATCATCGGAATATCAGGATAGTTATAGCTATTGATCTTGAACTTCGGCTCTCGGAGGAATTGGTAACGTTGTGGAACGATTTCAAGTACGCTCTTCTTGTTCATAATTGAATTAATGTGCCTGTCACCAAAGAGTTTTCTAGTTTCATCCTCTGAACACGAAGTTATACACTCGATACAGCGGGTTATCTTTTCGGAGGGTAAGGTCTTCGGTAAAGTTTTTGACTTTATAGCCATTGGTAACGTTCTGAAACAGTTTGACGCTCTATATTTAATATTCAAACCGTGAATTAAGTTGACTATTACTAATACTGTTCACCTTATTTACTCCCGGAAAACCTAGTCCGACTCTCGGAACCGCAGGATAGGTGAAGCTATAGTGTTATGTATGCGATTTCACGACGAACGTAGTAACGTTCTAGAACGCTTTCACACTTGATCTCCTCATTCATACATGAAATTAGGGTGCCGTTCACTGTAATGTATACCAATTTGCACATCTCAGTACGATGGAATGCCCTAAATACCTCGGGTTATGGTCCCGGAGGGTAAGGTTTTGTGTGAAACTTTTGACATTATCCCAATATGTATCGGCATACAAATATTTGTCTCTGTGCTTTAATATTCTAACCCTGAACTATGGTGTCCATTGCCAATACTGTACAGAGGATTGACTCCCGGCATACCCTATTTGACTCACCGAATCACAGAACAGGTGAAGCTGTAAACGTAGCCGTTCAACTCTTAGAGAAGTAACGTTCTCGATCGGTTTGATCCTCGATCTTTTAATTCATTCATGGTGTTAAGGTGCTCGTCACTAAAATGGATATTGATTTGTTTCTCCGAACACGAAGCTATACTCTCGATACGGCGGGTTATCTTCTCGGACGGTAATTCTTTCGGCAAAATGTTTGACTTTGTAAGAATTGGTAAAGGTCTCAAACGGTCTGGCGCATAACATAAATATGCATACCGTGAATTATGGTGCATATTGTCAAGACAGTTCAGCGCATTTACTCCCGTACTACCTGATATGACTCTTGTAATCACAGGTCAGGTGAAGCTATTGACCTAGCCGTTCCACCCTCGAACAGTATGATAAGGTTTTCGAACGGTTTGACCATCGATCCCTAATTTATACATGAAGATAAGGTCCCAGTCACTAAAATGTTTACAAATATGATCCTCTAAACACGAAGTTACACTCTCGATGAAGCGGGTGAAGTTCTCGGAAGGTAAGACTTTCAGTAAAACGTTTGACTTTATACCAATTGGTAACGCTGTCAAACGGTTTGACGCCCTATTTTAATATGCCAACCGTAAATTCAGGTGTCTATTCCCAATGCTGTTCAGCGGATTTACTGCGGAAATACCTGGTTTGACTCTCTGGAGCACAGGATAGGTGATGCTATTGACTTTGCCGGTAGACTGTGGAAGAGGGCGGTAACGTTCTCGAACGGTTAGACCAGCGATCTTCTAATTCATATATGAAATTAACGTGACCGTCACTGCAATGAATGCTAATTTCATGCCCGATGTCGCTGAATAGTTTTCGGATGGTAACGCACTGTGTAAGGTCACAACTGCACGATTCTCAAACAAAGTGGTAAAGTTCTCGAACGGTTTCACGCTCTACTTTAATATTCAAACCGCGAGTTAAGGTATTCGTTACCAATAGTGTATAGCGGATTGACACCCGGCACACCTGGTTTGCCTACCGGAATGGCAGGATTGGTGAAGCTATTGACTTAGCCGATCGACACTCCTTGCAGGTGGAATCGATCATAATCGATTTGACTGTAGATTTCTCCATTTATACATGAAAATAATACGTCCGTCTACTAACATGAGTAGTGATTTGTTTCGCTGAGCACAATGTTATAACCACGATACAGCGGGTTATATTCTCAGACGGTAATGTATCCGTTAAAGAGTATGTCGTTATAGCAATTGGTAGCAATCTCAAACGGTTTGACGCTCTAGTTTAATGTTCATACCCAGAATTACGATGTCGAATTACGAACATTCTGGAAGGGTATTGCCAATAGACACCTTAATTGGCGGTTTGAATAGTAAAGTAGAACGACAAACCGTTTGAGGACGTTACGTGTTGCTATAAAGACAAACGTTTCGCCGGAGACCTTACTGTCCGAAATACTAACCAGCTCTTAGGTGAGTATAACTTCGTGCTCTGGGGAAGAAATTAGTGTTTATTTCCGTGTCGGAGCCGTAACCTCGTGTCTGAATTACAAGATAGAGGGCCAAATCGATCCAGAACGATACCACCTTCTGTGAGAGACGCACAACTAAGTCAACAGCTCCACCTATCCTATGATTCCGCGATTCCTGCAGAGGTAATCCGGGAGGAAATACGCTGAACAGCATGGGCAATCGTCATCTTAATTCATGGTTCGAATATTAAAATAGAGTGTCAAACCGTTTCAGACCGTTACGAATTTCCACGAAGTCAATCGTTTCACCGAAAATTTTGCCGTCCGAAAAACTAACCCACCGTATCGAGAGTATAACTTCGTGTTTAAAAAATCACATTAATATGCATAATATTGATGGCATTTTAATTTCGTGTATGAATTAGAAGGCCGAGTGTAACATATTTCGAGATCGTTACCAACTTCAATGATATTCGAAAACCTACGGGAGTAGCTTCCCTTATCCTGTTTCTCTGAGTGTCGTACAAGGTATTCCTGGAGTGAATGGGCTGAAAAGCATTGGCAACAGAAACACTATTTCACTATTTGAACATTAAAGCAGTCCGTGAAACCACTGTAAAGCGATACCTATTGCTATAGAGTTAAACACTGTCTAGATAGCCTTACCTTCGGAGAAGCTAACCGCCGCGGCGAAAGTATACCTTCGTGATCAGAAAATGAAATTGGTATTCATTTCAGTGAAGAGCACCTTAATTTCATGAATGAAGCAGAAGATCGATGGAAAAGCCTATCCAGAACCTTAACTCCTTCTTTGAGGATCGAACGGCTAAGTCGATAGCCTCACCTATCCTGTGATTAGGAGGGCAAAACAGGTATTCCGGGAGACAATTCGCTGAACAGTATTGGCCGCAGACACCGTAAATCATGGTATGATTATTAATGTAGAACGTCAATCCGTCTGAGAAAGTCACATACTGGTATAAAGTCCAAAGTTTTGCTGACCCTCCAAAGCCTATCTCGCTCTATCGAGAGTGTAACGTCGTGTACTGAGAAGCAAACTTGTATACATGTCTGTGACGGGCACCTCAATTTCGAGTATGAAAAAGAAGATCGAGCGTCATGCCGTTTGATAATGTTACCACCTCTTTTGTGTGTCGTACAGCTGAGACAATAGTTTCATTAATAATGTGGTTCCGCGAGTCAAATGTGGTACTCCGGGAGTAAATCCGCTATACAGTATTGGCAACAGACACCGTTATTCTCGTTATGAGTATTAGAGTACAGACTCGAGCCGTTGTAGAAGGTTACCGATAGCGATAGGGTCAAAATTATTACCGACGGCCTCACCTTCCGAGAAACTTACCCGTTGTATCGAGAGTATAACTTCGTGTTCAGGGATGATCAATAGTATGCATTATAGTGACGGCCACCTTAATTTCAAGAATGAATTAGAATATCGAGTGGCAATTCTGTTCCAGAACGTAACCACCATCCTTGAGAGTCGAACGGCTATGAAAATAACTTCCCCTGTCCTGTGATTCCGAGAATCACACCAGGTATATCAAGGATAAATACGCTGTACAGTAATGGCAATGGATACCTGAATTCGCAGTGTGTATATTAAAGTGAAGCGTCGATCCGTTTGAGAACGTTACCTATTGGTATATGGTCTTACTCCTTACCGGATACTTTACCTCCCGGGAAAATAACCCGATGTATCGTGTGTATAACTTTATGCTGAAAGAAACACACTTGTAGACATTTTAACACACGCACACTTTAATTTCATGTATGAATTAGTGGATCGAGGGTCAATCTGTTCCCGAACAATACCACCAACCTTGAGCATCGGGAGGTTTGTCAATAGCATAAATTACCCTGTGATTCCGAAGGTGATTCAAGGTATTACCGGAGTAAATCCGCTGAATTGAATTGCCAATGGTCACCTTAATTCACGGTTTGAATATTAGTGTAGACCGTCAAGCGGTTTGAGAGTGTTACCAATTGGTATAAAGTCAAACGTTTTACGGAAGGCCTTACCTTCGGAGAATCTCACCCGATTCATCGAGAGTATAACACCGTGTTCAGAGGTACGAACTAGTATCCGTTCTAGTGACGTCCACCTTAATTTCATGCACGAATTAAAAATCGATGGTCAAACCGTTCGAGATCGTTGCCACCTTCCAAGAGAGACGATACTCTAAAACAATAGCTCCACCAATCCAGTGATTCGGAGAGTCGAACCAGGTATTCCGGGAGCAATTCCGATCTACCGAATTTCACAGTATGAAAAATAAAGTACAGATTAACTCGTGATATGAATATTGGAGAACAGAGTCAAACCGCTGGAGAACGTTCCCAATTACTGTAACGTCATACTCCGTACTGGATACCTATCTTCTCGAGAATGTAACCCGCTGCACCGTTGTTATAACTTCGTGTTCAGAGAAAGTAATTAGTCTTTTCCTCATTGACCGTTGTCTTAACTTCATGTATGAATTAAAAGATCAAGGGACAATCCGTTCGAGAACTTTACCACCTTCTGTGTGAGTCGAACGGCTAAGTAAACAACTTCACATATCGTGCGTTTCTGAAAGTCAGACTAGATGTTCTGAGAGTAAATGCGCTGCTCACTATTGGCAATAGACACCTCAATACACGGTTAGAATATTAAAGCAGGCCGCCAAGCCGTCGTAGAACATTGCCAATTCGAGGAGTGTTAAACTTCACTCAGTACACCTTACTATACCAGGAACTGACCTGCTGCATCGAGAGTATAACATCGTGTTCAGAAGATCGGACTAGTATAAATTTTAGAGAAAAGCAACTTAATGTTATGTATGAATTAGCAGATAGATGGTCAAAACCATTCGAGAACGTTGCCAGCATCTGTGAAAGTCGAACGGCTATGTCAATAGTTTATCTTATCCTTGCGATTCCGAGAGTCAACCAGGTATTCCGGGAGTAAATCTGCTCAACAGTAATAGTAATAGACACCTTAATTCGCGGTATGAATATTAAAATAGAGTGTCAAACCGTTTCAGATCGTAACTGATTGCTACCACCTTCTATGTTAATCGAAAACCTATGGGAATAGCTTCACATATCCTGTGTTTCCGAGAGTCATACCAAATGCCCCTGGTGAAAATCCGCTTATTATTACTGGCAACAGAAACAAGATATCACGTTCAGAATATTAAAACAGGCCGGCAAACCATTGTAGAACGTTACCTATTTGTATAGTGTTAAACACTTTGCAGATAGCCTTTCGCTAGGAGAAGATAACTCGCAGCTTCGAAAGTATATCTTCGTGATCAGAGGATCAAATTAGTAAACATTTTATTGACAGTGACCTTAATTTCATGCATGATTTGGAATATCGAGGGTCAAACGGTTTCAGAAACTTATCACCTTATTCGAAACTCACATACCTAAGTAAATAGCTGCAGCTGTCCTGTGATTCCGAGATGCAAGTCAGGAATTTCAGGAGCAAATGCGCTGAATATAATTGGCAATATACACCTTATATCACGGTTGAAATGATATGAACGTTACCGTTAGTATCAAGTCATTCTTCTTACCGAATACTTTATCTTGCTAAAACTTCACCCGCTGTATCGAGTGCCATGCTTACTGCTACTGAAACAAATTAGGAGACATTATAGCAGGATGTCAGCTTTTTTTCATTTATGAATAGCAACATCGAGAGTACATCCTTTGGAAAACGATCCCACCTTCCTTCATCGCACATCTAAGTCAATAGTTTCACCCATACTATGTTGCGGGAGACGAACCACGTATTCCGGGAGTAAATATGCTAATCAGTTTTGGTAATAGACACCTTAATTCTCGCTATGAATATTATAGTAGACAGGCAACCGGTTGAAGATCGGCACACACTGGTATACACACAGACCTATAACCGAAAGCCTTAGCTCCCGAGAAGCCAGCACGCCGAATCCAGAGTGTAACTTCGTTTTCAGAGAAAGACATTAGTATACACTTTACTGACGAGCAGATTAATTTCATGTATGAATGAGAAGATTGGGTGTCAACCCATTCCGAAACGTTACCGCCTTCTTACACAATCCCGCAGCTGTGTTTGTAGCTTCACCTATCCTGTGATTTCGAGAGTCAAACTAAGTATTCCGGTAGTAATTGCCCAGTACAGTTAATGGCTGTAGACACATTAATTCCAGATATTAAAATCAAAGCTGACCGCCAACCCGTTAGTAGGGCGCTAATCATTTGGTATAGAGACAAACCTTATACCGAAGACCTCACCTTCCGAGAATCCTGGACTGGTGTAGAGAGTGTTTTGCTGACAGTTCGCGGAATGAAATTAGTACATACTTTAGCAGAGGGGCACATTATTTTCGTGTAGGAATAGCAAAATCCATAGTCAAACATTCCGAAAACGTTACCGATTGATATAAAGTCAAACGATTTACCGAAGACCTTACCGCCCGCGACCCTAACCCGCTTCATCGAGAGAATTATTTCGTGTTCTCAGAAAAAAATTAGTACTCATTTCAGAGGTGGACACCATAACTTCAGGTATGCATTAGATGATCGCATGTGAGGCAGTGCAGGAACGTAACAACCATCTATGACAGTCGATCGGCTATGACTATGGCTTCTCCCATCCTGTGATTCAGAGAGCGAAAGCATGTATTCTAGGTGTAAATCCCCTGAGGTGTTGGCAGTTGACGACATTTTTCACGGTTTGAATACTCAAGTAGAGCGACAAACCATTTTCGAACGGATCCAATTTGTTTAAAGTCAAACGCATTACTGATGACCTCACACACCGAACGCCAAACCGGCTGTATCAGGAGTATAACATCGTGTTCAGAGGATCAAATTAATTTACATTTTGGTGACGGTCACCTTATTTTCTGGTATTGATTAGAAGATCGAGAGTAATTCCTTTCGAGAACGATACAACCTTAGTTGAGAATCGAACGACATCGTTATTATCCTCACCTGTCCTGTGAATCCGAAAGACAAACCAGGCATTGCGATAATCAATAAGCTGTACACTGTTAGCAATGGACACCTTAATTGTCGGTTTGAATATTGAAGTAGAGCGTGTAACCGTCTGAGACACTCAACAATTGGTATAAAGTTCATCCTTTTACCGAAGACCTAATGCTTCCAGAAACAAAACCCACTGTATCCAGAGTATAATTTCATGTGGATGGAAACAAAGTAGTACGCATTTTAGTGACTGCCACCTTAATTTCATGTATGTATTAGATGATTTATTATCAAACCCTTTGTGAACGTTTCCAATTGTTATAAAGTCAAACGATTTACCGAAGGCCGTACCTTCTACGAACCTCACCTACTTCACAGAGAGTATAACGTCGTGTTTGGGGAATGAGACTAGTAAACATTTTAGTGATGGGCATCTTATCTTCGTTGTCGAATTAGAACATCGAGGGTGAATCCGCTTGAGAACGTTGAAAACATCTGTGAGAGACGAACGACTAATTCAATAGCTTCACCCATTCTGCGCTGCCGAGAGTCAAAACAGGTATTCCAGGACTAAATCCGCTGGACAGTATTGGTAACAGACACCTTAATTTACGGTTTGAATATGATGATATAGCGACAAACTGTGTGAGAGCATTACATTTGCTATAAAGTCAAACGTTCTACCGAAACCTTTACATACCCTGACGTATCGAGAGTATATCCACGTGTTTAGGGAAACACATTAGTACACAATTTAGGGACGTCACCGTAAATTCATGTATGAATTAGAAGGTCGGGAGTCAAACCATTAGAGAACGTTACCATCACCTTTGAGAGTCGCACAGCTGAGCCACTAGCTTCACTTACCTCGTGATTCGGAGTGTCAAGCCAGGTATTCCAAGAGTAAATCCCCTGAACAGCATTGGGAATATATACCTTAATTAACTTCATGAATATTCAGCTTGAGAGCCACACCGTCGGGCATCATTAAGAAATGGCATGAAGGCATTCGTTTTACCCAATACTTTATCTTGCGTGAACAAATCCCGATGTATCGAGAGTATAACTTCTAGTCCAGAGACACAAATTAGAATACATTGTATTGACGTCCACCTTAATTTCAGTTATGAATTCGATGACCGCGTGACAAACCGTTCGAGAACGTGACAACCTTCTTTGGGAATCTAACGGCTAAGTCAATACCATCATCCATCCCGTGATACCTAGATCCAAACCAACTATTCCTGGACCAATTCCACCGCACATCATTGGCATTGGACACCCTATTTCAGGCTATAGATATTATGGTATTGAACCGAACCAATGACCAACGTTACGTATTGGTATACAGTCAAACTTTTCCCGAAGGCCTCTCCTACCGTGATGCTAACTCCCTGTATCGAGAGCATAACTGCGTGTTCACTGAAGTAAATTAATATGCATTTTACTCACGGACACATTAGATTCATGTATGAATTAGAATATCTAGGTTCAATCCGTTTGAGAAAGTTACGACCTCCTTTGGGAGTCGAACCGTTAAGTCAATAGTTTCACATATCCTGTGATGCTGAAAGTCAAGCCGGGTATTCCGGGACAAAGTCCGCAGAAGAGCTTTGGCAATACACACCATATTTCGTGCTTTGAAAATTACATTAGAGCGTCAAACCATTGAGTGCGTTACCAACTAGTATAAGATCAAACGTTTTACCGAAGGCCTTACCTTCCGCGGAACTCACCGACATCATCAAGAGTATTAGTTCGTGCTCAAAGTGACGGGTACCTTAAATTCGTGTACGAATAAGATGATAAAGGGTCAAACCGTTCGAAAAAGCTGCCAGATTCATTGAGATTCAAACACTAAGTCAATAGCTTCACATGTCATGTGTTTCCGAGAATCATACCAGGTATTCCGTCGTAAATCCGCTGAACAGTATTGGCAAGGGACACCTCAATTGTCGGTTTCAATATTGATGTTGGCCGTCATGCCGTTGTAAAATATTTCCTATTCGTATAGGATTCAACTTCTTACAGAATGCCTTGCCCTCCGAAAAACAAACCCGCTGTACCGAGAGTATAGCTACGTGTTTAGGGAAACATATTAGCAAGCACTCTAGTGACGGGGATCTTAATTTCGTTATGAATAAGGAGATCGATGGACGATACGTGCGAAAATGTTTCTACCTTCTGTGAGAGACGAACTGCTAGGTCAATAGCTCCACATACCCTGTAATTCAGAATGTCAAACGAGATATTCCGGGAGTCAAACCGGTTAAAACATCTGGCACCGGACATCTTAATACACGGTATGAATATTAAGGTAGACCGACAAACATTTGTAGATCTAATCCTGTAGGTGTAGAGTCAAACTTCATACAGAAAGCCTTACCTACCGCGAAACAAACCCGCCGTATCGAGGGTATGACTTTGTACTTAATGAGTCACATTAGTTTACATTTTAGCAACGGGCACCCTAATTTCATGTATGGATTAGAATATCGTGATGCAAACGGTTCGAGAACGTTACCTCCTTCTGTGGGATTCGGAGGGCTAAGTTAATAGCTTCATGTATCCTGTGGTTCCGAGAGTCAAATCAGCTACTCTGGAGGTAAACTCGCGGGTACAGTATAGGCATTAAAAACACTACTTCCCTGTATAAATAAGAAGTAAATAAAATTACAGTGTCACGCAGTTGACAATGCTCCTTATTGGTATAGAGTCAAACGTTCTATCGAAGGTATTAGCTTACGAGATGCTGACCCGCTGCATCGAGTGTGTAACTTCGTCCTAGGAAATACAATATATTATACATCATAGTGTAGTGAACCTTACTATCACGTATGAATTACTGGTTCGAGTGTCAAACCGTTCCCGAGCGTTACCTGCCTTCAGAATGGGACAGCTATGTCAATAGCTTCACCTATCCTGCGATTCCGAAAGTGAAACCAGGTATTACCGGAGTAAATCCGCTGTAGAGTATTGGCAATTGACACGTTAGTTCACGGTTTGAATAATAATGAAGCGAGTTATGCGGTTTGACAGCGTTAGCGATTTATATAAAGACAAACGTTTTACGCAAGGCCTTACCTTCCGAGAATCTCACCCGCTGGTTCGAGAGTAAAACTTCGTGTTCAGAGAAAGAAGTTATTATTCATTTTAGTGACGTGCACCTTAACTTGATGCGCGATTTAGAAGATCGCGGGTCAGACCGCGCGAGATCGTTGGCACCTTCAGTGAGAGACGAATGGCTCAGTCAATAGCGTCACCTATCCCGTGAATCCGAGGGGCATCCCGTGATAACCCGGAGTAAATCCGCTGCAGAGTATTGGCAATAGGCAGCTTAATTCACGGTTTGTATACTAAAGTAGAGCGCCATACCGTTTGAGTGCGTTACCAATTGGAATGAAGTCCATCGTTTTACTGAAGGCCTTATATTCGGCGAACCTCACCTGCTACATCGAGAGTATGAGTTCTTATACTGAGATAGAAATTAGTATTCGTTTCTGTGCGGGCATCTCAACTTCATGTACGAATTGGATTATCGAGGGTCAGACCTCTCGAAAACGATGACACTTTCTGTGAGAGACGCACGGCTAAGTCAATGGCTTCACCTAGCCAGCGATTCGTAGGTCCAAACGAGGTATTCCTGGAGTAAATCCGCAGAAAAATATTGCCATTATATACCTTAGGTCGCGGAGTGAATATTAAAATAGAGCGTCGCATCAGTGTGGGTGCGTTTCTAATTGCAATGAAGTCAAGCGATTTATTGAATTCGTTACCGTTGGAGAAGCTGACCAGCGTTTTCGAAAGTATATCTACATGTCTGGGCAAAGACATTAGTATACAAATTAGGGACGTCACCGTAAATGCGTTTAGGAATAAGAAGTTCGAGAGCCATACCGTTCGACATTGTTACCGCCTTCTATGAGAGACGATGGGCTATGTCATTAACTTCACCTATCCAGTGATTCGGAGGGACAAGCCCAGTATTGCTGGAGTTAATCCGCTGAACAGTCTTGCCGATAGGCACATTAATTTGCGGTTTGAATATAAATGTAAAGCGTCAAACCGTCGTAGAGCATTGCCTGTTGGTATAAAGTCAAACGTTTTACAGAAGGTCATACCTTCCGCGAACTTCAGCGTCTTCATCGAGCGTATAAGATCGTGTTTGGAGAAAGAAATTAGTATTCATTTTAGTGATAGGCAACTTAATTTATCTACCAATTATAAGATCTAGTAACAAACCATTCAAGATCGTTACCACCTTCCTTGAAAGTCTAACCGCAGATTCAATAGCTTCACATATACTTGTGATTCTGAGAGTCCGCTGAACATTATTGGCAACACACAGGTTAATTCACGGTATGAAGTTATAGTAGTGAGTCAAGCCGTATGAGAATATTAAATATTGGTATAAAGTCATTAGTTTTACCCAATACATTTCCTTCCGAGAACCTAACCCGCTGTAGCGATTGTCGTGCTTGGACTTCACAGCATCAAAGGAGTAGACATTTTAGCAGTCGGACACCTTATGTTTATGTATGAATGGAAAAACCGACATTCAAACCGTACGAGAACGGTCCCACATTCCTTGAGAGTCGAACGGCTGAGTCAATAGCTTCGCCAATAGAATAGATTCCGAGAGTCAATCGTTGTACATTACGAGTAAGTCCGCTGAAAACTATTTTCAATAGACACATTAATCCGCGGTGTGTATATTAAAGTAGAGGGTGAAACCCTCGGAGAACATTACCAATTGGTAGTATAAATTCCTTCTTTCTCCGAATACTTTACATTCTGTTAACTTCAACTTCAGTATCGAGTGTAAATCTTCATGATTAGGGAAACATATTCCTACTCATTTTAATTGCGAGCGCCTTATTTATACATATGAATAGAAAAATCATGAGTAAGACATTTGGAGAACGATTCCACTTTCTCTAAAAATCGAACGGATATGTTAACAGCTTCACCTATCCTGGGATTCCGAGAGTCAAACCAGGTATTCCGGGAGTAAATGCGCTGAACAGTATTGGCAATAGACACCATAATTCACGGTTTGCGTACTAAAGTCAGGCCGCCAAGCCGTTGAAGAACATAACATAGACGTATCTTGTCAAACTTGTTATAGAGTGTCTTACCCTCCGAAAAACCATCCCGCTTTATCGACAATAAAATCTTCGCGTTCAGAGGATCGAATTACAGAACATTTTAGTGACTAGGACCTTAATTTTATTATGAATAAGATGATCAAGTGTCAACACCGTTCGTGAAAGTTACCACCTTCCTTGAGATTCAAACGTCTGTGTCAATAGCTTCCATCTATGATACGGAGAGGGCAAAGCAAGTATTCCGGAAGTAAATCCGCTGAATAGTATAGGGTCAATAGAGAGCATTAATTCGCGGAATTAATATTATAATGGGGCGTGAAATCGATTGAGTATGTTACCAATTGGATATAACGTTATACTCTAACAGGATAGCTCACTTTCCGGGAATATAACCTGCTGTATCGTGAGAATACATTCGTGTTCAGAGACAAATTAGTATACATTTTAGTCACGGGCACTATAATTTTCATGTATGAATTAGAGGATCGAGTGTGCAATCGTTCGTTAATGTTATCACCATCTTTGAGAGCCGCACAGTTATGTCAATAGCTTCACCTATGCTGTGAGAATTAAGGAAACGAAAGTGTGTACTGATGTGATCACGTGAAACAGGAACGAGACCATCGCTATAGCCGATTAGTGTTCTCGGTCAACATGTGTCGGGCATTTTACGTGCCGTTCCTGCCACTAGGGCTTATCGAAATGGCCCCCATGGGAGCGGGATTGGTATAACGCCCAATCAGCGCAGTGCGTGGCCCACCTTACCACGCACCTACCAATATTGCTCGTAGACTGAAAGCCCTACGCGCTAATCTTGGTTTGCCCGGGACCTCTCCAAAACCCTACTGACTATGCTGGCCAGTGCCTGAGCTGATCTGACGCATCTCACCTGTAGAGGTTCTAACTGTCCAAAAGGCGGGGCTTCCTGATCCGCGACATGGGCTCTCCACTGTCCCCTCGAGGCCAACCCAAGCAACCGGCGGGGCGACGAACCGAAGAGCGCCTACCCCAGGGCTCGAACCGGCTCCCGACGTACCAGTGTATGCAGGGCGGTACTGGTCGTACCCCGCGTAATGTATCCTCGGCCTAGGTTCGGCCGACTCAGGCACCGTGGTTTCGTCATACCCATACTGCAATGGGAATAGATGGCCCACCACATCCCCTGCGGGGTCGGTTCTCGTTCATTAGGGTATTGGGTAGAGAGAATGTGTTTATACCAACTGGATGTGTTCCCCGACGACTTGACTCTAAATATTGGAAATTCCTGCCGCTATTGAAGGTACGAATTGTCAATACAGGTGAGAGGATTTAATGCCGGTATACCATGCTTTACACTTGGTATCACAGGATACTTGAATCAATTGGCATAGCTGTTCGTCTTTCAGGAAGACTGGTACTATTCCCAAACGGTTTGACGCTGTACTCGAATATTCAAACCGAGAATTAAGGTGTAAATTTCCAATACGGTTAAGTGGGATGAACACTCGGTAACACCTGGTTTGACTCTCGGAATCTCAGGATCGTGATAAGCTATTGACTTCGCTGTTCGCCTCTCGCAGAAGTCAATAGCTTTATGTATCCTCTAATTCGGAGCATCAAATGAGGAACTCCGGAAGTAAGTCCGCTGATCTGTATTGGCAATGGACACCTTAATTAACGGTATGAATATTAAAGTAGAGGGTCAATCCGTTGAAGAACAAAACCAATTTGTACAACGTCATACTGTTTATCGGAGACTATACACTCTGTGAACATAACCCGCCGTATCGAGATTATAACTTCGTGAACAGAGATACAAACAACTGCCTATTTTAGTAAGGGGTGCCGTAAATTCATGTACGAATAAGAGAGTAGTAGCGTCAAAACCGTTTGAGAACGTTACCACCTTCCTTGAAGGGCGAACGGCCTAGTCAATCGCTTCACCCTACCCCTATGATTCCGATATTCAAATCAGGTATTCCGGGAGTAAATGCGCTGTACCGTATTAGCAATAAGCACCTCAAATCTGGGTTTGAATATTAAAGCAGGCCGTCAAGCCGTTGTAGAGCGTTGCCTATTCGTGTAGGGTTATACATCTCACAGAATGACTTAACCTCCGAAAAACTTTTCCGCTGTATCGAGAGTATACCATCGAGCTCAGAGGTACAAACTAGTATACATATTAGTGGCGTACACCTTAATTTCAATTATGAGTATAAAGATCTAGTGGCAAACCCTTCTTGAAAAATCAGTGTGCTGTGTTAATACCTTCACCTATCTTGTGATTCGGAGAGCCAAAGCAGCAAATCCGCCGATCAGCATCGGCAACAGACACTTTAATTGAAGGTATGAATATCAAAGGGGACCGTCAATTTGTTGTAGGACGCTACTCATTGTTATAGAGACAAACCTTTTACCGAAAGCCTTAACTGCGTAGAAGCTAAGCCGCCGTATAGAGTGTATAACATCGTGTTCAGAGAAAGACATTAGTATACATTTGACTGATGGGTACATGAATTTCATGTATGAATTAGAGGACCGAGTGTCAAACCGTTCCAAAAACGTTACCACCTTCTTATAGAATCGCAAACATATGTCAATAGCTTCATCTATCCTGCGATTTCCGAGAGTCAAAGGAGGTACTCCTGACTAAATGCCCAGTACATTATTGGCAATAGACAACATAGTTCACGGTACGACTGTCAATGTAAACCGTCAACCCCGTTGTAGGACGGTACACACTGGTATAGATACTTAGTATAACGAGTGTCAAACCGTTCGAAAGCGTTCCCACCTACTGTGAGAGACGAACGGCTAAGTCAATAGCTTCACCAGCCACTGATTCCGCGAGTCAAACCAGGTATCCCGGAAGTAAATCCGCTGAAGAGTTATTGGCAATTGACACCTTAATTTCATGGTTGAATATTAAGGTAGAGCTGAAAAGGTTTTAACAAGTTGCAAAATTGGTATGAAGTCAAGCACTTTTCTGGTAGCCTTTACCGTCGTAGAAGCTCACCCACCATTTCGGGGAGTATAACTTCTTGTTCAGAGAAAGAAATTAGTCATCCAATCAGTGACGGGCACCTTAACCTCGTGGATGAATAAGGAGAGATCGCCAGTCAGTCCGTTCATGATGTTTATCACCTACTATGAGAGTCACACAGCTGAGTCAGCACCTTCACCGATCCTGTTATTCCGATTGTCAATCCAGGTATTCCAGATGAAAATCCACTTAGCAGTATTGGCAATAGAATCCTTAATTCACGAATTGAATTTTAAAGTAAAGCGTCAAATTGTTTGTCTGCGTTACCAATTGTTATAGAGTCAACCGGTTTACTGAATATCTTACACTCCGAATAACTGAACCGCTGAATCGAGAGAGAACAAGATGTTGATCAGTGGGACGAATTAGTATACATTTTACTGACGGGCATCTTAATTTTCTGTATGAATTAGAAGATCGGGGATCCAACCGTTCCAGAGCGATACTACAATTATTGGGATTCGTACGGCTACGTCTATAACTTCTCCTATCTTGTGATTTCGAGAGTTAAACCAGGCATTATGGGAGTAAATTACGCTGTGCACTATAGGCAGTCGGACACTTTTGTTCACCGTGCTAATAAGAAAGTTGTCCGTCAAACCGATTGAGAGCGTTACCAATTGGGTGCAGTCATACGTTTAACTGAAAACCTTACACTCCGAATGCCTAACGCGACGTATCGAAGATATAACATTGTGTTCAGATGCAGACTTCAGTATCCATTTTAGTGCCGGTCACCATAATTTCATGTATGAATTACTAGATCGATAGTCAATCCGTTTGAGAGCCCTACCCACCACTATTGAGATTCAATCGGCTAAGTCAATAGCTTCAACCATCCTGAGATTCCGCGTGACCAACCTGGTATTCCGGGAGTAAATCCGCTGCCCAGTATTGTCATAGATAACTTAATTCGGGTGTGAAGAATAAAATAGAGCGTCACACCGTGTGAGAACGTTACAGTTGCCATAAAGTCAAACGCTGTACCGAATCCCGTACCTAAACCCACTGAATCGAGAAGTATAGCTTCTTGTTCAGGAAAACATATTAGTATAGAATTTAGTGATGTTACCTTAAATTCACGTATGGCATGCAACGTCGAGGCTCAAGCCGTTCGAGGCCATTACCACCTCGCATTTAGTGTCGAACGGCTGAGTCGAAGGTATCACGTGTCCTGTGATTCCGAGTGTCCAGCCAGGTATTCCGGGCGTAAATTCCCTGCGCAGTATTGGCAAGAGATGCCTTAAGTGGCAGCATAAGTATCAAAGTTGAAGTCAAACCGTCGTAGAATGTTATCAATTCTGTATAAAGTCATTTTTCTTACCGAATACCTTACTTTCCGAGAAAATAACCCCCTGTATCGAGTGTCTTGCTTAGTGCTAACGGGCACAAATTAGTAGACATTTTAACAGACGGCCGCCGTATTTTCATGAATGAATAGATAGATCGAGATTCAAGCCGTCCTACAACGATTCCACCTTCTTTGAGCGCTGAACTGCTAAGCCAACTGCTACACCAAGTGCGCTGCACACAATTTTAAATGGGCACCTTAATTCTTGGTTTGAATATTAATGTGGAGCCCCAAACCGTTTGAGAACGTTACCAGTTGGTATAAAACGAACGTTTTGTCAAAGACCTCACCCAGCGACAACCTATACATCTGTATCGATAGTATACATTGGTCTTTACTGAAACATACAATTATTTCGAATAGTGCCGGGCACCGTCACTTCTTGTATGAATAAGTATATCGACAGTCAATCCGTTGGAGAACATACCACCCTTCTTGTCAGTCGCACAGCTAAGTCAAGTGCGACACCTATCCTGTGATACCGAGAGTCAATCCAGCTGTGCTGGGAGTATATCCGCTGAAAAGTATTGGCAATTGGCACCGTAATTCCGAGTTTGAAAAAGTTGATGGACGTTACGTGTTCGTGTAAAGTTAAACCGTTCACCGATGTCGTACCTTCTGTGAAACTAACCCGCTGTATGGAGTGTATAACTTTGTGTCCAGAGAAGCAAATTTGTAAAGATTTTAGTGACGTTCTCGTTAACTTCATATCTGAATTAGATGGTCGAGTGTCAAACGGCTCGGGAAATTGCCCACCTTCGTTGAGAATCGAACGGCTATATCAGTAGCCTCACATATCCTGGAATTCCGAGAGTAAAACCAGGCATTCCAGGAGTATAGCCGCTATATTGTATTGGCAATTGACACCTTAATTTGCAGTTTGATAATTAAAATAATGCGTCACACCGTTTGAGAACGTTACCTATTCGTATAGAGTCAACCTTTTCACCGCAGGCCGAACCGTCCGAGAAACTAACCCCCTGTATGAACAGTAGAACTTTGTGGTCAGTTAAGCAAAATAGTATAAATTTCAGTGACGGGCAACTGAATATCATCCATGAATCAGAAGGTCGAGGGACAAACCGAGCGTGAACGTTGGCAACTTCTTGGAGATTCGAACGGGTAAGTCAATAGCTTCACCTATGCTTGGATTTAGAGTGTCAAACCAGTTATTCCGGGAGCAAATCCAGTGAACAGTATTAGCATTAGATAACTTACTTCGCGGTATATATACTACAGTGCAGAGTCAAGCCGTTGTTGATCGATCGCTATTGGTAGAGCGACAATCATTTTACAGATGGATTTACCCTCCGAGAATCTCAACCCGCTGTAGGGAGTGGCTTGTTTACCATACACAGAAAGAAAATAGAAGATAGTTTAGCAGACGGGCACATTACATTCATGTAGGTATAGCAAAATCGAGAGTCAAACTGTTCGAGATCGTTCCCAACATCCATGAGAGGGGAACGATAAGTCAATACCAACACCCATGCTGCGATGCCGAGAGTCAAACCTGGTATTCCAGGTGTAAATCCGCTGAACATTATTGGCAATAGTCTCCATAATTCACGGTTTATATATTAAAATTGGGCGTCAATCTATTTGACAGCATTGCCATTTACTATAAAGTCAATGACTTAACCGATAACCTTACCTTCGGAGACGCTAACACGCCGTATCAGGATTATATCCTGGTGACTAGAGAAACACATACGTATACAACTTAATGACGGCACATTAAATCATGTATGAATTCCATTATCAAGAGTCATAGCGTTTGAGATCGTTACCACCTTCTCGGTGAGACGAACGGCTACGTCAATGGCTTCGCCTACCCTGTGATTCTGAGAGGCAATCCAGGTATTCCGAAAGTAAGACCGCTCAACAGAATTGTCAATAGACACCATAATAATCGGTTTGAATATTACAGTGGATCGTCAAACTGTTTCAGAGAGTTGCCAATTTGTATAAAGTCAAACTCTTTACGGATAGACTTATTTACGGAGAAGCTAACCTGCCGCTTGTAGAGTATGACTTCGTGTTCAGAGAACGAAATTAGTATTCATTTTAGGGACCGGCACCATAATTTCTTGCATGAATTAGAAGATCGGAGTTCAAAACGAACCAGAGTTTTACCTCGTTCGCTGAGAGTCGAATGACTGTGTCAGAATCTCCACCTATGCTGAGATTCCGAGAGGCAAGCCAGGTATTCCACGACTTATCCCGCAGTACATTATTGGAGTTAGACATACTACTTCACTATATAATTATTAAAGGACAGAGATAAACTTTTGTAGAACGCTACGCATTGCTATACAGTCAAACATTTCACCGAAGGCCTCACCTTGCGGAACCTATTCCACATCATCTAGAGTATAACTTAGTGTTCAGTGAACCAAATTAGTACACACTAAAGTGGCGGGTACACTAATTCATGTTTAAATTAGAACATCGAGGGAGAAACCGATGGATAACGATTCCACCTTCTTTTACTGTCGAACGGCTAAGTGAATAACATCACCTATCCTGTGATTCTGATTGTCATCTGCTATTCCGGAAGTAAACCCGATGAGAGGTATTGGCAATAGACATTATCATTGACTGTTCGAATATACGGTATATCGACGGATCGCCCTACCGTTCTAGAACATTACGTATTCGTATACAGTCTAACACCTTACCGTAGGCCTCACCTTCCGAGAAGCGAATCCGCTATATTGAGTGTATTACTTCGATTCCCGAGAAGCAAATTAGTAGACATCATAGTGATGGGCACCTCAACTTCATGCCAGAATTAGATTATCGGGAGGCAGACTCATCCACAACGTTACACTTTCATTGAGAATCGAACGGATATGTCAGTAGCTTGACCAGCCCTGTCATACCGACAGTTAAACTTGGTATTCTGAGAGTCAATCTGCTTTAGAATTTTGGCAGTGGACACCTTAATACGTGTTATAAATATTAAGGCGGGGAGACAAACTGTCGGAGAACATTATCAATGGTATAAAGTCATTCTTGATACCGCATACCTTGCTTTCCGAGAACCAAACCCGCTGTAGGAAGTGTCTTGCTGATTGTTCGCGCAAAAAAGAAATCAGTAGATATATCGGCGGAGGGACACATTATTATCACATCTGAGTACTAACATTCAGAGTCAGATCGTTGGAAAACGTTACCAGGCAACCCGAAAATCGCACAGCTAAGCCAGTAGCTTCACATATCCCGTGATACCAAAGGTAAAACCAGGAGTACCGGCAATAAATCCTCTGAAAAGTATTGTCACCATACACCCTAGTTCCCCGTATGAATATTAATGTACAGTGTCACACAGTTCTGCAACGCCAGCTATTGCTATTGAGTCATATATTCTGCCGAAGGCATTAGCTTCCGAGAAGCTGACACGCTGCATCGGTTGTTCTCCTTCGTTTTCTCATGATCGAATTAGAACACATTTTAGCAAACGGACACATTATTTTCATGGATATACAGGAATATCGACGGCAAACCGTGCGAGAACGTTACGACCTCCTTTCAGAGTCGCACACCTTATCCGAGGGTTAATGCTCTGGAGAGTATTGACAATAGATACCTAAATTCGCGAAATGAATAATAAGATAGAGCGTCACACCGTGTGAGAGCGTAACCAGTTGTTTTAAATTCAAACGCTTTACCAATTACCTTACCTGCCGACAGCCTATCCCGCAGCAGCGAGTTTGTTGCGTAGTGTAAACAGAAACAAATTAGTATACATTGGAGTGATGGACAACTTAATTTCATGTATCAATAAGAGTATCGAATGTCAAACCATTCTAGTACGTTCTCTGATAGTTGAACGGCAACGTCAGTAGCTTTACCTATCCAGTCAGTCCGTGAGACAAACCAGTCATTCCGGGAGTAAGACCGCTGAACAGCATTAGCAATAGAGATCTTAATTCACGGTATGAACATTAAGGAAGAGCGCCAATCCTTTGTAGAACTTTACCCATATGTGTAGTGTCAAACTTCTTAGAGAATGCCTTACCCTCCGAAAAATTAACTCGCCGTATCGGGAGTACAACACCGTGTTCAAAGGTACGGACTAGAATACATTTTAGTGACGAGTACCATAATTTCATGAACGAATTAGGAGATCGAGTGTCAACCCGTTCGGGAGCGTAACCACGTTCATAGAGAGACGAACGGCGAAGTTAATAGCTGCACGTTTCTAGTGATTCCGGGAGACAATGCAGGTATTATTGGAGTAAATCCGCTGAACAATATTGCCATGAGACGCGCGTTAATTCACGGTTTGAATAGTAAAGAAGAGTGTCTAACTGACTTAGATCATTGGCAATTGGTATAAACACAAACATCTTAGATATGGCCTTACCTACGGAGAAACAGACCTGCCGTTTCGAGAGTATAACTTCGTGTTCGGAGGAATGAACTCGAATTCAATTTCGTGACGAGCACAGTAATTTCATGTATGAATTAGAAGATCAAGGGTCAAACCGACGGGAACGTTACCTCATTCTCTGAGAGACGAACGTCTAAGTCAATAGCTACACTTTTCCTGTGATTCCGAGAGACAAACCAGGATTTCCGGGAGTCAATACGCTGTACACTATAGGCTGTCGACACCTTAGTTCACCGTGGGAATATGAAAGTAGTGCGGCAATCCGCATGAGAGCGTTACCAGTTGGTACGAAGTCAATCGTTTTACTAAAAGCCATACACTCCGAAAGCCTAACGCGACATATCGAGAGTATGACATGGTGTTCAGGGGATTAAATCAGTATCCATTTTACTAGCGGTCACCATAAGTTCATGTATGAATTAGAAGGTCAAGTGTCAAACGGTTTAGGATCGTGACCACCTTCTTTGTGACTCGAACAGCTAATCAGTAGCTTCACCTGCCCCGTGATTCCGGGGTCGCATCCAGGTAACCCGAGAGTAAGTCCGCTGAACAGTATGGGCAATAGAACCACAATTTCACGGTATATATACTACAGTGTAGAGTCAAACCGTTGCTGGACGATAGTTATTGGTATAGAACGAATAGGTAATGTTCTACGACGGCTTGTCGGCCTGCTATAATATTCAAACCGTGTATAGAAGTGTCTATTGCCAATAGTTTCCAGCGGACTTATTCCCGGAATACCAGGCTTGACGCTCTGAATCACAGGATAGGTGAAGCTATTGACTTAGCAGTTCGACTTCCATGGAAAGTGGTAATGTACGCGAACGGTTTGACACCAAATTTTCTAATTCATACATGACATTAAGGTGCACAGCGCTGAAATGAGAACTGATTTCTTTCTCCCAACACGAAGTTATACTCTCTATCTAGCGGATTAGGTTCATGGAGCGAAAGGTCTTAACTATAACTTTTGACATTATTGCCATAGGTAACGTTCTGCACGGGATAGGCTCTGGACCTTAATATTCATACCGTGAATTAAGGTATCAATTTCCAATAGTGTACAGTTTGTTGACTCTCGGAATGCCTGTTTTGTTCTTCAGAATCACAGGTCTGGTGGAACTACTGACTCACCCGTTCGACTTTCAAAGAAGGCTATATCGTTCTGGAACGGTTTGACTCTCCATCTTATATTTCGTTCATGAAATTGCGGTGGCCGAAATTAAAATGATTACTCATTTGTTCCTCTAAAAACCTTGTTATACTCTAGATGCGGCGGGTCAGATTCACGACAGGTAAGGTCTTGGGAAAAAGTTGGACACTATAACAGTAGGTGATGTTCTACAAAAATTTGTCCCTCTTCTTTAATATTCATACCGCGAAGGAGCCTGTCCATTGGCAACACTGCACTGCGGATTGACTTCCAGAGTACCTGGCCTGACCCTCGGAACCGCATGATAGTTGTAGCCTTTGACTGATCCGCTCGAATTTCGTAGAAGGTGATAACGTTCCAGAATGGATTGACCTATCATATTCCAGTTCATATATGAAACTAAGGTTCCCGTCATTAAAATGTATACTAATTTGTTTCCCAGAACTCGAAATTATACTCTGGATACGGCGGGTTTGCTTCACGGGCGGTAATTCTTTCGGTACAATGTTTGACTTTGTAGGATTTGGTGACGTTCTCAAACGGTATGACACTCCAATTTAGAACTCATACAGCGAATTAAGGTCTCTATTGCCCATAATGTTCAGCGGATTTACTCCCGGAATACCTGGTTTGCCTCTCCGAATCACAGGATGAGTGAAGCAACTGAGTTAGCTGCTCGAATATCGATTAAGGTGGTCACGGTCTCGAAGTGTTGTAGTCTCGATCTTGTAATTCCTACATGACGTTAAGGGGCCCGTCACTGACATGTATACTAATTCTTTTTCGAATTCATTATCCGAACACGAACGTATACTCTCGATGAAACCGGTTGGGTTCGATAAAAGTAAGTCCTTCCATAAACTTTTGACTTTATACCAATTGGTAACGCTTTCAAATGGTTTGACGCACTTCATTGGTGTTCAAACCGCGAACTATAGTGTCTATTGCCAAAACTGATCAGCGGATTTCCTCTGGGAGTACCTGGACTGGCTGTCGGAGTAACTGGAAACGTGTATCTATTGATCTAGAAGTTCGGTTCACGAAGAAGGTGGTACCGTTGCGAACAATTTGACGCACGCTTTTCTAATTCGAACATGAAATTAATGCGCACGTCCCTAAAATGTAAACTATTTTATTTCCTTGGACTCGAAATTATTATCCCGATGCAGCGTATTACATTCTCGGAAGGTAACGCCGTCGGTAATAGGAGTCACTCTATACCAATAAGTATAGTTCAACAACGGTTTGGCTCTGCAGTATAGCATATGTACCGTGAAATAGGGTGTCTGTTATGAATACTGTATATCGTATTTACTCCTGGAATACCAGGCCAGGCCATTGGAATCACAGGATATGTGGAGCTATTGACTTATCTGTTCGACTCTCAAAGGGGGTGTAAACGTTCTCGAAAGTTCTGGCCATCGATCTTCTGATTCATACATGAACATAAGTGCGCCGTCGCTGAAATGAATAGAAATTACTTCCTGCGAACACGAACTTATACTCTCGATGATGCCCGTGATGTTCGCGGGAGGTAAAGCCATCGATAAAACGTTTGACTTTATAGTAGTCGATAACGATCTAGAACGCTTTGACGATGTACATTAATATTCAATCCGTGAATTTCGATGTCTATTGCCATTACTGTACAGTGGATTTACTCCAGGAATGAGTGGTGTGACTCTCGGAATCACATGATACGTCAAGGTATTGCATTAGCTATGCGACTCTCCAAGATGGTGGTAACGTTATCCACTCAATTAACCCTCGATCTTCTAATTCATAAGTAAAATTAAGGTACTTGTCACGAAAATGTATACTTCCTTGCTTCTCGGATCACGAAACTATTCTCTCGATACTGCAGCTTATGTTCTCGGAAGAGTAAAGTATCCGGTAAGGCGTATGACGATGTTCCAATTGGTAACGTTCTCAAGCGGCATGACGCTCCACTTTGGTATACAACCTGTTAATTAAGGTATCCATTGCTAACAGTTTTCAGCCGATGTACTTCTGAGATACCTGATATTGCTCTCGGATTGACATGAAAATAGCCGGATTGGCTATTGTCATACATGTGCGACTCCCAAAGGAGGTGGTTACATTCTGGCACGGTTTGCCTCCCGACTTCTCATTCGTACATGAAATTAAGGGTCCCGTCACTAATTTGAATACCAATTTGATTCACTGAACAGGAAGAATGACACTCCCTGCAGCCGGTTATATTCTCTGAAGGTAAGGTAATCTGTAAAAAGAGTGGCATTATACCTACCTGTAATGTTGACAGACGGTTTGACTGTCTACCACAATATTCGTTGCTTCAAATAAGATGTCCAGTTTGACTCCACGGAATCACAGGATAGCTGAAGCTATTGACAGCCGTTCGACTCTCAAGAAGGTAGGTAACGTTCTCGAATGGTATGACGCTAGATTTTCTAATTCATATATGATATTAACGTGCCCGCCACTAAAATGTATACTAATTTGATACTATGAACACCATGTTATCACGGGGCAGCACGTTGTTCCAACGGAGGGTATGGACTTCAGTGAGATGTCTTGTCTTTATACCAATTTCTAGCGTTCTCATACGGATTGACGCTCTACGTTATTATTCAAAACCTGACTAGAGGTGTCTCTTGCCAACACTGCATAGGGCATTTGCTCCCGGAATGACAAGCTTGACTCTCGGCATCATTGGATAGGTGAAGCTACTGGCATAGCCGTTTCAATCTCAAAGAGGGTGGTAACGTTCTCGTACTCTTTGACAGTAGATTGACTCTAATTGATACATGGCGCTCTGCATTAATATTCAAGACGTGATAATGTGTCTAATGTCAACACTGATTGACGGATTATCTCCAGGAATACGTTGTTCGACTTTCGGAATCACATGACAGCTTTAGCTATTGTCTTATGCGTTCGACCCCCAAATAAGGAAGTAACGTTCTGGAACGGTTTGTTCCTCGATCATCCGAATCATAGATGAAATCAAGGTGGCTGTCACTAAAGCGTATACCAATTTTCTTCCGTGAGCACGAGGTTATACTCTCGATACAGCCCGATAGATCCACGAAAGTAAGCCCATCAGTAAAAAGGATGTATTCATACCAATATGTATCGATCCACGACGGTTTGACATAGTACATTAATATTCATACCGTCAATTATGGTGTCTATCGCCAATACTGTACTGCGGGTTGACTCCAGGAATACCAGATATGACTATCGGAATCACAGGATCGGTGAAGCTATTGAGTTAGTCGTTCCAGTCCCAAAGACGGTGGGAACGGTCTGGAACGATTTGACACTCGATATTCTAATTCAGATATGAAAATATGGTGCGCTTCTGCAATAATGTCTACTAATTTGTTTCCGTATGCGCTTGGCATGACTCCCGCTACTGCGGGATATGTTCTAGGAAGGATACGTGTTCGGCAAAAGGAAGTACTATATACCAATTAGTAGTGATTTCCAACGCTTTGACTCCCTACTTTAATATGCATAACATTAAATATGGGGTCCATTGCGTATGCTGAACAGCGGACTCACTACCGGAATATCTCGTTTGACTTTCGGCATGACAGGATTAATGGGGCTATAGACATAGCCGTCCAACTCTCATACAGCGTTGTAACAGTTTCTAACGGATTGAAAATCGATTATGATATTTATGCATAAAAATGGGGTCTCCGTATTCTGAAATATCTACCAATTCGTTTCCGTGAACATTAAAAAGGACACTCGCTACAGCGGGTTAGGTTGCTTGGAAGGTAAGGCTCTCGGTAAAAAGTTTGAATCTGTGAGAAGAGGTAATGTTCTACAACCGTTTGACGCTGTACTTTAATATTCGAGCAGTGAATTAAGATGTCTATTACCAATATTGTTCAGCGGATTTACAACCGAAATACCTGGTTTGACATCTCTGAATCACAGTATGCATGAAGCTATTGAGTTGCCGTACACTAAAACGAATACTAATTCGTTCCTCTGAGCGCGGTGTTATACTCTGGATACAGCTGGATAGTTTTTTGGAGGGCAAGGTATTCCGTACGAAGTTTGTGCCTACACCAATACGCAATGATTAACAACGGTTTAACGCTCTATTTTAATATTCGAACTGTGGCATCAGGAGCATATTACCAATACTATTCAGTTGGATGACTCACAGGATACCTGGTATTACTCTTGGAATCGCTGGATGGGTGAAGCTATTGACATAACCGTTCCACACTCACAGTAGGTGACAACGTTGTCGGGAGGTTTGACATTCGATCTTCTAATTCATGCATGAAGCTAAGGAGAAGGTTTCTGAAATGAACACTAATTTCATTCTCTGAACACGAATTTATTTTCTCGATAAAGGGGCAATGGGTCGCGGAAGGTAAGGCCTTCGGTAAGACGTTTTACTTTATACCAGTTGTTAACGCTCTCAAATGGTTTGGCGCTGTACTGTAATATTCAAACCGTGAATAAAGGTGTCCATTGCCAAATCACTTTAGCGGATTTACTCTGGGATTACCTGGTTTGGATTTCGGAAATACTGGATCGGTGGTGCTACTGACATATGCGTTCGACTATGAATGTTGGCGGTAACGTTCAAAATCGTTTCCAGTTGCTATAACGTCGAACATTTTCCCGAATGTCTTACCGCCAGCGAAGCTAACCCGCCGTATCGAGAGTATAGCTACGTGTTCAGGGATACACATTAGTATGCACTTTAGTGACGTCACCTTAAATTCATTTATGAATTAGAAGATCGAGTGCCAAACTCTTCCAGATCGTTGCCACCTTCTTGTAGAGTCGGACAGCTAGGTCTATAGCTTTACATATCTTGTGATTCCGAGAGCCAAGTCTGCAATTCCAGACGTAAATCCGCTGACGAGTATTGGCTTTGTCGCCTTAATTAACGTTTTGAATATTAAAGTAGAGTATCAAATCATTGAAGAACGTTGCGTATTCGTACAGAGTCAACCTTTTTACCGATGACCATATATTCCGAGAAGTCTAGCCCGCTGTAGGGAGAGTTTTGCTCAGTGTTCGCGGAACGGAATTAGTGGATATTTTACCAGACGGACATCTCATTTTCATGAATGCATAGCAAAATCGAGACTCTAGCCGTTCGGGATCGGTACCACCATCATTGCTAGTCGCACAGCTATGTCAATATCATACCCTATCCTGTGATTCCGAATCGTAGTCCAGGAATACCTGGGGTAAATGCGCTTATCTGTAATGGCAAATGACACATTAATTGACAGTATAAATATTAAATTGCAGTGTCGAACCGTTGTAGAACGGTACAAATTGGTATGAACACATCCGCTTTATTGGAGGCCTAACCTTCCGCTGAGCTAACCCGCTGTATGTAGTGTATAGCTTCGCTTTCAAAGAAACGCATTAGTATACATTTTAGGGTTGGGCGTCATAATTTCATGCTGGCTTAGAAGACAGAGTGTCCAACCGTATTAGAACGTTACCTCCGACATTGAGAAACGAACGGCTATGCCAATAGCTTCACCTATTCTATTATTCCGAGAGTCAAGTCAGACATACCGCGGGTAAATCCGCAGTAGAGTACTGACATTAGACAACCTAATTCACGGTATATATTATATAATGCAGAGTGAAACCATTGTTGTACGATACTTATTGGTATAGGGTCAAATTTTTTTGCCGAAGGCCTTTTCTTCCGATAAGATAACACGCTGCATCGAGGGTATTACCTCGTATTCAGAGAAGCTAATTAGTAGAGACATAAGTGGCAGCTACACTAAATTCATGTATAAATTAGTAGATCAGGGGTCAAAACGATGGATAACGGTACCACCATCCTTGACAGTCGGTCGGCTAAGTCAATAACATCACCTACCCCGTGATACCGAAAGCCATCAACTATTCCGGGAGTAAATCCGCTCAAAAGTATTGGCAATAGACATTCTCATTGACTGTTCGAATATTTAAGTTGGGCGCCATACCGTTCCAGAACGTTACCTATTCGTATACAGTCTAACTCATTACCGCAGGCAATTTCCTTCCGAGAAGTTATCCCGCCATATTGTGGGCATTACTTCGTGTTCCGAGAAGCAAATTAGTGAATATTATAGTTACGGGCACCTTAACGTTATGCATGAATTAGAAGACCGTGAGTCAAGGAGTTGGAGATATTTACCGCCCTCATTGATGTTCGAACGGCTATGTCAAGAGATATTCCCATCCTGAGATTCCGAGAGTCATATCAGGTAATGCGGAATAATTCCGCTGACAGGTATTGGCAATTGACACCCTAATTCACGGTATGGATATCAACGTAGATAGTCAAACCGTTTGAGAATGATACCAATTGGTATAACGTCATACTCTTCTTCGCATACCTTACATTCCGAAAAAATAAGGCGCAGTATCGTGGCTATAATATCCTGTTCAGAGTAACAAATGAGTGTACATTTTAGTGACGGGCACCTTAAATTCATTTATGAGTAAGAAGGTCGACAGACGAACCGTTCGAGAACGTTTCCACAATCTGTGAGAGGCGAATGGCTAATTCAATAGCTTCACATACCCTGTGATTCCAAGGGCCAAACGAGGTATTCCGGAAGTAAACGGGCTCAACAGCATTGGCAAAGGACACCATAATTCGGGGTATAAATATGAAAGTCGACAGACAAACCGTGCAAGATAAATAAAAATTCATATCCAGTCATTCTTTTTACCGAATGCCTTACCTTCAGAAATCCTAACACGTTGTAGCGTGTGTCTTGCTTAATGTTCATGGAAACAAATTGGCAGACATGTTAGCAGACGAGCAGCACATTGTCAGGTACAAATATCCAAATCGAGATTCAAACCGCTAAAGAAAGGTACCAACTACTTTGGGCGTCGAAACCATAAGACAATAGCTTGACAGATCTTGTGGTTCCGTGAGTCACACCAGTTATCCCAGAAGTATATCCGCTGAATAGTATTGGCAGGACACACCTTCATTCACGGTTTGCATATTAAAGTAGAGCGTCAAACCGTTTGAGAGCGTTACCAATTGGTATAAAGTCAAACGATTTACGGAAGGCCTTACCTTCCCCGAACCACAGCGGCGTCATTGAGATTATAAATTCGTGTCCACAGAAAAACATTATTATTCGTGTCAGTAACCGGCACATTAACTTCATGTTGAAATTAGATGATCGATGGCCAAACCGCTCCACATCGTGGCCAATGGAATTCAAAAAGGGCATGACTCTATACGAATTGGTAATATTCTACAACAGTTTGATTCCAATCATTTATATTAATACCGTGAAATAAGGTGTCAATTGCCAATACTCTTCAGCGGATTTACTCCGGTATATCTTGATTTGACTTTCGAGTCGTAGGATATGTGGAGCTACTGACCTAGTCGTTCGACTCTCAAAGAGGTAGGTAAAGCTCTCGAACGGTTTGATCATCGATATTCTAATTCATCCATTAAGTTAAAGTGCCCGACACAGAAATGAAGACTGATTTCTTCCACTGAACACGGAGTTATACTCTCGATACGGCGGGATAGCTTCGCCGAATGTAAAGCCATGAGTAATGTGTTTGTCATTATATCAATTGCCAATGCTCTGAAACGGCTTGGCGGTCGGAATCAATATTCAAACTGTGAATTATGGTATCAATTGAGAATACTGTTCAGCGGATTTACACCACGAATATCTAGTTTGACTCTCCGGACCGTAGGACAGGCGAAGTTACTGACATAGCCGTACGTCACTAGCAGATGGTGGTAACGTTCTCGAATGATTTGACCCTCGACCTTCTAATTCATGCATGAAATTAAGGCACCAGTGACAGAAATAAAGACTAATTTCGTTGTGTGGACACCAACGTATAATCTCGATGCAGGTGGTGAGGTTCGCGGCAGGAATGGCTATTGAATCGGTAAAACTTTTGACTTTATGCCAAATGGTGACGCTCTCAAACAATTTGATGGTATACTTTAATAGTCAAACCGTGAATAGATGTGTCCATTGCCAATTCTGTGCAGCGCGCTTACTCCCGGAGTACCTGATATTACTCTCGGAATCATAGGATAGGCGAAGCTATTGAATTAGCTGTTCCACTCCCAAAGGAGGTGGGAACGGTATCGTATGGTTTGACACTCGGTCTTCTAAACGATTCACATATTTAATGTTTCGGTCACTAAAATATATACTACTTTGAGGCTGTGAACTCAATGTTGTACTCGCGGTACAGCGCGTTAATTTTTCGGAGGGTTAGGTCTCCAGTAAAGCGATTGAATTTATACAAATTGAATAGCATTCTCAAACGGATTAGCCGTCTACTTTAAAATTCAAACCGTGAATTAAGGCGACTAATGGTAATATCCCTTAACTGATTTACTCCCATAATACCTACTCTTACTTTCGGAATCTCGGGATAGGTGTAGGTATTGACATAGCATTTCTATTCTCAAAGGAGTTGCTTACGTTCTCGCTAGGTTTAACCCCAAATCTTCTGTTTCATTCATTAAATAAAGCTGGCCGTCAATCAAATGTATCGTAATTTGCTTCTGGGAACACGAAAACATATTCTCAATACAGCGGGTTAGCTTCACGGAAGGTAAGACTTTGTGTGAAAGGTTTGTCTCTATAACAATGACGAGCGTCCTGCAACGAGTTGACGGTCTGCTTTAATATTCATACCGTTAAGTAAGGTGTGCATTGCTAATACTGCACTGTGGAATGACTTCTGGGATACCACTCCAGACACTCGGAACCGCATGATAGTTGTAGCTATTGACAATGCCGCTCGACTATCGTAGCAGGTCGTACCATTATCCGAAGTATTTACCTTCAATCTTTCAATTCGTACATCAAATTAAGGTTCCTGTCACTAAAGTCTAAACTGACTCGCTTATCTGAACACGAAGTTGTACTCTTGATACGGCGGGTTATCTTCAAGGAATGTAAGGTCTTCTGTAATTTGTTTGACACTATACGAATAGGTAAAGCTGTACAACGGTTTGATGCTCTGCTTTGTCATTCATACCGTGAAATAATCTGTCTACTGCCAATACTGTTCAGCCGATTAGTACTGGAATAGCTGGTGTGACTCACGGCATCACAGGATAGGTGAAGCTATTGACTTAGCCCTTCGGATCTCAAAGAGGGAGGTATCGTTCTTTTACTGTTTGACCCACGAGCTTCAAATTCATAACGGAAATTACGGTGCCTGTCACTAAAATGTATACTAATTCATCCCACAGAACAACATGTTATACTCTCGATACAGCGGGTTAAGTATTCGGAGGATAAGATCTACTGTAAACCGTTTGACTTTATAATAATTGGTAACGCTCGCAAGCAGTTCGACGCTCTACTTTAATATCCAAACAGTGAATTAAGGTTTCTGTTGCCAATTATGCAATGCGGATTTACACCCGGAATACCTGGTTTGACACACTGAACCGCAGGATATGTGAAGCTGTTTACTTACCCGTTTGTCTCTCAAAGAAAAGGGTATCGATCTCGATCGGTTTGACGCTCGACACTCTAATTCACTGATGAAGTTAAGGTGCTCGCCGCTATATTTTATACTAATTTGTTCCTCTGGGCACGAAAATATACACTCGATACAGCGTTTTTGGGTCTCGGAATGTCAGGCCCTCGGTAAAACGTTTGACACTGTACCAAGAAGTAAGTTCCTACAACGGTTTGACTATGTAAGATAATATTTGCATCGTGAACTAGGATGCCAATTGCCATCACTGTTCTGCGGATATAATCCCCGAATACCTGGTTTTACTCGTGGTATCACAGCATAGGTGATGCTATTCGCACATCTGTACAATTCTCAAGAAATGTGGTAACGTTCTCCAACAGTTTGACTTTCGACATTGCTACTCAAAGATGAAAATAAGGTGTCCCACTAGCAAAATGTCTGTTTATTTGTCTTTGCGTGAACAATTAGCAAGGCAATCAATACAGCGGGGTCTGTTCTCGGAAGGCAATGTGTTCCGTGTAAAGAATGACTTTATACCTATTGCAAAAGTTCTCCGAAAGGTTCAATCTCTACCTCAATTTTTAGCACGTGAATTACGGTGCCAATGGCCGATAGTGTCCGGCGGACTTACTCCAGGAACACCTGTGCTTAACTCTGGGAATCACAAGACAGGTGGAGATACTGACTTACTTGTGAGTGTCTCAAGGAAGGAAGTATCGATCTGGGACGGTTTGACCCTCGAATATTCTACAATTTCATGAAAATAAGGGGTCCGTCTGCTAAAATGTATACAAGTACGTTCCTGTGAACCAAAGTAAGGCAACAGCTAAGACTGCTTGAGTTCTCGGAATATTTGGATTAGGTTACGAAGAATGACTTTGTACCGATTGGTATTGTTCTGCGACGGTTTGACTCTCAAACTTAATATACTTTCTGTGAATAAATGTGTCTATTGCCAATATTATTCAGCGCATTTAGTCCTGGATCACGTGGTCTGACACTCGCAATCACAGGATAGGTGAAGCCATTGACTTAGATGTGTACTTTCAAAGAACGTGGGATCGTTCTCCAACGGTTCGACTCTCGATTTTGTTATCCATACGTGAAAAAGAGCTGGCCGTC